>NC_052253.1:6822116-7151763 GCF_013401445.1 Tripterygium wilfordii
ACTATCAGACTAAAATATAATATATAATGTTATTGCCTTATTGGGTTACAAATATCCTAAACTTCTAATAACATGCTTAATATATATTTAAGAAGCTAATACAAAAACAAAAGAACAATTGGAATGGTGGTAAAGCAACTATCTTAAAGCATTTTATTTGTATGAGTGAGCGGTTCGACTCCTCTCACCAGCAACCTCACTACTATTTTTAAGAGCTTAGCATATAGGATCGGTTCGGGTATCCGTCGGGTACCCTAACCATTTATTAAACGGTTCGGGTACCCTAAATCCGACACGAAAATCCAAACCCGACCCTAAACCGTGACGGGTTTGGAAATTAAAACCAAAGCCGTTTCCAAACCCTATAGGATCGGTTTTCGGATTTTAAACGGATCGGATACCCTGCGAATAGTGCTCGGGTCGGATTTTTTTGCCATCCCTACCGGTGCGGTAGCTGAACTTGGGGAGAGAAGAACTTTTGCTGACTGGATTAATAGTCAATAGGTGTCAAATATTTAGTGGGTCAGCGCACCACGTCATCACTGTGACGTGGTGTGCGTAAACCACAGAATATTTTATGGTCAACTTAGTCCGGAAGTTCTCTACGATTTTAAGACAAAAAGAAAATATTTAAAAAATAATAAGCAGACAACTTGCAAACCAAGTTGTTCTGATTATATATGCTTGTACGTAGTAAAGCAATCACAGAAACCGCAAGTGAAGTAAGATTGCATTGGCCTACACTCATTACTCCTTCAGTTCAGACTCAATCAGTGGACTTTTTGTTTCATCAAAGCAACAGGTAAAGTAAAACCCATCTCAATATCTCATGGGATTTATTTATGTGTTCTTAGTATTTATGTATGTAATGTGTTGAACGAAATCTCATGCTTAGATTCATATGAATTGTATATCTCTTGAAAAATAGGAAGTAATGGTGTACAGCTCAGAGAGTGAAGGTGACTCGCTTTCAATGGTGGTTAACCAACCACGACAAGAAGTGGCGATTGATGCACCCATTGTTGCTTCCTGCAATGATCGCATCAGGCCTCTGCTTGATGCCGTTGATGAGCTCAGGCACCTTATGGTCATGAAGGAAGGAATACAATTACCCACCATTGTGGTAGTGGGCGACCAATCCTCTGGAAAATCTAGTGTTCTCGAGTCTCTGGCTGGAATCAGTCTTCCTCGCGGACAAGGTATCTGCACCAGGGTACCACTTGTGATGAGGCTCCAACATCACCACATTCCGGAGCCAGAGCTTTACTTGGAGTTTAATGGCAAAACAGTCCAAACTACTGAGTCCAGGATTTCTGAAGCCATTAATCTCGCAACCGATGAGATTGCTGGCAATGGGAAGGGGGTATCAAACACTCCTCTCACATTGGTGGTAAAAAAGCATGGTGTTCCAGACCTTACAATGGTTGATCTTCCTGGGATTACTAGAGTGCCTGTTCACGACCAACCTGAGAACATTTATGAGCAGATTGCGGGGATTATCATGGAGTACATTAAGCCTGATGAGAGTATCATCCTCAATGTTTTGTCTGCAACTGTTGATTTCTCTACATGTGAATCGATTCGGATGTCGCAGCAAGTGGATAAGACAGGGGAGAGGACTCTTGCTGTTGTCACAAAGGTCGATAAGGCGCCTGAAGGGTTACTCGAGAAGGTGACTGCTGACGATGTGAATGTAGGGCTTGGCTTGTTTGTGTCAGGAATCGTATTGGCGATGAGACCTACGAGGAAGCAAGAAGGAAGGAAGCTGCATTGTTCGAGTCTCATCCCCTTCTGTGTTTGATTGACAAATCTATTGTGGAGGTTCCTGTTTTGGCACAAAAGCTTGTGCAAATACAAGCTGCTATCATAATGAAATGCTTACCAGAAATTGTCAAGAAGATCAATGACAAGTTGAACTCTAGTCTCTCCGAGTTTAATAAACTTCCCAAGACTTTCACCTCGATTGCAGAGGCCATGACTGCTTTCATGGGAATTATCGCAGCAAGTAAGGAGTCCTTGAGGAAAATCATTTTGAGTGGAGAATTCGATGAGTACCCAGATGACCAAAAAATGCATTGCACTGCTAGGTTGCTTGAAATGATCAACCAATGCTCGCAGGAAATGGAGAACCATCGCTCAAGTGATCTGAAGAAGAACTTTTTGATGGATGAGATTAGTGTTCTGGATGAAGCTATTAAGGGAATAAGACTTCCAAATTTCCTGCCACACAGGGCATTCATTGCTCTGTTGTGCAAAAAAGTGGACTCAATTTCGAGTATGCCAATTGAGTTTGCAGAGAAAGTCTGGACCTATATAGAAGGTGTGGTGATTGATGTTTTGATGAGTCATTCGTATAACTATCACCAGCTTCAGATAGCAATAAGAAGAGCTGGCCTTAATGACCGGACCTCTATTTTGAGGTCCTAATACCATCTAATTAGGGAGTTCTAGTATCTTAAGTAATGTAATTGTGTTTAAATAAGTTAGTTTTACTCTTATGATTGTCTTTCATTGGTTTTGCAGAAAATATGATTAAACCGATAAAATTAGAAGCTCTCGGGATTGAAGAAAAGTTCATAGAGATGAAGAATTGTCCGGACACCTTCATTGGATGTTCGGATAATTGAATCAAAGGGCAAAAAGGTGAAAGAATCATGAAGCTACAGCTAAAAATGAAAATCAGCACAAACTGTCCAAACAGATTTCAACCGTCTGGACAGTTGGAACCAGAGGGTTTAATTGTCCACACAGATTTCAACCGTCCGGACAGTCGCCCGATTTCTGCATTCCGAGAATGATTAATTGAGCTGGGTTTTTGGGTATCTCTCAAATGTAACCAATGGGAGAAAGCTTTGTAAGGGTAAATAGGTCATTATACTTGTAAAAGAGGAGAAAACCCTAAGATTGGGGGGGGGCTCTCTCATTGATTGATCTCCTCCAACTTCTTGCCTCCATTGTTTTTCTCTCTATTTCTCTCTCTAAGTTTTTCTTGGTTTCTTGTGATTTCGTGTGTAGACATTGATTTTCATCTATAAAATTGAAGTTTATGTCCATTATGATGAGTGGCTAAGTTCTCTTTCTAGTTTCTAGTCCCAAACGGTGGGTGCTCGGTTTCAATTACTCAAGGTATGTTCATTGAATTGTAGCTTTGATTTTGCTCTTTTAATTTTGTGGTTGTGTGATTGGATCTATGGAGATGACATATTTGATTGTATTTTTGGATTGTCTAGTCTAGGGATTGCATCTAATGTGTTTGATTGAGAATTGTTAAACCCATTGCATGATTTCCTTAATTAATTGAGTTTTTCATTGCATAGCTATTAATTATGTGTATTGATGATGGGGTTTTGGGTTAAATTAGGAATGTGCATGGGAGAGTTATGGTTAATTGATCTTTGAGTGTGAAACTAGGGTGTTAGCCAAGCCAAGCCCCAAGGGGGAATATTAATTCATAATATTAGGTGCTTATCCCTTTGCGTTCATCGTAGATTAAGAGACCCGATGGCCTACATGTATGAATTGAAGTCTTATAACCCAATTCTCTTTGCATATGCATGATTGATAGTATCACACAATGCATTGTGTATGGTTGTGTGTGTTTGCAATGATACCTTGAGTATGAGAACCGAGTAGCCACCGAGACGGACTAGAGACTAGGTTTTTAATTAATTGTTTTAAATCCAACTTGTGCTTACTTTGATTACAAAATCGCTCATGCTACCGAGTCATTCGGCCCATTTCTTTTACTTGCTTTTATTTGATATTCATTGTGTTTATTAGTGTTAGCTAGTCATTTGCATATCATTCACTTCAAATTTGCATTGCTTCCTCGTGGATCGATACCGGACTCACCGGTTTATTACTTGACGATACCCTACACTTGGGGTAAGTACACACACACACTTTGGTGTCGGTCAAGTTTTTGGCGCCGTTGCCGGGGAAGGCGAATGTCAAAGACGGAGCTGGGTGGCTTGTAGATGCTAGCTTTATGCTATTAAACGCCATCAAATAAGGAAGGAGCACGGTCACGCTTCAAGGGTAACTTTGTTCCTCCCTTTTACTTGCTTTCTAGTGTAGTTGATTTAGTGTAGTTGCTGCAAAGAGAAAAAAAAAAAAAAAATTTGTGAGGAGAACTTGGCGGATAGGGCTAACTTAGATTCCTGTGGGCGATGGATGCCACCTTGTTTGCTGCTTGGTAGTGATACATTGTTTGAGAGAGCTTTGCGCATTTTTCTTTCTATCACTACTTGCTACATCTTGGTGTGTAATTGTTCCTGAGGTTGATTGTCATTCTATTCCTATCTTTGCTCTTGTTCTTGCTTGATATTGCTCTTGGTTGTTTGTTGATTGAAAAATCTGGTGTTACTTGACTTGGTTGGTTGTCATCTTTCGTGTTACTTGATAGCTTTGTTTGCCATCATGTCTCATCTTAGAGATAACGTTAGTGGGCATGGGTCTAATAGAGATGGGAGAGGTGGTGACATAAATGCGAGTGATGCGGGGAGTGTACGTGGGGGTGATATCAATCTTGATGTATTACGTCGTCTTTTACAACGTGTGAACATTGATGAATTGATGAATCCGGCGCAAGGGCAAGATGCCCAAAATGTGCCAAATGCCCAAAATTTACCAAATGTTCAAGTTGAGCGTGCTTTGCAAAATGCACCTCAACCACTTCAACAAGATAATGCGGCACAAATTGCCCCACAAAATGTCTACCAACCTCCCAATATGCCTCCCGCATACCATATGCTTCCCCCATATAATTTTGTGCATCCTATGTATTATCAAATGCCACAAGTGCCACAAGTGCCACAATATGCTCCCTTCGGACAAAATTTACATGCACCTCCTCCTGTGGAGTACATTCATGCCCAAGAGCATCGCACTTTGAGGGAGCTCACGCATCCCGCAAGGCAAACTCAACCTTCTTGCATCGTCATGCCACCGAACCAACAAAATGTGAGCCTTAAACCATCAATGTTCCAAATGATTCTCAAATTCCATGGAATGGAATCGGAACGACCATATTCACATGTGCGTGATTTTGAATCGGTGTGTACTACTTTTGGTGATGTTACATGCACACAAGAAATTTTGAGACTCAAACTTTTTCCATTTTCTTTGAAGGATCATGCAAAACAATGGTTTGAGAACTTGCGCCCCCAATCCATTGCGACTTGGGCGGCAATGCAAGAAGAATTTCTCAACAAATATTTTCCTTCCCACCGTACCATTTCTTATCAAACACAAATCATGAATTTTCATTGCAAAGAACATGAAACTTTCTTCCAAGCTTGGGAGAGGTTTAAGGATTTGTTGTTTATGTGTCCTCACCATGGATTTCAAAAATTTCAAATTGTGAATTTCTTCCACAAATCTTTGACTCCATCTTTGAAGAAATTGGTTTCCACTATGACTCAAGGTGATTTTTTGAATAGGGATGCCAATGAGGCATTCACTTTCTTTGATGGGTTGGCGGAGGAATCCCGATCTGGGGAAGCTCCTCCACTAACCCGACATGATGTTATGCCAAGCTCTAGTGGCAAGTTTGTGTTGAATGAAAATGATGATGTGCATGCTAAACTTGCTTTGTTGTCCAAGAAATTGGAGTCCTTAGAGTCACAAAAGGCCCCTATAAATGTGGTTGGTGTTGATGACCAAGTTGCTTGTACTTTGTGTGAAAGTAGGGATCATAGGACGGATGAGTGTAATGCCTTACCGGCTTGTAAGGAAGTCCTATTTGGGCAAGGTTACAATGGGAACAATTCTCAGAACTTTAGGAAGCCCTACCCTACCAATCACCAAGGCAACAATTCGTACAATGAGAATTACCCTTGGAGGAATCATCCAAACTTTGGGTGGAGGAATGATGGGAATGCTCAATCCCGATCACTCCCCAATCCACCCCAACAACAATTGCCTCCTCCAAGTGTTGCACAACCACCTCCACAACCTTACATTCCACCTCCTAAGAGGTCTCTTGAAGACACTCTTAACATTTTCATGCAAGCTCAAATAGGGGAGAATCAAAAGGCCACCAAATTCCAAGAACAAACCAATAGGGCTATTGAGGATATTAAGAGTCAAATCACTAAGGTCACCCAAGCTCTCACCACATATGAGAAGGGCAAATTCCCAGCTCAACCATACCCCAATCCATCCAAACAAGCCAATGTGCTAGAATCTACTAGTGGTGGGGCAAGTGGACATGAACAAGCCCAATCCATCCTCACTTTGAGGAATGGACGCATTGTGGATAGACCCATACCAAATGAGAATGTTGATCAAAGTGATGATGTGCAGAATTTTGGTGATAGAGTGGGGAAAAAGGACGAAGGAAATAGTGGAAAGGAAGAGAGTTTGGAGAAAATTGTGCAGGAAAATGATTCACTAGGTGCAAGTGTTCGGACACCTATTTTGGATTGTCCGGACACTTCATCGAGAAATTCAGAAAAATGTGAGGGGGCAATCACATAGGACAAGGGTAGGCACGTCTAAGGATAGAGAGTGTATCCCAAGGCCACCATTTCCTCACCGATTAGGGAAGAAAACCAATGAGGCTCTACACAAAGAGATGTTTGAACTTTTCAAACAAGTGAAAGTGAACATACCTCTTCTAGATGCCATCAAACAAGTTCCCTCGTACGCAAAGTTCCTCAAGGATTTGTGTACCGTGAAACGAAAATTGAATGTGAAGGAGAAGGCTTTTCTTACGGAGCAAGCAAGCTCCATCTTACAAGCCACCACTCCACCTAAATATAAGGATCCCGGTTGCCCTACCATTCCAATAGTCATAGGGAACCATAGGATTGAGCAAGCATTGTTGGATTTAGGTGCTAGTGTTAATCTCCTTCCATACTCGGTCTATCAACAATTGGGGTTAGGTGAGCTTAAGCCTACAAGAATTACCTTGCAACTAGCGGATAGATCCGTCAAGATTCCTAGGGGAATAGTGGAAGATGTACTAGTTCAAGTGGATGAATTCTACCTCCCGGTTGACTTTGTGGTTTTAGATACCCAACCCCTCCCTAGCTTTAGCAAACCAATTTCGGTCCTTTTAGGTAGACCTTTCCTAGCAACCTCCAATGCTTTGATCAATTGTAGGAATGGTGTCATGGTGCTATCTTTTGGGAATATGACTGCGGAGATGAACATCTTTAATGTGTCTAAGCAAATGGGAGAGTTTGAAGACATTAGGGAAGTAGATTGGATCCATTCATATGTTGAGGAGAATTTAGAGAAAACTCTTGCTAGGGATTCGGTAGAAGGTGTGCTAGCTTTGAGCGAAAAAGGTAGTCAATTTTTAGTTGAGGAAGAGGAGATTAATGAGGTTTTGGAGTCTTTAGCTATTCATAGCATAGGACGATTCAACCCACCCATTGAGGAATTAGAACCTTCCAAGACTAAGCTTGAATCATCGCTAGAGCATCCACCAACCCCGGAAAGGAAACCCTTACCAAGTGAGCTTAAATATGTGTTTTTGGGTGAGAATGAGTCATACCCCGTTGTGATATCTTCCTTACTTACTTCTCCCCAAGAAGAGAAACTTGTTCAAGTTTTGCAAAGGTATAGAAGAGCAATAGGTTGGACAATTGCTGATTTGAAGGGTATTAGTCCTTTGGTTTGTACTCATAGGATTTACATGGAAGAGGAAGCTAAGCCCATTAGACAAATGCAAAGACGTTTAAATCCGAACATGAAGGAAGTAGTTAGGGGGGAGGTGTTAAAATTGCTTGACGCGGGGATCATTTATCCCATCGCGGATTCCAAATGGGTATCTCCTACCCAAGTGGTCCCCAAAAAGTCCGGAGTTACAGTAGTTAAGAATGACAAGAACGAATTCGTTCCCACTCGAATTCAAACCGGGTGGCGTATGTGCATTGACTACCGTAGACTCAATATGGTTACTCGAAAAGACCATTTCCCCTTACCCTTTCTTGATCAAGTCCTTGAGAGAGTAGCGGGTAGAGCCTATTATTGCTTCCTTGATGGGTATTCCGGATATAATCAAATAGAGATTGCCTTAGAAGACCAAGATAAGACCACATTCACATGTCCATTTGGAACCTTTGCTTATAGACGCATGCCTTTTGGGTTATGCAATGCTCCGGCTACCTTTCAAAGGTGCATGATGAGTATCTTTAGTGACATGGTTGAGAAAATTGTGGAGGTCTTTATGGATGATTTCTCGGTTTATGGAGATACCTATGATCAATGTCTTGCTAATTTGGCAAGTGTATTAAAAAGATGTGAGGAGAGCCAATTGGTTCTCAATTGGGAAAAGTGTCATTTCATGGTGACACATGGAATTGTATTGGGACACATTGTGTCATCCAAAGGGATAGAGGTTGACAAGGCAAAAATTGAATTAATTCACAAGTTACCTCCCCCTACATGTGTTAAAGATGTGAGATCTTTTTTGGGTCATGCGGGTTTCTATGGAAGGTTTATCAATTCTTTTAGTGCCATTGCCAAACCTTTAAGTAACTTGCTTGCTCAAGATGTCTCTTTTGAATGGACACCACAATGTCAAAAAGCCTTTGATGATTTGAAAGGTGCCCTCACCACCGCACCCATTATGCAAACTCCCGATTGGAGTATGCCCTTTGAACTCATGTGTGATGCAAGTGATGTGGCGGTTGGTGCGGTTCTAGGACAAAGAAAAGAGAAAAATGTTCATGTTATATACTATGCTAGTAAGACCTTGAATGATACTCAAGTGAATTATACCACCACCGAAAAGGAATTACTAGCTATAGTCTTTGCCTTGGACAAGTTTAGGTCTTATTTGGTTGGCTCGAAAGTCATCATCTTTACCGACCATGCGGCTTTGAAGTATTTACTTTCAAAAGCGGATGCCAAGCCTAGGTTGTTAAGATGGATTCTCTTACTTCAAGAATTTGACCTTGAAATTAAAGATAAGAAAGGAGTGGAGAATGTAGTAGCCGACCATTTATCTAGACTTCTCGGACAAAATTTGATTTCACACGGCATACCCATCAATGAGCATTTCCCGGATGAACAACTCCTCTTCACTCATGCCATCTCTTCTAAATTGACTCCATGGTATGCGGACATTGCCAACTTCTTGGTAACCGGAAACATGCCATCTCATTGGAGCAAGATTGATAGATCCAAATTTCTTCGCAATGTGCGAAACTTCTTTTGGGATGACCCCTATTTGTTCAAGTATTGTTCCGATCAAGTGATTCGGAGGTGCATCCCCAATAATGAATTTGAAAGTGTCATGGCCTTTTGCCATAAATATGCTTGTGGAGGCCATTTTTCCTCCAAAAAGACTGCGGCCAAAATTCTTCAAAGTGGCTTATATTGGCCTTCTTTGCACAAAGATGTCCATGCTTATTGCCTATCTTGTGACAATTGCCAAAGATTAGGTAATTTAGGAAAACGTGAGATGATGCCCCTCCAACCCATTAACATCTTGGAAATTTTTGATTGTTGGGCCATTGATTTCATGGAACCCTTCCCTAATTCATTTGGTTATTTGTATATCTTGGTTGGTGTGGATTATGTGTCCAAGTGGTAAGAAGCCATCCCTTCTCGAACAAATGATCACCAAGTTGTGATAAAATTTTTAAAAGAAAACATTTTCTCAAGATTTGGGATGCCTCGAGCCATCATCAGTGATGGTGGGTCTCACTTTTGCAATGCCCCGGTTAGAACTTTGATGAAACGATATGGCATTTTGCACAAAGTTGGTACCCCATATCATCCACAAACAAGTGTCCAAGCGGAATTGGCAAATAGGGAGATTAAACGTATTCTTGAAAAAACGGTTGGTCCCAATAGAAAAGATTGGTCTTCAAAATTGATTGATGCTTTGTGGGCTTACCGTACCGCGTATAAGACTGCCCTTGGAATGTCCCCTTATAGACTTGTCTATGGCAAGGCTTGCCACTTGCCGGTGGAATTGGAGCACAAGGCCTATTGGGCCATTCGCACTTTGAATGACTCCACCGATCAAGTTGGGGGGCATCGCAAACTCCAAATCCAAGAGATTGAGGAGTTGAGGAATGATGCTTTTGAAAATGCAAAAATTGCTAAGCTTAAAATGAAAAGATACCATGACAAGCACATTGTGAGGAAGGTTTTTCATGAGGGACAAAAGGTTCTTTTATACAACTCCCGGTTACACTTGTTTCCCGGGAAGTTGTGTACCAAATGGACCGGACCTTTTATTGTCCGCAAGGCTTCCCCATATGGAAGCATCGACATTGATGATCCTAGGAGCGAGAAGACTTTTAAGGTTAACGGCCAACGTTTGAAACCATATTTGGACAATTTTAATGAATTGGCCGAAGAATGGGATCTTGTGGATCCCACCCCATCCTAGTGTGCATAACATACCTCTCTTGTACATATGTCGTGTTAGATTGTTTTTCATTCATTTTTGGTGAGTTTTGTATGTTCACAATCTATTTCACAATTTGTTCTTACCTACTTTCTTATTTTTAACATTGGGGACAATGTTTCATTTAAGTTGAGGGTGAGGGAATTGTGAATTTATTGTGAAACTTGTTTTGTTTTTCTTTATTTTAGTGTGTTTTTAATTTTAGTGTGATTATGTTTAGAGTAGTTTTTTGTTTAAAAAAAAAAAAAACATCAGCATAAAACCGTCTGGACACCTAATTTTTTGTCTGGACAGTTTGAGCAAATTCATTCCAGAGAGTTTAATTGTCCAAACACTTACTTGAGTGTGTGGACACTTGCTGAATTTTTAAGAAAGAGGTTTTAAAGCCCAGATCCACATGTCTTTTAAGTGAATCTAAGCCCAAGCCACTTGAGCCCATTAGTTCATTTAAATGTCCAGGCCCATGTAGTGTTGAGATGGATTAGGCCCAAGTTTTCATGAACCCATACCATTATGTGAGCCCTAACCCATTCTTCTTTCTTCTTTCTATCAACACCACGACAAAGCTTCCTTGTCTCCTCTTTGCACGAATCGAACCAGACCCACTTTCTTCATCTTCTCCTTCCTAAATCGCAGAACACTCGGAACTCAGAACATCGTTGGGTATTTTCGAGCTTGAATAGCATGATGGGATTACTACTCGACAGAGATTGAGGAGCTGCTGTGATTAGGGCCGGTGCTAATAATGAAAACAAGGTAGCAATTTGAACTTCGAAATCATCTACATGTTTGAATTATTCTTGGGGTGTTTTGGTGAGATTTGAAGTTACGGTTGACTGATTGTGGATTGTTTAAATTTGGAAATGAATTGAAATCAAAATATGGGATCGTGTGTTACTGTGTATGAGTGATTTGAATGAGAAATTGAGGAATGCTTTGATTGATTATTGGATTGATTTGAATTGTGCATTGTTGGGCTGATTTTCTGGACTGTTGTTTTGCTGCTGTTTGTTATTGGTTTGATCTGAAACTGTCAATAATCTAGGCTGAATTACGCACTGTTTGAGCTGGGTTTGAACTGGTTTTGGAATGGTTGAATCATATCAGTTTGTTGGGGATTTTTATGCTGTGTTTGGGGTGGTTTAACTGTTTTGCTTTGGGCTAAAGTGTGGTGCTGGATTTGGAGTTGTTCTGTGCTGTTTTGTGTTCTGTTTAGGGCAGTTGTTGATGCTAGATTTGTGTGTGGGAGTATAAGCTCTTGGCAGAATTGTTTAAATGGCACCTAAACGTGCTAGAGTGACTAAAGCAGCTAGAGTGGATGAAGGATTAACTGTCCCAGCAACTTTTGTGAACGAAGAAGCAGAGAAAAATTACGATGACTATTGGGGTAAGAAAGCAGTGTCCATTGAGAAAGCATGGAACTTGGATGATTTTCAGTCTAGTCGTCAATTTAAGTATGGAACCTGGTGTTGGAAGGATAAGATAGTTGGGCGTGGCTGGGAGAAATTAGTGAGATATTCTGGGATTTGCCATAAGAATTTGGTTAGGGAATTTTTTGCTAACATCATTGATGATACAGTAGAGGGGTGTAAGCGTGAGTTGGTTTCGATGGTGCGGAATAAGAAAGTTGTGGTGGATTCGAGCATTATTTCGGAGATTTTTGGGCTGCCATCATTTGTTGGAGTAGCAGATTTTTCGTATAATAGTGATACAGTTAGTTGGAGCAATATAGTGGAAAAGGTATGCAAGCCCGGCACTATTTGGGAGCATCGTAATATTCCGAAGAAGCATCTAAATTGGGAGTATGCACCTTTACATGATTCGACTTGTTACAATATACTTCCTCAAGGGCGGACAGCTGATGTGAGTAAAGCGAGAGCTCGATTGATATATGCTATTGATGCAGGACACACTATTAACATAGCTCATTACATACTTTCCCACTTATATAGTGCTCATAAAAGGTTAGGGGAGGCTTTATCCAGTTTACCTTTTGGAGTATTTCTCACAGAGGTCATTTTGAGAGCTGGTGTCAAATCGACGGTAGATTTGGATACCCACAAGTCGATAGGATTGATCATTTTTCTATGGCAAAGTCATGGGGGAGATTGAAGGAAGTCCCCACACAGCGACAACAGCAGGATGTGGAACCAGGCGAGAGCTTATCCACTGGACAGTCAGGACACCAGCAGATAATTGATAGATTGCAAGAGCTTTGCATTGATGTTGAGGGACTGCAGTGGACTGTTGAGAGTTTAGAGATGCAGCAGCTGGAGTGGTTCTCGCAGATAGACCAAAGACAGAAGGAGATGCATGATATGCTTCAGTTCTTAGTATCCAGGCACCCTGACTGGCCACCTCAACAGCCTTCTTCAACCCCTACACCTCTACTACTTTTACCGCCACCAGAGGACTAGGCGTAGAGTCTATTTTGAGAGTTAGGCTAGATTGAGTTTTTCACATATTTTGATTATCATGTATCAGCCTAAAATTCTCTACTACCCTGTGTTATTTGTGTTTCATTTCTGTTGTCTTTATCTTGATTGCTCAGGATTATGGATATTTGGCATGTACTATTGCTTGGATATTATGGTTGTTGACTATTATTTCAGATTGATGCATTCATGATATGTCTTCAACTATTTTTGAAGAGTATGGTATGAAATTTCTGACTTTATCTCTTGGAGATTGTTACTCTATTGTTCATGACACAGAAATGATTAGGTTGTCCCTAAGAAGGAAAGGGTAGACGCTTTTGGGATTCACTACCAATTTGGACGTTAATTTTTTATTCTTGTTCAAATGTGCAAGTGTATAGTAGGTTCCTTAATTTCTTTTGTGAAGTTGATACATGCAATTGAGTGAGATAATTATAATCAATCTTTCTTGGGATGATTGGGACCTAGTTTGATATCAAAATTGTGATTAAGCAAGCATATTGACATTGAAACATTTGTATGACTACGTTTTAGAGTCCTTTTGTCTGAAATTTTTTTTTTTATCCCTTCTCATTCTTTTGAGCCATTCTTCATTGGTATACATTGGGTTTTGGGTGATGCTCTTCATTGATATTCATTTGACATCTTATGCGCGTGTTCTTCAATAGCTTTGCATCCATTACATTTGATTACTGAGAAGTGTGATTTTTGTATTTTGCCACTTGCCTATGAACTTAGGATTGAATGATTCATTAGGTTGAGAGATTTGAGCCTAGCCTATTCATTTGTGAGTGATTATAAGCCTAAACTTCTTTAAGCCTTTTTATTTCACTTACAAGCCTTGTGTGAACCACTTCCTTAAATACTTCCTATCTTTGGTTGCAAGGTTGAGTGGGAGCTTGAAAAAGATAAGTTGGTAGTGATATCACCCTTTCTTATGTTAAAAAAAAAAATTGAGGGTTATTGTATAAATGTTGTTCATTTTTGAAAAAAAAAAAAAAAAAAAGACAAAGAAAAAAAAGACAAAGAAAAAAAAATGAAATCAAAAAGACATGTATGCAATAAAGTTAATCCTTTATGTGTAAAGGATGAGAAGTGTTTGGATTTGTAGTGCAATGGAAGGGGTGACAAAATGAGAACTTAGCTCACATGTTTGAACTTAACCTTGCAACTTGTTACCTAGTTCGAAATTCTTCCTACCTTGTCCCTTAGCCACATTACAACCCATTTAACCTTTTGATGAATTTGATCCAAGGTAAGCAAGTGAGTTGGTGAATGCATTAATTGCTCTTGTAGGTGATTTCATTCTCAAAGCTATGCCCATCCAAATTATCTTTTATAAACACATACATTTAATTCAATTGTGTAAGTCATTCACTTACCACAATGCTTTTATGTTTTTGTGTACATTTGGGATTGGGGATTTATGAACACCAAAAGGGTCTATAACGAGGTTTTACTTGTGTGAATGTGTTGAGTTGTCTTGCTTGATTGCACATATATTTTTATAGTATAAAATGTTCTTGGTCATTTTTTTAAGGGGATTGAGATCGATTTTTCAAAGATTTTTGTATGTCTTTGACTAAGCAGGGGAATTGGAGGATTAGCTTTACTTCTTACATGTGAGAACTTAAGAATCATTTATGGTGCTTTCAAAGTAATGGTGGATCCCTTGGCAAGTGTTTGTGGGTATCGCTCTGATAAGCCCTCACGAGACTACAACTCGTCACTAGGGTGACCTAGGGGTTTAAAGGCTTGTTGCATATGCTAAATGCAACCGTGATTCCTACGTCAGTGAGTTAGGTTTTTATTTTTAGGTAGTGTTTGCATTGCTAGGGACTAGCAACGTCTAAGTTGGGGGGTGTGACCGGACCTCTATTTTGAGGTCCTAATACCATCTAATTAGGGAGTTCTAGTATCTTAAGTAATGTAATTGTGTTTAAATAAGTTAGTTTTACTCTTATGATTGTCTTTCATTGGTTTTGCAGAAAATATGATTAAACCGATAAAATTAGAAGCTCTCGGGATTGAAGAAAAGTTCATAGAGATGAAGAATTGTCCGGACACTTTCATTGGATGTTCGGATAATTGAATCAAAGGGCAAAAAGGTGAAAGAATCATGAAGCTACATCTAAAAATGAAAAATCAGCACAAACTGTCCAAACAGATTTCAACCGTCTGGACAGTTGGAATCAGAGGGTTTAATTGTCCACACAGATTTCAACCGTCCGGACAGTCGCCCGATTTCTGCATTCCGAGAATGATTAATTGAGCTGGGTTTTTGGGTATCTCTCAAATGTAACCAATGGGAGAAAGCTTTGTAAGGGTAAATAGGTCATTATACTTGTAAAAGAGGAGAAAACCCTAAGATTGGGGGGGCTCTCTCATTGATTGATCTCCTCCAACTTCTTGCCTCCATTGTTTTTCTCTCTATTTCTCTCTCTAAGTTTTTCTTGGTTTCTTGTGATTTCGTGTGTAGACATTGATTTTCATCTATAAAATTGAAGTTTATGTCCATTATGATGAGTGGCTAAGTTCTCTTTCTAGTTTCTAGTCCCAAACGGTGGGTACTCGGTTTCAATTACTCAAGGTATGTTCATTGAATTGTAGCTTTGATTTTGCTCTTTTAATTTCGTGGTTGTGTGATTGGATCTATGAAGATGACATATTTGATTGTATTTTTGGATTGTCTAGTCTAGGGATTGCATCTAATGTGTTTGATTGAGAATTGTTAAACCCATTGCATGATTTCCTTAATTAATTGAGTTTTTCATTGCATAACTATTAATTATGTGTATTGATGATGGGGTTTTGGGTTAAATTAGGAATGTGCATGGGAGAGTTATGGTTAATTGATCTTTGAGTGTGAAACTAGGGTGTTAGCCAAGCCAAGCCCCAAGGGGGAATATTAATTCATAATATTAGGTGCTTATCCCTTTGCGTTCATCGTAGATTAAGAGACCCGATGGCCTACATGTATGAATTGAAGTCTTATAACCCAATTCTCTTTGCATATGCATGATTGATAGTATCACACAATGCATTGTGTATGGTTGTGTGTGTTTGTAATGATACCTTGAGTATGAGAACCGAGTAGCCACCGGGACGGACTAGAGACTAGGTTTTTAATTAATTGTTTTAAATCCAACTTGTGGTTACTTTGATTACAAAATCGCTCATGCTACCGAGTCATTCGGCCCATTTCTTTTACTTGCTTTTATTTGATATTCATTGTGTTTATTAGTGTTAGCTAGTCATTTGCATATCATTCACTTCAAATTTGCATTGCTTCCTCGTGGATCGATACCGGACTCACCGATTTATTACTTGACGATACCCTACACTTGGAGTAAGTACACACACACTTTGGTGTCGGTCACTTAATCTTGTGGCAAAGATGAAGTAACAGTCTTTGAATTGGGTGATGGAGATAATTCAGATGGAAAAACTGACCGACTATACGTGCAATCCCGAATATTTGCTCGAAAGCAGTTAATTGATGGCTAAGCAAGAAAAGTTTGTGGCTGATGTTTTTTATGCTATACTACCTACCGCTACTATATATTGTGAAGGATTTGGCGAAGTTGAAGTTGTTCGTTTACGTGAACATAAGCATGTTGTGCCTCAAGCATATGACCTGAAAGCAAGAATGACAGCCTATTGGAAGATTGTTTTGAGGAGGTTGGTTGACAGCTTGGCTCTGCATTTGCAGCTTAGTGTTCATAATCTTGTTGACAAAGAGCTGGAAAAGGAGATTGTGAATGAGTTGATGATGAACTCTCATGGTGGTGGAGTCGAGAAGTTGTTGGGGGAATCGCCATCGGTTGCTGGGAAGAGAGAAGCTTAGCCGGACCATCAAGTTGCTTCAAGAGTCTAAGAAGGTTCTGGCTAGGATCATGGACGACATTGCTACTGCTTAATGGTTTGTTTTAGTATGGTATCTTCCTGTTTAGGTATTTGTCCATCATATCTAGTGTGTCTGGTCTGTTGACATGTAGAACTTCTACTATGGTATTTTGCTATGTTGTCCCTTAGGACTGCTGTTGTTTACTTTCCTAAGTCTATTTTATATAAAGCTGGGTGTTTATGTGTCATGAAAGTCTATTTTGCTATGCTTTAGTCCTTTGCAGTGTAAAAAAAGAGAATGGAAATTAGGGGAGTTGCAGCGTCTTTAATCTATATATTATTGCGCCTTTCACTTGATTCTTGCAATATATGTAAATTTGCTCTGTATTGTCCTGTGAGCGCAGTGCAGTTTCAGGAATCACAATTGTGTCAAGCAAGCAATATGCAATCTGTCATTTTATTCATAGTCCGCCTTGTATTCCTGCTGAGAAATCTTGCCATCTTTGTTGGAATCAAATTTATCGAAAACTCGTCCATTGATACTCAAGAACGTGGAAGCAAGTGGTGGACCAGAGATTCCAAAGCAAATAGATGGGATAATGAAAGAACAATGTACGTTGAAGTGTAAGAAAGGAATACATTCTTTGCTAAGGTTACAATCAATTCATTGCGTTAAACATATGAACTCTGCAGCTTAGGTACCCTTTTCATCAAGCTTTCAGCTTTTAGGAGGATTTGGGAGGGGTGCCGAGGCGATTCCCCATGCACAATTCGATTTCTAGCAAACCAACTGTGATATGAGAGGCAAAAAAAAAAAAAAAAAAACAAACAATATCTAGTAATGGAATAATCTCAAGACACCTGCTTAATCAGGAGGATAATATCATCATCGGCAAAGCTAGAATCTTGTGAGCAAAGTGGCAATGGCTCCACACTGAATTCAAAAACTCACGGTCTCTGAAAATATGAAGGGGATTTTCATTGCTTGAGTTGCATAGAACACATATATCATCAATAAGCATACCTCGTTTGAGAATTTTTTCTTTCCTTAATACTCCTTCCGTCCCATTTTGATTGTCTTTCTTTCTATTATGATTTATTCCAAAACTAGTATCATTTTTCTTCATTAATTAACAATTGTGTTGTTGTATTTTAAAGAAAAAAAATATCACCATAAATAAGGGTAAATTGGAAATAATATGGTTTTTTTGTATAATTAAATTGCATTAAATCATGTTTGCTTAAAAGTTAATTTTCAAAAGATGACAGATAGATTGGGAT
Organism: Tripterygium wilfordii; assembly: GCF_013401445.1. Lineage (NCBI taxonomy): Eukaryota > Viridiplantae > Streptophyta > Magnoliopsida > Celastrales > Celastraceae > Tripterygium > Tripterygium wilfordii. The sequence goes on from NC_052253.1 coordinate 6,840,057, forward strand.
AAAGGGAGTATTTATTTTTACTCCTTCTCTAGATCCTACACAACTTCCTATACTAGCGTTTTAGATTCTCAAACATAACTACTTACTAACAAAACATAAATGCAACAATAATTTATTAATCAATGAATATAAACCAACCAAATTCCAACGCTATGTATACTAAGTTTTTCGATTTCCAAAAATAATTCGAAGAAACACAAACGTTAATCTCATTTTTTAATACAAGAATAATTTATTAGGAATAAATATTAATCAATATGAGAAAAAGAATGAGTATAAATGGTACTCACGTAAATTGTTTTTTTTTTTATAAAAAGAGCACGATACAATAGTACTTTGATAGATTGCTGGCAATGGGTAGGGGATAAGATATCGAACACTTTAGGCATTTTTTTTTAAAAAAAATACAAAATAAAAGCCTTATATTAATTAATCATTTTTAGGTATTTTCAAATAGTTTACAAGTGAAGCGAGCTTGCATAGAGATCAATGAAGGAACCTTTCGCATCTTCGAAGACCCAATGTGTTAAAACTTAGAAGACACCCTTTTCAAGTCATCGAATTGCCAAAAGCTTCTCTTTAGTCTTTACATTCCCAAATCCCAATATATATATATATATATATATATATATATATATATATATATATATGTATTTGTATGCTTCTTCCATCTCAAAACTCGGACTGTGTATAGGGGAGAGCAAGCATAAAGACCACAATTTCAGTGAAAGGTAAAGTAAAACCAATCTCAGTACTTCAATGGTTTTATATATGTGTTTTTTGTATGCAATGTGTTAAACGAAATCTCCTGCTTAGGTTCAGATGAAGAGAATCCCTCTTGAAAAATTGGAAGCAATGAGCAAACAAGTAACGGTTTACAGCTCTGACTGTGAAGGTGACTCGTTTTCAGTGGTGGTTAACCAACCACAACAAGAAGTGGCGTTTGATGCACCCATTGTTGCTTCCTGCAACAATCGCATCAGGCCTCTGCTTGACGCCGTTGATAAGCTCAGGCACCTTATGGTCATGAAGGAAGGAATACAATTACCCACCATTGTTGTAGTTGGCGACCAATCTTCTGGAAAATCTAGTGTTCTCGAGTCTCTGGCAGGAATCAATCTCCCTCGTGGACAAGGTATGTGCACCAGGGTACCTCTTGTGATGAGGCTCCAACATCAACAGATTCCAGAGCCAGAGCTTTACTTGGAGTTCAATGGCAAAACAGTCCAAACTAATGAGTCCGGGATTTCTGAAGCGATTAATCTCGCAACCAATGAGATTGCTGGCAATGGGAAGGGGGTATCAAACACTCCTCTGACGTTGGTGGTAAAAAAGCTTGGTGTTCCAGACCTTACAATGGTTGATCTTCCTGGGATTACTAGAGTGCCTGTTCATGGCCAACCTGAGAACATTTATGAGCAGATTGCGGGGATGATCATGGAGTACATTAAGCCTGATGAGAGTATCATCCTCAATGTTTTGTCTGCAACTGTTGATTTCTCTATATGTGAATCGATTAGGATGTCGCAACAAGTGGATAAGAAAGGGGAGAGGACTCTTGCTGTTGTCACAAAGGTCGATATGGCACCTGAAGGGTTACTCGAGAAGGTGACTGCTGACGATGTGAATGTAGGGCTTGGCTATGTTTGTGTCAGGAATCGTATTGGCGATGAGACCTACGAGGAAGCAAGAAGGAAGGAAGCTGCATTGTTCGAGTCTCATCCCCTTCTATGTTTGATTGACAAATCTATTGTGGGGGTTCCTGTTTTGGCACAAAAGCTTGTGCAAATACAAGCTGCGATCATAATGAAATGTTTACCAGAAATTGTCAAGAAGATCAATGACAAGTTGAACTCTAGTCTCTCCGAGTTTAATAAACTTCCCAAGACTTTCACCTCGATTGCAGAGGCCATGACTGCTTTCATGGGAATTATCGCAGCAAGTAAGGAGTCCCTGAGGAAAATCATTTTGAGAGGAGAATTCGATGAGTACCCAGATGACCAAAGAATGCATTGCACTGCTAGGTTGGGTGAAATGATCAACCAATGCTCGCAGGAAATGCAGAACCATCGCTCAAGTGATCTGAAGAAGAACTTTTTGATGGATGAGATTAGTGTTCTGGATGAAGCTATTAAGGGAATAAGACTTCCAAATTTCCTGCCACACAGTGTATTCATTGCTCTGTTGTGCAAAAAAGTGGACTCAATTTCTAGTATGCCAATTGAGTTTGTAGAGAAAGTCTGGACCTATATAGAAGGTGTGATGATTGAAGTTTTGACGAGTCATTCGGATAACTATCACCAGCTTCAGATAGCAACAAGAAGAGCTTGCCTCAATCTTGTGGCAAAGATGAAGCAACAGTCTTTGAATTGGGTGATGGAGATAATTCAGATGGAAAAACTGACCGACTATACTTGCAATCCCGAATATTTGCTCGAAAGCAAGAAATTGATGGCTAAGCAAGATAAGTTTATGGATGATGTTTTTAATGCTGTACTACCTTCCGCTGTTATATATTTTGAAGGATTTGGCGGAGTTGAAGTTGTTCGTTTACGTGAACATAAGCATGTTGTGCCTCAAGCATATGACCTGAAAGCAAGAATGACAGCCTATTGGAAGATTGTTTTGAGGAGGTTGGTTGACAGCTTGGCTCTGCATTTGCAGCTTAGTGTTCATAATCTTGTTGACAAAGAGCTGGAAAAGGAGATTGTGAATGAGTTGATGATGAACTCTCTTGGTGGTGGTGGAGTCGAGAAGTTGTTGGGGGAATCGCCATCGGTTGCTGGGAAGAGAGAAAAGCTTAGCCGGACCATCAAGTTGCTTCAAGAGTCTAAGAAGGTTCTGGCTAGGATCGTGGACGAAATTGCTACTGCTTAATGGTTTGTTTTAGTATGGTATTTTCTTGTTTAGGTATTTGTCCATCTTATCTAGTGTGTCTGGTCTGTTGACATGTAGAACTTCTACTATGGTATTTTGCTATGTTGTCCCTTAGGACTGCTGTTGTTTACTTTCCTAAGTCTATTTTATATAAAGCTGGGTGTTTATGTGTCATGGAAGTCTATATATTATTGCGCCTTTCACTTGATTCTTGCAATATATGTAAATTTGCTTCTGTATTGTCCTGTGAGCACAGTGCAGTTTCAGGAATCACAATTGTGTCAAGCAAGCAATATGCAATTTGTCATTTTATTCATAGTCCGCCTTGTATTCCTGCTGAGAAATCTTGCCATCTTTGTTGGAATCAAATTTATCAAAAACTCGTCCATTGATACTCAAGAACCTAGAAGCAAGTGGTGGACCAGAGATTCCAAAGCAAATAGATGGGATAATGAAAGAACAATGTACGTTGAAGTGTAAGAAAAGAATACATTCTTTGCTAAGGTTACAATCAATTCATTGCGTTAAACATCTGAACTCTGCAGCTTAGGTACCCTTCCACTACCTATGAATGTATAAGCTACTTTACAAGTTAAAAAATGTCAACAGGTTTGGAGAGAGTACAGCATTTCAAAACTATTACAAATATATTAGTAAATTGGATGAGAATTTTTTTATCCACTAGAAATCATTTCACTGCAAAAATGGCAGTAAGAATCACGCAAAAATTCTCAAACTCCCACAAGTTGGGAGGAACTTTACATGGCTCAAGGTCTTCCATGACCATTATCCAAATCCTCCATCACTTCTATGTCCTTGCGAGCAGTTATTTTCTGCACATATCCTGCCACGCAATAACCGTTTCAAGTAGCTGTTGTGAGTCAAAAAGCAGAGGACACAAAACGGGAAGAGTAGACTGAAATATTGGCTTATGAAATTATGCACTCAGTTGTCATACAATTCACGATATTTATCAAATTCAAGAAGTGTATTTAGTCATATCTAAATTAAATAGGAAAGAAACCAATTAATACAACAAATTATATTGTCAAGTTGTCAAAATGGAGGTCAATTTAAAAACAGCAAAGCAGAAAAGCCAGAAACACGAGGAAATGTAACATAAGAAATTCCCAATTTATGGTATAATCCTTGGACCATCCGAGAATTGCTACAAATAAAGCTTCCTTCATAACTTCAAGCCCTTAATGGAACCTCCATATTGGCAAATAACCTTGTATCTTCCACTCTGATAGGATTGTCCCACATCGAAAGATGTGGGAGCTAAGATGTTGTTTATAGGGGGAGGTATGGGCCTCCCTTAGTACCCAAGGTTTTCTAGTATGGGCTAGGAGGCCTTGGGTACAACCGGCCCATATGGGTGGGTGTCGGTTGGGCCTTGGGTGCCGAGCGTGTATGGGCACGACTCTATCAATGGTATCGGAGCATGATCCTGTTGTACCTTCAACTTGGGACCGTGCCTGCGGAGTGGCCGGCCATGGTGCTCGACCAACGGGGGTGCGCCTGCCGGAGTGATCGGCCATGGTGCTCGACCAACGTGGGCGTTGGTCTTGAAGGGGAGGGTATTGATAGGATTGTCCCACATCGAAAGATGTGGGAGCTAAGATGTTGTTTATAGGGGGAGGTATGGGCCTCCCTTAGTACCCAAGGTTTTCTAGTATGGGCTAGGAGGCCTTGGGTACAACCGGCCCATATGGGTGGGTGTCGGTTGGGCCTTGGGTGCCGAGCGTGTATGGGCACGACTCTATCACACTCAAACACACACTAATAGAAAGCCTGTATAACTCCCAGAAGTACTAAAATCTGCAGAAAATGCTCATTAACTATTCCCCTTTATTAATTTGATCACTGTATATGTCAGACAGATACTAGATATGTTCCCCTATGTCATTATCATCTGTAAATTTTGAATTTCAGTAATGTTTGAAGCCTACAATAGAAAGTCAATGCAAACTGAAACAAGATGCATAATAGTAATACTCGAACATAACCTCAACCCAAAAACTAATACCCATTTACAAAACAACGAAAAAAATTAACAACCAATGCAATGGTGTTATCCTTGTATTAAATCATAATCCAGTAAACCATAAAATTTGAAAACAGATTCAACTGGGAAAGCTAATGCATCATGGCAAGAAACTGAAGCTAACTTTGAATCCTGTACTGCAATGATGATTCATGAGTGCAATTTCAGTTTGTGACCGTTGTTTGTAACTTCTTTCTGTCAATAAAACCAGAAATATTTCAAGCAACATTACGGTTGCCACACTTTGGTGTTTAGAGTGTCCCTAAGTCAACTACAATTTCTGGCATATGAATGTTGAAAATTAACAAAGAATTGTGCGTGCAACCTTAGCTGATCTTGGAATCCATAAATTATCTTCCTGACTTCCAACTATGCCAATGAGTTCCACGATTCCCATTTGTTGACAAGGTGGAACATCCTCCCATTGGCATTAAAAAGACTTTATTCAATTATTATTTTCTCTAAAATGTCAACAAGCAAGGAACAGGGTAACTGGTAAAGAATGATAAAGGTCAAATGAATTTGAAAAAAGAAAAAGAAAAAAAAAGAGAGAGAAGAAAAGCAAAGCTCAAAACAAATTGCAATTTAAATCCTTTTTAGGATTATATAGAGCAAGGTAAAGTCATGAACAAATCAAGTGATAACCACACTGGTGATATTCAACTGATATTTTTCTGATCAGTAACACAACTAAAAGAACCCTCCAAACACAGAACCAAAAGAAACACGAATGAAATAACTCAAAGTCATAGCTATCTCTTCCCAACAAAGCACTAAAACTTGTATAAGCAAGAAGAATCTCAACAAGATGGCATCATATATAAAAGTTATATTGCTTCATCACATATGATTGCCAGCCAAATTGGTGTTAAACATGGTTGCACAAAAAGTTCCAATGTGATTACTGATTAGTTTTAGAGAAATTAAAAGCTGAAGTGTCTCTACATTGCATGATCTACAAGTTCATGGGCATCAGGCATCACACTCAATCTAACAGAGCATATAAATATACAGGGGAATAATGTTCATCGTCAAAATTAGAGCATGCTTCAAGGCTTCTGTTTATAATAGCTAGATACATGTCCTCATGCTCTCTCTATGTAGCACGGACACTCTGTTTTGGTCAGAGTGTCGGTGTCCGACACGTGTCGGACACGGACACGTCCCGACACGCTCAAAATACGTCTGGGACACGTGAATCTGAGTATCCGATTTTTTTTTTTTTTTTTAATATTGGACACGTTTTCGACACGTTGAGGACACGTTGGGGACACGTTTTTGTCTTTTGTTTTTAATTTACTGAATTATTTTTTAATTTGTTATAAGATATTTGATTTTTTGAACTATCTTAATTGAATTATATTATGTTTTAATGTATTGTTGTTTTGGACCATATTGATTGAAATGAAATATATGTATATATATAAAAAATATAAAAAAAATTAATCAACGTGTCCCCAACGTGTCCGTATCCTACTTTTTGGAAAAATCACGTGTCCGCGTGTCCGTGTCGTGTCGTGTCGCGTGTCCGTGTCCGTGTCCGTGCTACATAGCAAACTCCCTATGTAGCACGGACACTCTGTTTTGGTCAGAGTGTCGGTGTCCGACACGTGTCGGACACGGACACGTCCCGACACGCTCAAAATACGTCTGGGACACGTGAATCTGAGTATCCGATTTTTTTTTTTTTTTTTAATATTGGACACGTTTTCGACACGTTGAGGACACGTTGGGGACACGTTTTTGTCTTTTGTTTTTAATTTACTGAATTATTTTTTAATTTGTTATAAGATATTTGATTTTTTGAACTATCTTAATTGAATTATATTATGTTTTAATGTATTGTTGTTTTGGACCATATTGATTGAAATGAAATATATGTATATATATAAAAAATATAAAAAAAATTAATCAACGTGTCCCCAACGTGTCCGTATCCTACTTTTTGGAAAAATCACGTGTCCGCGTGTCCGTGTCGTGTCGTGTCGCGTGTCCGTGTCCGTGTCCGTGCTACATAGTGCTCTCTTAATACCTGATGACAGTTCAACCTCAAGAAAGATGGATATAACATTGTTCATTTTCTTTCTTCTTTTAAAAAGCCACACGCACAAGCAGATACAAACAGAAAAAGAAGAAGAAGAAGAAGAATACCAACTCCAAGGCAAGGTATGCATTTGCAGGTGATCTCTTTCCCTCTTTTATTGTAATAACTGACATACCCTGATCCTTGACAACTGCGACACTTCCCAGTCCATTCGTAAACTACTTCCTTACAATCCTACAACTCCAGCAAGAAAATGAAAAACTGTCATTGGGGGCCTTGCAGTCATTAAAAGGTAATACACATTTAAATGGTACCATTTTGTTCCAGAATGAATAGTCATAAATTAAGCCCCAATTTGAAAAACACTCATTCACAAGCAGCATAAACTCCTCTTAATTTACCCCCAAAACAAAACTTTTGTCCAACAGATTCAGTTAACCAATGATAGATATTCCTTTTTAGTCCAATTTGGCTACTTTGTAGAAAGAATTGCAAAGACTTTAATCATTGGCTTTCATTCCAGTCTTATCTTTACTTTAATTTCTAAGCCCTGCAGAGAAAATCTTTAAATGTAATCTCTAGCCGTTTGAGACCTAGCATCAGCCAAATTCCAGCCTTCGCCATCAAAAGCACACAAGAATTGCAGGGATCTAAAGAGACGAGACCTGGACTTGGGGATCGCAATTCAGGCGTCTATCAATCTCATCGGGCGGCACAGGATTGGAGTCAGGATACGTCATCGGTAGAGGAAGCGCGTCACCGTCATCAGTCAAATAACTCTCTCTGTCACGCGACCATTTCCTCTCCCTGGCATTGGCTTTGACGCTCCCATTCCCGCCCCTCCTCGGGGTCACTAGGGCAGCATCCCCAGCAGTCGAACCAGAATCCTGAGAAATCCTCGGGCCGCCACCCACACCCGTCGCAATACCAGCGACGGCGGAGGGGGAGTCGAACCAGCGAGGAAAGGTGGGGCCAGCCGGGACGTCCCCTGCGGCGAAGCAACGGAGAGAAAACAATGGAGAGGGTTTGGAGGGGGTGAAGATAGAGGTAGGGTTTAAGGGGAGCATTTGATTAAAGAAAAGATCGGGTGAGAGAATGGTGATTATATAGGCGCGGATAAGAACACTTGTACAATAGCGAGAGAAAGACAGACTGCAGCACTGCTCCTCCTCCTCGTGTATCCACTGTTCACTCCTAGCGATGGCAATTTGTCCCGATCCGACCCGCCCCGCGTTGATTCTCCCCGAACCAAGGCCTGTGCGAGGGCGGGTATGCCTCCCGCCCCGCTACAGATGTTCGTATATATATATATACAGGAATTCTCCTATGTGGACCAAAAGTGTGGACCAAGTTTGTGGACCAAAATCCAATGGTTGTAATCAATCACAACATAAGTGGGGGCCACACATTTATTATGGGACCCATCACATCTATAGTTGAAAAACAAGTCCACAAACTTGGTCCACACTTTTAGTCCATATAGGAGAATTTCTGATATATATATATATATATATATATATATAACAAAATATAGAAAAATATTTATTTGTCTAAACATATTTTAATTTGATATTATTATTAAAATCAAAGTAACACCTAAATACTAAGTCCCTAAACATAATATTATCATTCTCTTAATTAGATTGAATAAATGTCAACTTACCCTAAACCCTAAGTTAAATATGACTCTCTAGTCTCTATTCCTAAGTCAATTGAATTGATCTTGATAAAAACATAGGAGTATAGGACCCTAAACCTTAAGTTAAATAGGACTCTAACTCCTAAATCCTAATCTCAAAAACCCTAAAGGCCCTAAACCCTAAACCCCAAAACCTTAAAGACCCTAAACCCTAAAACCCTAAAGGCCTTAAACCCTAAACCCTAAACCCTAAACCTAAGCACTAAACTCTAAACCCTAAACCTAAACACTAAACCAAAAATCCATAGACCCTAAGATTTTATAAAATAAAGTATAAATTAAACAATTTAAAACTATAGAAGTGTATAATATAAATTTTAAAATCAATACCCATTAAATAAAACTAAAATTATTTAATTGAGTTAAAAATATAATAGGTGGTATGTAAAGATAATAATTTAATTAGTTGGCAAGTGTAACATAAAAGTAGCTTTGGTTTGTTGTTTAGTCCATTACTCTACCACCTAGAAGTATCAAGTTCAAAACCTAGGATGTGCAATTTAATGTTGAAATTTAATTTTACAATTTTCAAAAATGTTGAATATGGGCGGGGCGGGGCAGGGCAGGGCACGGGAATCCGCGAGGTGGGGACGGAGCGTAAAAGTCACCTCGCCTCGACATGAGGGGAGGGGTGGGGCAGGGCACCACCTGAAGGTGCGGGGCGACCATGATCCGCCCCCGCCCTGTTACCATCCCTAGTCACTCCCTGTCATTTCATGTAGAGGTGGCATACGGGAGCCCGCCGGTTTGTTGACCAATGTCAACAAGCCGATCTCGGCTGGCCCGGCCCGACTTTTTTGGGCCCAAGCCCGGGCTGGGCCCAGGCCCGATTTAGTTCTTCGGGGCCTCCGGCCGGGCTCGGGTCGGGCTCCCACGGCCCATCACTATTCATCATCTTTGGAAATTATAAAATTAAATTGTTAATCATAGGATTTCAACTTGGGACTTTTAGATAGGAGATAATGAACTAACCAACAAGCCAACACTACTTTCATGTTATACTTGTCAACTAATTAAATTACTATCTTTACATACTACCTATTATATTTTTAACACAATTAAATAATTTTAGTTTTACCAAATGAGTATTGATTTTAAATTTTATATTATACACATCTATAGTTTTAAATAGTTTAATTTTATACTTATTTTATAAAATCTTAGGGTCTTAAGATTTTATCAACATTTATGAGTAGATGGTCATATTATGGCTTTAGGGTTAGTGCTTAGGTTTAGGGTTTATGATTTAAGATCTTTAGGGTTTAGGGCATTTAGGGTTTAGGGTTTTGGGGTTTAGAGTTTAGGGCCTTTAGGGTATTGGAAATTAAATCCGCACGGGGCGGGTCGGATCGGGGCGGGGATAAATTGTCATCCCTGTTTACAATTGATTAATGTCATAATTGTACTTTAATTTTTATACAATTGAACAATATTTTATAGAGTATGAAATATATACGTATTATGTGTACATATATATACACATACATTGCAATAATATATATATATACACATATATATGTATATATAATATATATGTGTGTGTATATATATTACATACATATATGTATGTATATATATATATGCAGACAGTGCATGCACTGTCTGCATATGTATATATATACACAAATACAAAGACAGTGTGCACTGTCTGTGTATGTGTGTGTGTATATATATGTATGTGTGTGTATATATATATATATATATATATATGTAAATATATACATATTATGTACATATAAAAATAAATAATGTCGGGGTTGGGTCGGGCTCGGGCCGGGCCAAAATTGGCCCGACATGTCGGGCTTCGGTCCGGGCCTGGCCCAAAAAATGGAGCCCAGGCCCGCCCAAGGGGTCGGGCCTGGCTGCCCAGGCCCGGTCTACTTTCGGGCCGGGCCTAGGCCCCCGGGCCAAATGGTTAGCCCCCCAACCCATATATACCTCATTGCTTGGGTTGGGATATTCAAAGCAATCACAATCGTAAAATTTTACTTGATTAATAAAAATGTATAAGATTTTATGTTTTGTTGATGTGATTGGTAAAATTTTACTAATTCATTTTGTGTTTTCTTGATGTGGTTGTTTTGAAAGATATATTTTATTGATTTAACTGTATTGGGAGACGTGTTTTACTGATGTGGCTATATTAAGATTTTGTATTTTGGTGTAGTTTTGTTGGGGACAACACGGAGACATAGAATGTTGTTGGCCTCCATTGGGAAGGGATAATATATATGAATTTGTGTTTTGATGATGTGACTTTATTGGGAGATTTGTTTTGTTGATGGGGTTGTATTGAGTTACGTATTTGACTTGACCTTTTTATAATACAAGTGAAATTTTTATGGAAAACACTATTCAAACCCTCCTATTTTAAACCCCTCCTCTAAGTTGTCATGTCATGTCTCCTTTTTTCTTTTTCTTTTTTTTTTTCAATTAATATATGTCATTTCCTATCTCACTCACACACACATATATATATATATATATATAACTTTTCAATTATATCTATCTATCAATTGTATATGGGTATCCATTGTATATTCTCTGTCTATATTCTCTGTCCTAATATATTCTCTGTATTGTACAGAGAATATATTCTCTGTCTGTACATGTGTACACATATATATCTATAAATTGAGAAGAGTTCACAGAGTATTTTAAGAAGCTGTAAGAGATAGCAGTAGTGTGTGAGAGAAAAACGAGAGAGTCTTAAAGTAGTCTGTTTTTGAGATAAAAAGAGAGTGAACCTATTGTGGATATGGATTACTTGAGTGATCCATATACTTATGTAAATTATATTGTTGTTTTTTTTGTAAATACTCAGTGGAAATTATATTGTTCGTAGGGTGATTTTATCTCAGCCGAAATAAAGCAAGAAGACGAACATGCGGACGAGATGGTCGATAATATCAAAGTTAACGATAGATGTGAATTTGAAACTGATATGGTATAATGTTTTAATCAATCAAAATATGAGCTCTTTTGTTATGTTGAATGAATATTCGTAAATTTCTAATAAGAACTAATACATTATCAGGTGTTCAAATCGCGACAATCGATGATCGAGTGGGTTCAACAAACCAGACTCAAATTGAGATATATCATCATCATTTATAAATCAGATATTGGTGGGTTCGGTAAAAAACACAGATTACAATTCAAATGTGATCGCGGTGGCAATTACCAGAGCAAGAAACCCTCAACGAAACAGACTGGCACCAAAAAAATAGAATGTCCGTTCAAATTGAGAGGGAGGAAAATGAAGCTATACTGCATCCTTAAATTAGGGACGTACAAGATGTAAAAGCTGATGGAAATTACGGCTTTCGATCGATAGCTGTGTGTTTTGGTCATGGGGAAAATGAATGGCCCAATGTTCGATATAACCTGATGGCAGAGTTGGACGCATTTTGGAAACAATATGTTGAAATACTTGGCGGTGAAGAGAGGGCATACAGTGTTAAGCACTCACTGAACTTTTTTCAAGATGATGTTGCAGCACCATTTGAGCACTGGATGACAATGCCAGAAATGGGTCTATTGATTGCTTCTGTATATAATGTGATATTGCATGTTCTCCATCATGCAGAGAGTTGGACATATCTACCACTACGTACAGCTCCTCCATCACCCTATCAACGCGTTGCCATCGCTATAGGGCACGTAAATGGTAATCACTACGTCAAAGTTGGTTTGACAAGGAATTATTCAATGCCTCCCATCACACCTAAATGGGTTCACTGTAGGCATGCTTGTGCAGCTGTATGGGCGACTCTGTATGCGGAACGATTAGATGCGTACATGCACTCATATGGATTCATCAAATCTTCATCCAAAACTTTTATTCATGTGTTTGAATAAATTATTGTCTATATCTTACAAAATTATGAAATTAATATCAAAAAAATATAATTTCTCTTTTCTTTAAACAAAAAAATTAAAAAGAAAAATAATAATTAAAAAAAAACCAAACAGAAAATCTTAATTTAGGGTTTATATATATATGTATATATATATAAACCCTAAAATCTTAATCAAAGCATTTAAATTAATAAATGTATATATATATATATATATGTTTCGTGTATATATATATATATATGTACGTAATATATATATATATGTATATATCTATATATATGTGTATGTGAGTGAGATAACATATATTAAAAAAAAGAAAAAAAAAGAAAAAGAGGAGACATGACATGACAACCTAAGAGATGGGGTTTAAAATAGGGGGTTTATTTATCCAAATCCAATTTTTATTGACCCAACAAAAATATCCTATTGCACAAACTCTCAGACCACAGACTCGGACCATGAAGCTAACCAACAAATCACCGAGAAATACGAAAATGATAACATCCACCGCAACATAGGGGCTCAATAATAGTGTGTATATATATATATCATCAAAGTCACTTCAAGAAGTGATGAATAGAGTCAATCAGTTTATGCTTATAAGTTAATCTCTAACATAAGCACCCAGCTTTATATAAAATGAACGACAGTGAACAACAGTACTAATGTACAACATAGCAGAATACCATAATCGAAGTTCTACATGCCAACAACAAACCTTACAAACTAGAAAAGATGGACATATACCTAAAACAACAAGACACCATAACAAAATAACCTCGGTGACCATTAAGCAGTAGCAATGTCGTCCATGATCCTAGCCAGAACCTCCTTGCACTCTCGAAGCAGCTTTATGGTCCGGCTAAGCTTTTCTCTCTTCCCAGCCACCGATGGTGATTCCCCTAACAACTTCTCGACTCCACCACCACCATGAGGGTTCATCATCAACTCATTTACAATCTCCATTTCCAGCTCCTTGTCAACAAGATTATGAACACTAAGCTTCAAATGCAGAGCCAAACTATCTACCAACCTCCTTAAAACAATCTTCCAATAGGCTGTCATTCTTGATTTCAGGTCAAATGCTTGAGGCACAACATGCTTATGTTCACTTAAATGCCCAACTTCAATTTCTCCAAATCCATCAAAATTTACAGTAGAGAAAGGTAGCCTAACATTCAAAATCTCAGCCACGAACTCATCTTGTTTAGCCATCATTTGACTGCTTTCGAGCAAATATTCGGGATTGCAAGTATAGTCGGTCAGTTTTTCCATCTGAATTATCTCCATCACCCAATTCAAGGACCGTTACTTCATCTTTGCCATAAGATTGAGGCCAACTCTTCGTGTTGCTATCTGAAGCTGGTGATAGTTATCCGAATGATCCATCAAAACATCAATCACCACACCTTCTATATAAGTCCAGATTTTCTCTACAAACTCAATTGGCATACTCGAAATTGAGTCCACTTTTTTGCACAACAGAGCAATGAATGCACTGTGTGGCAGGAAATTTGGAAGTCTTATTCCCTTAATAGCTTCATCCAGAACACTAATCTCATCCATTAAAAAGTTCCTCTTCAGATCACTTGAGCTATGGTTCTGCATTTCTTCTGAGTATTGGTTGAGCATTTCAACCAACCTAGCAGTGCAATGCATTCTATGCTCATCTGGGTACTCAACGAATTCTCCTCTCAACATGATTTTCCTCAGGGACTCCTTACTTGCTCCAATAATGCCCATGAAAGCAGTCAGGGCCTCTGCAACCGAGGTGAAAGTCTTAGGAAGTCTATTAAACTCAGAGAGACTAGAGTTCAACTTGTCATTGATCTTCTTGACAATTTCTGGTAAACATTTCATTATGATAGCAGCTTGAATTTGCACAAGCTTTTGGGCCAAAACAGGAACCCCCACAATAGATTTGTCAATCAAAGACAGGAGCGTATGAGACTCAAACAATGCAGCTTCCTTCCTTCTTGCTTCCTCATAGGACTCATTGCCAATACGATTCCTGACACAAACATAGCCAAGCCTTACATTCACATCGTCAGCAGTCACCTTCTCGAGTAACCCTTCAGGCGCCTTATCGACCTTGGTGACCACAGCAAGAGTCCTCTCCCCAGTCTTATCCACTTGCTGCGACATCCGAATCGATTCACATGTAGCGAAATCAACAGTTGCAGACAAGACATTGAGGATGATACTCTCATCAGGCTTAATGTACTCCATTATCATACCAGCTATTTGCTCATAAATGTTCTCAGGTTGGCCATGAACGGGCACTCTAGTAATCCCAGGAAGATCAACCATTGTAAGATCTGGAACACCATGTTTTTTCACCACCAATGTCAGAGGAGTGTTTTGATGGATCGTACTTAACACAAGAGGGGGGTGAATTGTGTCCCCAAATTCCGATAGGAATCTCTTTTTATAATTTAAAAGGAAATCAATGTCAATTAACAATTAGCACACAAATTTGGACTCTAATGATTATCTTAATCAATATTCATTTCAATGCAAGATGTGATACAATATGGTGAATGATCAATTATCAAATAATCAAGGAATTGCAAAAACAGATTTTTTAAACAATACACTGCGCACAGATTTTACAACTCAAATTTCACCTAGCAAATCAAGTTAGAATTCAATGAAATTTGGTATGCAGTATCACAACACCCTAATGAATACTATATCAAAAATTCATATTAAAATTCAAAGTTTAGCTATGTGAACAGTGCACAGACAGACTAGTGGTTCAGAAAATTCTGCAATCAAAACACTTAATCAATCAACAAGCAAGCAATGCAATCAAGAAAGTCCACACAGCAATTTATAGTAGTTCGGAGACTCTTCTCCTACATCTACTACCTAGGTTCACCAACCTAGGATTTTCCAACCTCCACTAAGGATGTGGTTTTCTCAAGAGCTCCACAAAACTCACAAGGGTTTTTAGGTCACCCTTAAAACTGAAGATTTCAAGATAATCTTCAAACTTTACAACCAAGGGTTTCAAGCACTCCCTTAAACTCAACCTCAACAAGGTTTTTGCCCAATGAAGGGACTTTTACAAGTGTTCGGTATAAATGGTTCACTCAAGGTTTGCACTAAGCAATGGGATTGAGGAACACTCAAGAATCACAATATCACCTCACGGGTTGGATAGAAAATGAAGAATAATGAGGATTTTCGAATCTGAAAATAAGAAGCCAAATGAGAAGCACTCCCTCTTTGCAAAAGCAAAATAGTGAGGAAGCCTTTAGAGTGGCTTGGGTAGAAGCTTGGATTCAATGGCACAAACTAGCTTGAAAGTTTTGAGAGCAAGAATTTCTTCAATGTAATTTTGGCTTCTCTAAGTTGGAATGAGGAAGAACCCCTCTTTATAATTTACCAAGCTCTTGTGATTTCCACCCATTGGATCTTTTTCCATCTTCAAATCTCGACCTTCAATTACATGTGCAAATCTTGGCCATTTAATGAATAGATCATTAAATCTTGACCTTACAATATGTAGTCGTTGCACTTGCATTATTTTCCAAGTCTAGCTTTCCAATATTTGAGTTGTCATGTGCACTTGCAGCCATTTTTGACAATTTGATCAAACTTGCACCAAATCTTGACCTTGGTATCTCCAACAATTTTGTCATCTTTGACCGTTTGATCAAACTTCCACCAAATCTTGGCCTTGGTATCTCCAATGATTTCCTACAAAATGTGTAGCAACTTGCAACCATCTTTGACTCCAAAAATCAAGTAAGATCTTCTTTTAAGTCAAAAATTGCAAGTAAGAATATGGTCTTATGCACAACCATTGGATTCACCTTTTAAATGGTCATCTTAACCCTTCAAGTCTTGTTGTAATATGATCCATTCATAATTCAAAACAATTCAATCTCAGCCATAGATTAGTGTACCATTGGAGCTTATAGTCTTCAAGAATATCTTCATAATCTAAGTCTTGTCTAGTTGCAAAATATACTTTCTCATCTCTTACTAATTTCAACCATTGCATTTGTCCTTTAGCTTCATCAATTGTCTTCTCACAAAAATCTGATCATTGACCTCAATAAAGGAAGCATGTGCAAGATCTTGTTTGATGAATATAAGAGATCCTTCACGTGACCAAACATGTCCCTCCAATCTTGACTTCAAACTCTGAATTTGGCAGCACCAATATATCCATATTATACAGCCCTAAGGCTAGTTCCAATCATCAATCAAAATGCCTTAGTGGAAGGTTGATGAACATAGGTTTTTCTTGGTTTTCTAGAGATCCAAGCTCATACTTGAAAACCGGACTTCAATTCACTTGAGCAAACTGAATTCTGAGTGATATAACATCCTCATGATGATTAACCTACAAAGAAATAGGAGGTAGAACTCCCCAATTGCATGTAAGCTCAAAGAGCTTCATATAGAGCGCATAGGTTAATTACATTAGAAAAACAACCCAGAAAATTCATATTACTGCATGATAAATCATTTTATATATATTAGAATGTCCATATAAAATTTCATAACAATCGGAAATCGTTTGGTCACTCAACCAAGCAAATAAGTCACTAATAGTGAAACCGATAAATTCTAAGTGTAAATTCAATGTCATTTTGCAAACTCAGTGTAAATGACATTTTCTCTTGAACTTTACTAGGTCAAATATGTTCATAGTGATAAAACTAAGATGCACACGAAATTTCATTTAAATCGGAGTTCATTTGGTTCACCACGTTCACAAAGAACACATATGCACAAAATTAGGTAAAACCTAGTTTTGACGGAATTTAAGCATATGACCAAATATATATGTGATGCACTTAATTTCTCATGATTATAGTCCTAGAACATATATTAGACTTTTATGTGCATGTGGTTCAAGTTTCAAGTCATTTGGATCTAAGTTAGTTAAGATAAATTATGATCATTAGAAGATAAATTATGCATAAGCCTTCATTTAAGTGTATATGCACAATTAAGATATTAAACAATTAACCAAATAACCATTTAAGCATGTTTTCTAGCATTTTAGGATATGTTAAAGTCAAACATGCTCACACACATTTTAGTATACAATCATACACAATCATCAAAAACACAATGTTGACTAGACACTAAGTCTTGGTCCAACAATCTCTTCATATTCCATTCGTATAAATATTCAAAAGTAAGAATCAGCATAAACTAATATCTTCCTTAAGAAATCTTCAAGGATGGATACTCCTAACTCTCCACCTGCAAAAAGATCTAGAACTGATGAAGGTTCTACTTCTAAAGAAGAAGAAGGTGGAGATGATCCCAGATTCAACCTCTCCCCTATAAGGGAAGACGTATACGAGGAAGATCCCCAGAAAACCATCGAATCTCTACAAGAAGCTTTGATGGAAACCAAAAGGAGACTTAAAAAAGCAACCGACAAAGTTCAAGACTACAAAAGGCAACTTATGGTTTTAAAGTATGCCATACAAGGTGTTCGATATATGTCATGGGGCAGACAAACAAGTACTCATGACCCAGATAAATTGCACGAAGCAATCACTGAGATCACAGTACAACTTGGATCTATTGCAGATGGAATAGACAGTGTTCTTTATACCCTAGAATAAAATTCTTGTCCAACATGTTTGATACCCCTTTCCCATTGCCAGCAATCTCATCAGTTGCGAGATTAATGGCTTCAGAAATCCTGGACTCATTACTTTGGACTGTTTTGCCATTAAACTCCAAGTAAAGCTCTGGCTCTGGAATCTGGTGATGTTGGAGTCTCATCACAAGAGGTACCCTGGTGCAGATACCTTGTCCGCGAGGGAGATTGATTCCAGCCAGAGACTCGAGAACACTAGATTTTCCAGAGGATTGGTCGCCCACTACAACAATGGTGGGTAATTGTATTCCTTCCTTCATGACCATAAGGTGCCTGAGCTTATCAACGGCATCAAGCAGAGGCCTGATGCGATCATTGCAGGATGCAACAATGGGTGCATCAATCGCCACTTGTTGTTGTGGTTGGTTCACGACCATTGAAAGCGAGTCACCTTCACAATCAGAGCTGTATCCCCCTACTTGTTTGCTCATTGCTTCCTATTTTTCAAGAGAGAATACAATTCATATGAACCTAAGCATGAGATTTCGTTCAACACATTACATATATAAAACCAATGAGATATTGAGATGTCAGATGGGTTTTACTTTACCTGTTGCTTTGATGAAACAAAAAGTCGACTGACTATGTCTGAAGTTGTGAGTGGAGGCCAATGCAAGCTCATTTCAGTTGTGGTTTCTGTGCTTGGTTTACTACATACAAGCATACATATATTGTCAAGGTAAAGTTTCTAGTAGTGGGGAATTTATAAATCTTAATCTGATAGCCCTTACACTACTAATGCAATGTCTACTGATTGGATCTTAAAGTAGAGTGAATACTCATGAGGAAGTTAATTAGTAATTGCAGAAATGGCGTAAGGTTCTTTGCTTTTTGTCTTAAAGTGGTGAACAAATTCTGGAGCAACCTGGAGACTTTGAAAGTATCATCTCAACTTTCTGGAACTTGAAAACTACTTTTCGGTTAAGGGGTTTCCACCATCAATTTAATGGTGGAAACAGCACAAACCCCATATTCCGGAATGAGATTCCACATCAAATCTAGTACACCCACTATCAGAGTTCTTCAAAAAATGAAATCTTGATGCTTCAATTTGATCCCATCGCTTAGATTTGACAAAGGAATCAAAGGACAGACACAGAGAGTTTGGTGGTTAGCATATTAGAGGGGTGTGTAAACTTAACACTTTGTTAATAATAATTTTTCAAGTGAATGGTAATTTAAGTTATCTATTAAATATATATACACATATATATGGTGTAAACTTATAGAATATGGATGTAAACTTATGATGTCAAAATAGGTAGTGTAAACTTAGTAGTTTGCGTGGTGTAAATAAAATTTATTTAATTATAATGTCGTCGATATCCATCTCTAAGGGCTTGCTTGGATTGAGGTTTTAGAGAGTTAATGAAGGTGGAGTAAGTCTACCTTATTTGGATTGTAAGAGGGAGAGTTAAGCGGAGTTAACTAAATTGATGTTATCTTTAATTTTACTTGTATTCCAATAAGTGTGATAAATCAATCCACTTATTATTATTTTTTTTAAGTTACTTTCGTATGATTAATTTTGTGAATAGTTCGTAAAAAATATAATATAAATAGAATGACTTCATCTTGAAGCAACTCAAACTTGATTTTAAGATAGAATAATGTTTAAGATTCCAAAATATGATGAATGTGTATTGTTAGATGTTAAGTGGAACTTATCCAAGGGCGAAGTCAAGAATAAATATTAGGGGTTGATAAAAGTTAATGGGGTCCGGGTGCAACGCTCCCATAAAAATTTTTTAGGACTATTTATAAAATTATAAAATTATAGAGTATGAACATACTTTTATCATATTTTATTCTGACTTTAAAGATATTTATGCTATATGCTTTTACAATTGACTTTATAGTGATTGCTTTCCACAGGTTCGGAAAATGAAAAGATGTAGAAGAAGAAGAAGAATGGAGATGAGATAAGAGGAGCATCGAACTGAAAAAACTTTAAATTTACTCATTCAACTTAGTGACAGAGAGTTTTGTACAAGGGTATATATATATATATTATGCTGTAGAATACAACGAGACTAGTACAATCGCGATCAAAAAGAAAATGACATTGTAAAAAGAACAATATAATTCTAATAAAGTTCACTTAAATATTCATATATATTGGGCTATTGCTAAAAGACCCACAGTAGAATATTAAGTCCAATGAAGTCCAAGACCAAGTTCAAAGGAGAGAGCCCAATTGACTAGACATTTTGTAAACCTAAACGAATTCAAAATAAGATGAGATGATATCACTTATAGAACTCTTGAAGATAAGTATAAGTACATATTTTTTTTACAAAAACTTTGGGGGGACTACAGCCTAGTGTAGTCCCCTGCATCAGGCCTTATCTATGCGTTTATGATTAGTGGTTATTTTATATGCCACATAAATTTGGGATAAAATAGAGATAATATTTTGCAAGGTCTATAACATTATAATTTTAATATTTTAATATAGTTGTAATCATGTGATCACAAGAAAGATTATAATATTTATTTTTGTCAAAGTCTAAATGCATTTATTTTTTACTCTATACACCCCATACACCCCACCTTTTTTCCCCTATACACCTCCGGTCACATCATTTACTCCACCTCTTTTATATTTTTATAAATTTTAATTTATTTGGTTAAAAAAATATTATTAAAAAATAATATAGTTATCAATACAAAGCACATTAATCAGAAGTTATGTCTACAATGGGTTGAGATACATTTATCGAATGAAAAAGCTTTTCATAATGACGGAATTGTTTGTTATATGGTGTCGCTCATTCTGTTGCATAATCATACTTGTATGAAAATCACTAGATCATAATAGGGGGCATCGAATAATTCTCACTCATGAATACCTGAACAAAGTGGTTACCATTCACATATCCAATAGTGAAGACACTATGTTTTGCATGTGGAGGTGGGATGGATCGTAACAGTAAAAAAGTCAAAGATTGTACATCGCTTATGAGATGCAAGACGATGTTGTACCTTGATGCGATAAGATGTCACATATCAGGCATATTTATCCAACAGTTAATTGGTGTTGATTTATTTTTCTCGAAAAATGCAAGCGCATTTTGAATATAGCATGTCCGCTCATCATAGAAAAGGGTATTACAATAATTTAACATAAGTATGATAATAAATAGCTACAATAAATACACATCATAAAAATTCAAACTAAAATTATTAAGAATTCGCATCATAAAATTCTAATTCAAACTAAAATGATTACAAACATACAAAAAACTCACATCATAAAAATTTAAACTAGAATAATTACAAAAATACAAAAAAAATCACACCATAAAATTTATAATTGATATAGTTAGAAACATACAACAAAATATTAGTACAAAGTATTAAAATAAAAAATTTTAATATTATTTTTTAATAGTATTATTTTTTAATGATATTGTTTTTTTAATAATATTTTTTTTACTAATATTATTTTTTGAGCCAAACAAATTAAAAATTATAAAAATATAAAAGAGGTGGGGTCAATGGTGGGATGGGGGGTGTATAGAAAAAAAAAAAATAAGGGGTGTATAGAGTAAAAAAGTGGGTGCATTTAGATGAACCTATTTATTTTTCTTCCGTCGTGGCTTTAAGGTAAAAGCATATCTCTTTGCCAAAAAAGAAAAAAGAAAAAGCATATCTATCTTTCTCCCTCAGTTGAAGTTTCATTGGTACCCAGTTCCAATGTTGAAAAAGTTAAAATGATTTCGTTTCAATGGGGAAAAAATAGAGTTTATTTTTTTTGTTCTTTTTAAGAAAGACAGTTGATGAGAGTGGTAGCACGATTGAGGAAGTGGTGAATGAGCAAATCACTTTTGTTGGGGCGAGCTCCAGTGCACCATTGGCGAGGTCAGGCACCCATGTCGAGGACAAGGTTGAGGACACCTGCTGTAAACTCATGCCGAAGGTGAGGTCGATGCCGAGGATGGACTTCTCTAAACCCTGACGAGGTACACACTTATACAACCCTGTCGAATAGGGTGCCTTGAGGGTGTCGAGGCATCAACGTGGAGTTGGTGCTGTGGTGTCTTCTAATATTAGCCCAGGTGTCACTTAGTTATTGGTGGTGGCAGTTGAAAAGTCTACTTTAGGGCAAGGAGCTTTAATGTAAATTGTTAAATATAGGGTATCTTCCAAGGTTTTCAAAATCTTGAACGGCCAAAAGACAATAAAATGATGGGGAAGGATTCAGAACGTAGAAGAGATAAGTTTCAACCGAAGACGAGATATCCTTACCCGTATCGAAATCGCGATGTCGGAGGACCAATCGAAATCTAGCCCGCTAAGCTACTGTTGTCGAAGGATGACTCGGAAATTCAACCCACCTTGGTGTCACACCAATTTAACATCAAGGATATAATAGGTATGTAGATCCAAATGTCCCAACAAGTTTCAAAAATTGTCCAATTTTGAACACTTTTAGAATTTTCCATAATGGTCTGAAAAGTATCTTGGAGTTTGAGCTCAAGTACTGTTGTTTGGTGCACTAGTAGCATATATGCTACACAAATGGTGCACCAAACACACTTTTTATATCATCTCCTACCTCAAGCCTCTCTTTTCTCTTTATAAACTCACGTCTCTCTTCTCTCTCTACCGCACGCCACACCATAGGTGAGTGTCTTGTTGAGAATTGAAAATCTTATCAAATCGATAAATTTTGGGTGAAAATCGGAGATCCTAACAGAAAGTTGGAGAAAAACAACAATGAAATTTCATTGTTCTGAATTTTATATGTACTTCGTTTGCTATGAATCTCATATGAACATTATTACATACTTAATATAATTTATCATGAGATTTTCAGTTATGATTTCTTTATGATTAATAAACGCGCAAAAGTATAAAACTTGGGATAGGGGGTTGGAATTAGTCCAGTCAATTCCACCAAATCTCCACCATTCAATGCATGATTGTATTGAATTTGACAACACCACACCCCACCATTCAATGGTGCAGATTTGGTAGAATTGGTGGAATAATTCCAACCAATCTTTTTCCATAAAACTCTATTATTTAAATCAATGCTCTGTTTGACTAATTTTTTTGAATTTTGAAAGATATCAACTATGAGTCTTATTGGGAAAAAAAATTTCGTATTGATTCTGAATGTATATATATATATGAGTTTTCTCTTATGCAGGTATCTGAATGTATATATATATATATATGAGTTTTCTCTTATGCAGGTATCCTTTATGGGTGTAAAATCTGGCTTCAATCTCAGCCGTTGGGCTTGACCAACAATTGAGATTAACAATTGTATTTTACTTGATATACACAAAACGGGTATGGATCTTTTTGTTGCTTCCTTTGGTATGCTTCTTGTTCTTATGACCAGATAGGGCAACACCAGGGGCGGACCCAAGTGTGCTACTGTGGTATCAGTTGACACTAGTAAATTTTTTATACTTACTTATACTTACTTATAACATTGATTTTTGACACCACTCAATTTTTTATTTTGACCCCACTCTTATTACTTCTTAAAGACTTAGAATTAGAATGTTAATAATAATTGGGCCATAAGTCCATAACCCATAAGAAATTTAAAAGGCCCGATAAGATGGATTTAGTTTTATAAATTATTGTATTAATTTTAAAGGCCCAATAAATGGATTTAAACTAGTCTTATAAATTATTAGTATCAATATATCTATACATATATAAAAATAGAATACAACTTCCCATTTTTTTTCCCTCACAAACTTCCAAGTTTTTTTTTAAAGATTTTTTAATTCTTATTATTTTTCAAATATTTCAACTTTTATTATGTTTTAGTAATTTAGTCATAATAATCATCTAACAACCATTTAAATTATCCTTTATATAAACTCCAATTTAATAATTTAATTCTTGCCATGCGAAGCGCGGTCACTCATAGACCTATTACTGTAATAGGGAGTTCTGAGCCTTACACGTCACCTTCTACATTATACATCAGTTTTTTGTCACATTTATTTAATTAAAAAATTATTGGATTAAATTCAAGCTTATTAATTGAATTCACGCCTCTTCTTTTCTCCTTCCTCTCAACTGTTCAGCAATGCTTCACGCAAAATTGTAAGAAAACATGACTTTTGATTTTTTTACAAGGACAATGTTAGATACCTCCAAAAATTCTCCAAATTTACTGGCATTAAAATAGTCATTAAAATAGTCATTGATTAAAAACACACATGTAGGACACACTTCACATCCAACATTCTACATTAAATGCGGGTATTTTGGGGATCACTTTTTAGGGGTTTCAAGCATTATTCTTTTTACAAATACTCCTCTGCCAAAAAACATAGCAGGATGCATGCATCTGTTTAACCTTCTGCGATTTCGGTCCATAGGTCTACTAGGTTAATCAGATTCTTTCATCCTTTCTCTCAAATGTCTCATCGTTCTTCTTCTAGGCCATCCTTTCATGAGCAAACCCTTAATGTATCACTCCCCATTCTAGAGTTCTCACTGGCAAACAACAGAGAAAGAGTGAGTGTCGAAAAGAAAGACAAAGTAATTCTCAGCTGCATCCTTCCCCACTCTCCTTCAAGTTTTTAACACAATTTGTATTTGACGAAAGGTCTGATTCATCTACAGGTTGTCCCTAGTATCACCAATCTTAGATCAGTTGCCAAATTCGACGACATTATGATAGTTTTTATTTAGTCTGAATCTGTATGTTGCATGAAAAAAATTCCTTCTATTTTGAATTTTTTCAAAAGTATAACCATGGATTCAATCATTCTAATCCAATAAAATTTTAAGAAACAAATTCAGATAAATCGGTGCAATAAAAGATTTTAGGATGACTCCCCCGATGCCTCCTCAAGAACACCAAATTAAACACTCAATAAGCAATCATGCACAAAAGGATGTTCCTGAGGGAAAAAAAAAACTCAATTTTTTTTTTAAAAAATCAAAACTAATAGTAATCATCAAGACATTATCGTAATATGAATCAACGGAACAAAAACTACAAATTGAAATAATACAAAATCAATTACCTAGAAACCGATTCAAACTAAGCAGTATGTGCCAAACTATCTATAGATCTCTGTGTTTGAAGAAGCACAAATGTGGGAGAGGGAAGACCCTAAATCGCCCTTGGAACATAGGTGTGCAGAATGAGAAGAAAAGACTGAGGCGTGAAGAAGAATAAAAAACGTATAGGATATGATGCAGATTATTAAATTTTAAAGGAGAATTTACATAATGATAAATATAATTTCAAATGGTTGTTACTTGTTAGGATACTAAGTGGATATGAAATCAAA
Organism: Tripterygium wilfordii; assembly: GCF_013401445.1. Lineage (NCBI taxonomy): Eukaryota > Viridiplantae > Streptophyta > Magnoliopsida > Celastrales > Celastraceae > Tripterygium > Tripterygium wilfordii. The sequence goes on from NC_052253.1 coordinate 6,865,503, forward strand.
GATGTTTATCATTTTGAGGAACAAACTAAAACATAATAAAAATCAAAATATCTGAAAAAAATAATGAAAGTAAAAAAAAAATCCAAAAAGTCTTGGAAGTTTGGGAGGGAAAAGTTGTGAAGTGTATCCTACTTTTATATATACTAGGTGCGAAACCCGCGCTTTGCGCGATCTGTGATAAAGAACTTCACTATCTCATATTAATCAACTAACATATACTGAGGAATTTGAGAAAAATCAATAAGTAAGACCAATAACGAATGGAAAGAAAGACATACCAAAGAAAATTAAGTGAAATATAAAATAGCATACAATAGGGATCACAAAGAAAAAATCACACCCAAAAAATAAGTTCTAGAAATCCTCATCTAAATGAACAATAATTTGTTCAATCTTCACCATTACTCTTACAGACACAATAATTCTATAAACCCTCGTCTACATGAGCCTCCTAGTAATATCATCTTCAATCATCACTGACCTGACAGTCCAAAAGAATAATATCAAGTATTATCAACTCGCCCGACTTCAGCTTTATCGACTCAGCCCCTCAACTTGTTTTGTAACCCCCTTCGCCGATGACATCTCTTCTGCTACCGTTGAATCCAGTCGCTTCATCTCTGATCGGCAACATGCACCCATCAATCCTCTGCTTGAATACAGAACAAAAGGCAAAAGAGAGAGCTCAATCGCATAGATCCCAGGCGTCGTGTCACAAAGCTAATTCGAAACGACGATAATGAGAAACCATATATAACTTTTCTGAGTCCCTTAATACTAATTACTAACAATAACTTTTCAATAAACTCACAATAATAGTCTGTACAAAATTAATTCTCATATATTTTAAAGCAAATTCGACTAACACCTCTTAGTGGGAATGCAAGCCGTTAAGTGTGAACAGCAATTAAGATAAATTTAATATGATTTAATTTTATTTAAAACAATAAATAAATAAACGTATGCAAGCCGTTAAGTGTGAACGGCAGTTAAGATAAATTTAATATGATTTAATTTGATTTAAAACAATAAATAAATAAACGTTATTTGTGTATGTATTTAAAACTTGATTTTTATTTAGTCTAATGTTTACCATAAATCCAAGTGGCAATCATAGAGCTAATTTAGGAGCTGATGTGGCAACACCAAAATCATTTATTTATTCAGTAATCATATTATGTATACGATATAGACTAGTTGTATTTTAAATGCCCATAACTTATCATTTGATAGAGTCCTTAGTATTGTATTTTAAAGGCCCGTAACTTATTCTTTGATAGAGTCCTAGTAAAGTCCTTAAAAGGCCTGATAATTCACTCTTCAATTATTAGTTACTTCTACCTTATAATATTTTGACCTTTAGTGTTATTTTCCATACTTTTGAATAAATAATTAGTAAATAACCCAAAAAAAATTCCAAGGGGGGCTGGCCCCGGACTCTCCACAATTTTTTTTTGATTCCTATATAAACTCGACCCCATACATTGGAGAAGCTGGGTCCGCGCCTGGGTGACACTCTTCCTTTATTCTTCATTTCATCGTGTTTGTCACCCGAATCAACCCAGCCCCAAAATTGATCTAACCCTACAAATCATATTAGCTGTACACAATTGAACGTTGCATTGACGAGGCACTTAAGATCTAGATTCCGTGCTTTCGAAATCAAACAAGCCTAGTCCCCAAATTAGTTTAAAGGCTTAAATCGACTTAACATCACCAAAGCTGAATAAGGCGAGATGCCCCCAAATTAGACCAGGTCACGATTTCAGCACTAGTACAAATATTTAAAAGAATTGCTAGTGTGACTCTATAATCCTATAACGAAAACAAATCAAACATTGAAGAAAACTAGTGATCCAAGAACAGAAAAAAAAAGGCAAAACCATGAAAACTATACGAGTGGGACTATTTGCACCCTACGATTTACTAAGCGCACCCTAATTTCTCGCGAAAATGCTCAATCTTAACACAACCCATTGTCATGTATGTTCATCTTCATCCTCATAATCTCCATCCTCATAGTCACAACCATCTCCAATCCCTAACCCTAACCACTTCATCTGCCAGCTCTAAACTATACGCGCCCACCACTCTCCCCCATCTACCTCCATTGACAACAACAACAACATCACACTAAGAATCCCTTCAGATCTCCCCCATTTTCATCCTCTTGCCACAACCAACAATCCCTTCAGAGTTCCTGGATAGAACAAAAGTGGGTTTAGTGATGAAGGTATGATATGCGACTGTCATCTGAACCAGAGGGAGCCAAAGAGAATCAAATCTATTGAGAAATGAACAAAACTCATTTGAGGAAAACAGAGGAATTAGGGATTTGAAATGAAACATACGCATAAACAAAACTCAACTGTTTTGGTTTCACTTCTTTGGCTTCTGCTAGGCTGCCATTAGAGTGAAGAAAATGGAAGAATGTTCTGGAAGGACATGGAAGGGAAAGAGAATGGATCCATGGAAGAAGAAAGAGAAAGTGGGGTGCTAATTTATTTTTAAGAAAAAACAAAAAAAGGGTTGTACTTGGTAATGTTATATTTTTGCCTAGGGTTTAAAAAGATTGGGGTGTAGTTAACAAATTTTGGGGTGCAAATAATGTTAATCAAACTATACATCATCATCAACAAATGGGGCATATTTTCAAGTCATTCTCATTACACTATTTACAAACATTTGTGGAAAGGATTTTCATTAACCAAACTATTGCAACCCAAATTGCGACGCAGACGGACTTACAAAAAAAAAGGAAGCCGCCACCAATTGTTTTGGATGTGCAATTAGTCATCTTTTAAAACACCGATCTACGTTTAGAAAATAGGATTTAGGAGTCGATTGAGTGTGAGGAAGGTGTTACACCCCACAACACTCGTTCACGTGGTTACCAACTTTTAGACAAGGGCTAATATAACTCTCTGATTTTTTTTTAAAATTTATTGATAACATTTTGGAAACTCCTCCTATACGGATACAAATACCACGAACACGAAGTTTACAAAACTTTTGTGAAAGGACATTTTTTTTGAAAATTTATTTTTTGAAAATTCATCCTGTACGGGTATAGAATACCACGGAAAAAAAGGTTTACAAAACTTTTGTAAAAAAATATTTTTTAAAAAATTTATTTTTTATGCCCCACTTTCGAATTTGACAATAATCATTTTGATTAAAATCATTTTTCTCGAATGGGTGGTTAAAACTAATTTTTGTTCAGGGCGACAACTATCCCTTTTTTATAAATTAAAACAAAACAAAACAAAACAAAATAATAGAATAATAAAAAGTTAAGTCAAGTGTTGGCACAAAAAATGAACAAATCCATGAAAACAAATGTGAGCTTAAAAATAGAATAAAGCCATGAAATCAAATGTGAGCTCAAAAAATAGAATCAGGCCATAAAATCAAATGTGGGCTCAAAAAAAAGGAAAGCAAATGGGCCCAAAAAATAAGAACAAAACAATGAAAGCAAATTTTCTAAGAGCCTGCTTGGTCACATCTTCAAGTATGTCTCCTGGTGCTTCAGCCATCTTAGCAATAGCTCTTTCTTTTCCAAAAATCAACAACAACACATTATATTAATTGAATGATTTTCCTCTAATACTATTTGCATCACGACGAGTTTATAAAAAATAAGATAAAGAGAGAGAATCACATTAGAACACGAATAAAACATAGTGACAAACTAAAAGTTTTCGATACACACATATCTGTAAATTAACATATTATCTTTACAAACTCATCCCATACATCTGTAGAAGCTACAAGTGATTTCTTCTCATCATCCCAACCAAATCCACTTCCTTGATTTGTTCGCAAATCATAGATAATCCCACAATGTTTTTTTAATGTTCTAATATGCGAGTCAACATGCTTCTCAAATATGTTATGACCGGGCAACATCATTCTCAACATGTCCAACTCTGTTTGATGTCCTTTTGTAAATCCACCTTTGTCGTTATTATTGTGAGTTCCCTTTTTTTTTCAACATAAGCATTGAACCCACAAGCTTTTCATCTTCTTTCGGTGACCAACCATGTTTTTTTATCTCTTACATCCATACCTAATCAAATATGCATTTTTAATTCATAAACCCAAATGCACCCTCTTGTAGGAACTATAAAACTAAACCAGGCACAAACGTCGACACATACATGATCTTTCAGTATTAAGGAAAAAAACCAACAAAGTCCATGTTACTAATGGCATTAATTACTAAGAATGACAAGACCAAATAAGAAAAACAAAGCAAGATAAAACACAATGACAGCTTCTCAAAAGGGGAAGAGGCAGAGATCTTAGCCCATCTATAAAAAGTATTCCAAATAAATATGAATATAGGGAGTTTAAATTGAACATGTTATGATATGAATAGTTTAACAATTATAATATTCCAAATAAAAAATATTCAACTGACAATTCTACTTGGTTTCTACTCATTGAACATTTGCACAGCTAAATCCCTCCTCTAGTCATTCCATTGGGTTGATGTTTCAACTCTTGCAATCAACTCACTATCCATCTCACTAGTATCTTCTTCATCGTCTTCTAAATCATCTTCTAACGGATCAACTAGCATTTTTTGTCTTATTAAGTTATGAAAAAGACAACAAGCTATAATTATCTGTCCTTTTGTCTTAATTGGATACCATGAAGGGCTCCTAAGAATAGCCTAACGCAATTTTAGTAATCCAATGCATCTCTTTATAATATTCCCAGCTAAAGAATGTTTCATATTGAAAAATTCTTTAGGGGTAGTAGGTTGATAACCATGCCTCCAATCATTAAGATGATATCTTTGACCTCAAAATGGAGCTAGAAAGCTATTTTCATTTGTGTATCCATGATCTACAAAGTAGTAATATCCTTAAAACATGAGGAAAAAACATATGAAGCCACCATAAAAAATAGGGAAAAAAGTATAGAATAATATGATATAGGTGATTGAATTTTCACGTCATTCACCTTGTGAAACTTCTAAACCATTTCTCCTACTCATAGCATCTCAAAGTATTCGTCCATCAACAGCTGAACCTTCCCAACCAGTAAGTACAAAGATAATTTCCATGTCTGGTGAATAAGCTACTAGGATATTTATTGCAATTTCGCCTTTCCTAGTCTGATATCTAGGTTTGTAAGCTTCAGGAACATTGACTCTTATGTTTGTCCCATCTAATGCTCCTAAACAATTCTAAAACAAGAGATGAAGCAAAAAACTTTAGTGTTTAACCATTTACTAAAAACTAAAACCTACAATTATTGAACATTAATAAAATAAATACCTTAAACCATTTCCACCTTCAATTTTTAGAATTTTGAGGTACAGGTTGAGGCTTTTTGAACAATTTTTTTGTAGTCGAAGCACTTTATTTAGTACTAGCTTGAAGTGCCTACTAACCATTTCTCCATACCCAAAAAAATTCTCTTTTATAGAACGATTTTTCTCATGATGAGCAAGTATATTTAGGAATGTAGCTACTTGCTCGTCGATTTTCACATTTTGTGTGTCATTCAACATTTCTATTGTATGCAACATTACACATAATTTGTTGAATGTAAGCCTATCCATTCTAAGTATATTAAAACATGTGACATCATTGGAATATACCAATCATTCTAAAAATTGGGATCTCTCGTAGTCCCTATTAAAATATCTAGACCTCAAGCTATATTTTGGTGATGTTGAATTATAGCATCATAAGCAATGTGGAGGAGGGTGACTAAAATGTTCAATCGATCCATATACCTCTTCAACATTAGGCATATAAGTATCTTTCTTTTGTCCATGCTTAAATAATCAATTGAAAGGCACATACCTAAACGTTACATGAAAAGAAAAACATCACATCTATATATACATATAATAAAAACATCATATCTATATGAATCTATTTAAGAAAAATAATAACTCAAATCTATGATTCTTTAAAGCATATATAGAAAGAAATCAATTCCTATTGGAAACTGAAAGCGGTATATTCTGATGTGCTAAGACAAAACCAATAGCAAGAACATAAACATGAACATGAGACAGAAAATTCTGGAGACGAATTTTTTTCTTACATCAGATTCAGACATATGCATACATCTAAGATAGTCCTACTGCTACCTTTTTAGAAGACTTCAGAGCACACTTTATCATCAAACATTGACTTCTCACATGACTTTCACTACACACACATGCAAACACTTAAAACAAACATTACACAAACATAGAATTACATAAAAATACAGAGAAGTCTCACACCACTAATAATTATAAATCATAAATATGTGAAAAGGGTGCTATGTTTCCTTAATCTTATTAGCTTTTCTACATTCAATCAGACAACAAACAACTTTCACTTTGCACCCTTTTTATATCACCGTTCATATATTCATGCATAAAAAGATGCAGTAACAAACGACAAAATCAAGCCATCTAACAAACATCACACACGATGACGGCTTCTCAAAAGGGGTATGCTAAAACCAAAGAACAATTTAGCATAGAACTATGAAACAAGCAAGGGAACATTATATTTTTCAAACTTGAATAGGCTATTATAAAAACTACATTCTCCATGCATTCTCATAGTGATCCATTAGGAAATGATCCACTAACAAATCAAGCGAAGAAGATGATAAGTGAGAGAGGCGTGAAAGAATCAAAGCAATGATACCTGTTTAAGAGGTAGAATGAGTGTTGATCACTAGAGAGTGAGATGAGCTTCAATTGCCATGGATCGCGAACTATAGAGGGAGAATCGCCATGGAGATCATGAGAGAGAGACAATTTAGATTAGCCTATAAGTGAGAGAAGCTTGGAAGAATCGAATCAATAATACATGTTTTTGCTAGGTAGAACGGACGTTGATCACCAGAGAAGGATACGAGCTTCAATCTCCATGGATGGATTTGGAGATCGTGAGAGACAAGAGTGAGATCACGAGAGAGAGTTTAGATTAGAGATTTTTTATAAGGGCAAAATTATCCATTTGATATTTTTTACATAAAGTAATTGGAATACTAGAATACAATATGTATTCTGATTATATTTTTTTAGTCTTATCTAAATACATGTGTATTTAGATTACCATTGTGAGATTAAAAAATTAAACAAACATGGTAATGGAATAGGATTCCAATTACTATTACAATTCATCAACATCCAAACAGGCTCTAAAGACGTGTAATTCGATTACCATTGTGAGATTAAAAAATTAAACAAACATGGTAATGGAATACTATTCCAATTACCATTACAATTCATCAACATGCAAACGGGCTCTAAGAGAAGACCGTAGGCCCAAAAGACAAGAAAACAAAAGAATATAAGATAAAACAAATCCATGCCATGCCCAAAAGCCCAAAACTCACTTCTTCTCCAACATTACTCTCTCCAGCTGTGACAATGAATTCCTTCATTCTTCATATCCTCAACTTTAGAAGCAGCAGATAGTATATTAAAGTTAAAGAAATTTCAATAGCATTGAACCAGGATAAATAAATGTTTTCTTAATCTCCATACCTATTACATCAAAATATTAAAAATGATACAAAAGACAAACTCCAAAATTGAAGCCGGTGGAGAACAAACAGGGACAAAAGTTGCATCAATGGAGAAGCTTTTCCTATAAGGAGAATCCGACGAAGGAAGAAACTCGTGAGTTCGACGATGTCGTCCAAATCGATGTTGCTGTCAATAGAAACTCTCATCTGTACGGGGACAAATGTCCCACGAAGAGAACTCATGAGCTAGAGCACCGCTATTCGGGATGGTATCACCGTCAATGGGAGTTCTTTTTCGTACAGGGATAGAGGTCCCACGAAGAAATGAACTCCTCTCTCTCTCTCTCATTTGACCTTTTGTTTTGGATGTTTAATGAACAAACAAGGGTGGTCTTGCAGTTAACAGTGAATGAAATGGAAGAATGGGGAAGAAAGGGTGATCTTTGTGAGGCATGCTTGCTACCTTGAATCAAAATTCTTTCTTCTTTTTTTCTCCTTTCTCTCTTCTCCTCCTAACTTTTTTTCTTGGGAGCAGTTAAATACATTGTTACTTTTGTTAAATATAACATCGTAATTTTTTTTGTAATATTTGGACAATAATGCCCTTCTACAAAATGATTGAAAAAACACATTATTTAAGCACTTGTTACAATGGGTTGCTGGAAACCTTGAAAGTTGAAACATTATAAGAAGGCCATTGCAAAAAGCCAACATAAAAACTCAGCAAAAGAAACATCCATTTCAAAGGATTTAAAATGTAAGGGAGAAACAACCAGAAAAATGAGAAAGAAACATAGACCACATTCATCCAATGACAGTGAACTTTTGGCATCAAAATAAATATCCTATCTAAACAAGATAACGCCAAACAACATATATATTCTTCTTCTTTTTTGAATGCAAGCTTTAGTCTCAATCAATGAAAATGAATCAAAAATGTAAAAGCAAATTTAACTTGTTGATTGTGTGAAAAAAAACAACATTGGTTTCATTCATTGGTCTTCCGGTGGCGATTTAATATTGGCTCTAAGTGGGTAGTCAGGTCGCCATTTAAGGGCACCTTCTGTTGACTCAGATATAGAGCCATATGGGAAGAGTTATTATTAGCAACTGTAACCAGAGCAATTGAACTCAAAGGTAATTTAAGCACTTTTACAGTAACATAAAAATGATGGTGGGTGTGCTTTAATCAAAGGGTATAATAATAAATTTGGGGTAGTGTATTTATAAAAACACACATTTTAAATCATATATAGTGTATTGTACACATTTTGTTATATTTAACCAAAATAACAGTGTATTTAACCGACCCCTTTTTCTCTCGTCTTTACTTTCCCTATCAAAACCGGTCCCTCCACTTTTTTTCGCTCTCTTATTTTCTTTCCTCTTTTTCCTCTCTTTTTTTTTTTTTTTTCCCTTGTAGCTGTCGTGCCCTCTCTAAAAAAGAGTCTCCTCTCCCTTTTTATTTCTGATAATGTTTGACACCCCAAAATATCACCCCCAAAAATTCCCCATTTAATGTAGAGTTGCCCATTTAATGTAGAGTGTTGGATGTGAAGTGGGCCCTATATGTGTGTTTTTAATGAATGAATATTTTAATTCCAAATAGATTTAGGGGACTTTTGGGGGTGATATTTTGAGGGTTTCTAAGATTGTCCTTTTATTTCATTTGGTCAAGACAATTCTTGGAGTTTTACATGTGCTCATGGGTTATGGGCTTGGGTTTGTGAATATGTCTTAAAACTAATTGGATCTTAAACTTATGAGCTTGGATTTGTGGGTCAAGGAATTAATTGGGTGCTTAAGAATTGTGACACAAATTTTGTTTGGGGGAAAGTTAATTGAGCTTTGAACAAAAATTCAATTAGGCTCTAAATTTGGGGTTTTCATAATATATTTTAAAAAAAAAATGTTTGGATGAAATAAGAAATAATAACAAAATGATGCGGATAAAATTCGGATATTACACAAACCAGCATGGTATAACTTAATATACACATCAGATTAACTACACAACTCCTGGAATTGGCTTTACTGAGATGACAGTACAGTGTACAGTGAACCAACATATCCGTTGAGAGTGTCAGGTATGAGTTCAAAACATATGTAACAAATGGGCTTTTGTATTGAGGTTGATATGAGACCTTAAGGGCTTTATTGATATGGGCGGCTGGGCCGCCTAATTGGGCTTTACTTCATTACTATTCACATTCACTTGACAACCCATCATCATCTGCAGTAACCATGTGGATTGTGGCAACACTCCCAACGCCAATTGCCAAATGGACCATCTCCGGCGAGCTTACCTCCTACAGCTTCTCCAAGAGAGACGGTGATTGTGACGAGGACGATGAGGAACCAGTCGGCCGAAGTGTGTTGGGGTGGCTCTTGAAAGTGGGATCTTAAGGTTCGGGCTAGGGTTTCCACTGAAATGCAATTGACGATGTTTGGCAACCAGCAGCGGGTGGATTTCATGAGTAATGGTGTTTCGTCACTGAATTTCAGGATTGCTTGTTTGAGAATGTATACGGGCTTAAAGCCACCGAGGATAACAAAATGAAGGCTTACGGGAAGGAGTTTATTGGGTGGGTTAAGCCAGAAGCAGCAGATGATTCCATGTGGGAGGATGCGGAGGAAGATCCAGGTACGGCTGCTCCTCCGAGTCAGGACTTGATGGAGGAGTTTGAAGAAGTGGCCAATGGTGGTGTGTAGAGCTCGACTTTGGGTGCGTTGGATAATAGTTTCTTGGTTAATGATTTGGTTTCAAGTTTATAGGAAGGGAAACTCATTCGACAGGGCTGCGGCAGTTAGACATTGAAACAGGTAAGATTGTGATCGAATGGAAGTTTGGGAAGGATGGGACTGAGATTACAATGAATGATAATTATGATATCACTAATGACACTAAGGGATCACAACTAGACTCTTCAGAATCCACCTTTTTGGGGTTGGATGACAACAGATTGTGTCAATGGGATATGAGGGATAGAAGAGGAATGGTGCAGAATATTGCTAGCAGTAACTCACCAGTGTTGCAATGAACTCAAGGGCATCAATTCTCTTGATGGGAAGATTCGGCCGTATTCCAAGACATCCTTGAGGCAGGCGAAGACAGCTTTTCCTGGGCTTGGCTCACCGATTACTCATGTTGATGCGACTTATGATGGGAAGTGGGTGTTGGGTACCACTGACACTTATTTGGTGCTCCTCATTTGCACTTTGTTTACTGACAAAGATGGAAAGACAAAATACTGGTTTTGGTGGTAGCTTCAAGATTGTTGAAGCTGACTCCACTTGATTCGCATTTAGCTTGGACAGACAATAGATTTCATGGTGGCCATTTTTCTTGGGTAATCTCTCATTATCCTCTTTGATTTGATGCTTTATTGGACCAGTGGCTTTCGATCAAACATGAACTAACATATCATCAATGAAGGTTTTTGTGGTTTACTCATGTCTTATCTTTTTTTCTCCTCAACATGATGGTTACAATTGCAAATATAGAGAATGAAACGAGACCTGAAAACATGTGTGATCTGCTTTGTGAAAACATTCTCCAGTGTAAGAAAAAATGACTAGGATATTTCTCCATTTCCTGGTCTAAATGAAATAGCTGACAGGAAATGAATTTTAGAAATTGAAAAGCTTTTCTTCTGAGAAAATGGAAGCTATTTTCTTTCTTAACCTCATAAGATGAAGAAAAACAATATAAAACATTTCCCAAGACCAAACCCAACCTTACTCATGATGAACTTTGAGAAGATCTGGGAAGAGAGGGTACGGCGCATTAATGGGAAAAATAGGGATTTCTCACTGAACGATAGGAGCATTTTCAATTCGCTCAAAGATTTCGTACTAGTCAACCTATTTGAGTTGTATGATTTTGCTTTTAAGAGAATCCTTGCTTTTGGGCACACTAGGTATTCTCTCTCATGAGAAACTGATTGCTGTTGGTTTATAAATTCCAGTACCAGTGAGAATCGAACCTAGGTACCCATGCTACCTGTTTGTCATTTAGGATTTAGAATTAACAAATCAAACGACTGCTTGATAGTTAATTCCATCGGCTGTGAAGAGAGAATGTTATTCATCACATTGATATGCACAGCACAAGGTTAATCTCTAACAACAGCAAAGCTAAGCATTCTAGGACACATAAGCACGCATCTTTATATTATAAAATAGACTTGGGAAAGCAAACAACAGTCATCAGGAGTCCTAAGGGACAGGCAACATATAACAAAATACCATAATAGAAGTGTTCTACATATCATCAAACCACACACACTAGATATAATTGACAGATACCTAAAACAACAAGATACCATAATAAAACAAACCATTAAGCGGTAGCAATGTCATCCATGATCCTAGCCAGAACCTCCTTGCACTCTCGAAGCAGCTTTATGGTCCGGCTAAGCTTTTCTCTCTTCCCAGCCACCGATGGTGATTCCCCTAACAACTTCTCGACTCCACCACCACCATGAGGGTTCATCATCAACTCATTTACAATCTCCGTTCCCAGCTCCTTGTCGACAAGATTATGAACACTAAGCTGCAAATGCAGAGCCAAGCTATCAACCAACCTCCTCAAAACAATCTTCCAATAGGCTGTCATTCTTGATTTCAGGTCAAAAGCTTGAGGCACAGCATGCTTATGTTCACTTAAATGCCCAACTTCAATTTCCCCAAGTCCATCAAAATTTATAGTAGAGGGAGGTGGCCAAACATTCACGACCACAGCCATGAACTTATCTTGTTTAGCCATCATTTGACTGCTTTCGAGCAAATATTCGGGATTGCAAGTATAGTCGGTCAGTTTTTCCATCTGAATTATCTCCATCACCCAATTCAAAGACTGTTGCTTCATCTTCGCCATAAGGTTGAGGCCAGCTCTTCTTGTTGCTATCTGAAGCTGGTAATAGTTATCGGAATGATGCATCAAAACATCAATCACCACACCTTCTATATAAGTCCAGACTTCCTCTACAAACCCAATTGGCATACTCGAAATTGAGTCCACTTTTTTGCACAACAGAGCAATGAATGCACTGTGTGGCAGGAAATTTGGAAGTCTTATTCCCTTAATAGCTTCATCCAGAACACTAATCTCATCCATCAAAAAGTTCCTGGTCAGATTACTTGAGCTATGGTTCTGCAATTCTTCTGAGTATTGGTTGAGCATTTCAACCAACCTAGCAGTGCAATGCATTCTGTGCTCATCTGGGTACTCATCGAATTCTCCTCTCAACATGATTTTCCTCAGGGACTCTTTACTTGCTCCAATAATCTGCATGAAACCAGTCATGGCCTCTGCAACCGAGGTGAAAGTCTGAGGAAGTCGATTAAACTCAGAAAGGCTAGAGTTCAGCTTGTCATTGATCTTCTTGACAATTTCAGGTAAACATTTCATTATGATAGCAGCTTGAATTTGCACAAGCTTTTGGGCCAAAACAGGAACCCCCACAATAGATTTGTCAATCAAAGACAGGAGCGTATGAGACTCAAACAATGCAGCTTCCTTCCTTCTTGCTTCCTCATAGGACTCATCGCCAATACGATTCCTGACACAAACATAGCCAAGCCCTACATTCACATCGTCAGCAGTCACCTTCTCGAGTAACCCTTCAGGCGCCTTATCGACCTTGGTAACCACAGCTAGAGTCCTCTCCCCTGTCTTATCCACTTGCTGTGACATCCGAATCGATTCACATGTAGCGAAATCAACAGTTGCAGACAAGACATTGAGGATGATACTCTCATCAGGCTTAATGTACTCCATTATCATACCAGCTATTTGCTCATAAATGTTCTCAGGTTGACCATGAACAGGCACTCTTGTAATCCCAGGAAGATCAACCATTGTAAGGTCTGGAACACCATGCTTTTTTACCACCAATGTCAGAGGAGTGTTTGATACCCCCTTCCCACTGCCAGCAATCTCATCGGTTGCGAGATTAATGGCTTCAGAAATCCTGGACTCAGTAGTTTGGACTGTTTTGCCATTGAACTCCAAGTAAAGCTCTGGCTCCGGAATTTGGTGATGTTGGAGCCTCATCACAAGTGGCACCCTGGTGCAGATACCTTGTCCGCGAGGAAGACTGATTCCGGCCAGAGACTCGAGAACACTAGATTTTCCAGAGGATTGGTCGCCCACTACAACAATGGTGGGTAATTGTATTCCTTCCTTCATGACCATAAGGTGCCTGAGCTTATCAACGGCATCAAGCAGAGGCCTGATGCGATCATTGCAGGAAGCAACAATGGGTGCATCAATCGCCACTTCTTGTCGTGGTTGGTTAACCACCATTGAAAGCGAGTCCCCTTCACTCTCTGAGCTGTATACCATTACTTCCTATTTTTCAAGAGATATACAATTCATGTGAATCTAAGCATGAGATTTCGTTCAACACATTACACACATAAATACTAAGAACACATAAATAAATCCCATGAGATATTGAGATGGGTTTTACTTTACCTGTTGCGTTGATGAAACAAAAAGTCCACTGATTGAGTCTGAACTGAAGGAGTAGTGAGTGTAGGCCAATGCAATCTTACTTCACTTGCTGTTTCTGTGATTGCTTTACTACGTACAAGCATATATTTATATTGGGATGGTAGAGACTAATCATAACAACTTGGTTTGCAAGTTGTTTGCTTATTATTTTTTGAATATTTTCTTTTTGTCTTAAAATCGTAGACTACTTCATGACTAAGTTGACGTATCATCAGAACTTTCTGGAACTTTGAAAAGAACTTATGAGATCCGACGGTTAAGGGGTTTCCACCATCAATTTAACTTTATATCCTAATTTTAAATTAAAACAAACATGAGAAATATGTAGGAAAAATCAAATGCTTTATACTAGATGCCAATTAGAAAAATTAGGCATAAAATATTAGGGTGGATTTACTCATAGAGTTATAATTATAATCTTGTTAAGATCCATCTGTAACCAAATTAATCTTGTCTCCAATCTTGTATTTTGATAAGTGTGTTTTTTTTTTTTTTCCAATTTCAATTTGAAGGATATTTCTCAATGATATTTAAAAAAAAATTTAAATCAATGCACTTACTATTTTTAACTTTAAATTATTTTCATATGATTAATTTTGTGAATATGTAGTAAAAATATAATATAAATGGCAGAAATTTACTAGGAGGTCCCTGAGTTTAGTATTGCATCAGAAGTCCACTACCATATGTATTACACCAATCTATATGTCTTCGATTTTTTATGGACAAAAATGCCCTTAAATATATATAACTCAAATGCGCTTTATTAAGGCTGTCCAAAAAACCGTGTCAAACCGAACCGACCGTTTGGTCGGTAATTGTCAAATATATGTTAGTAAAGACATACTGAAGTTGAAAAAACTAACCAAACCTTCAATAATCGACTGAATGGATGGTTAAATTTATATCAAAGAATTCGACAAAAATCAACCATGGACAACCATACATTCTATATCATCTTCTATCTCAAGCCTCTCTCATTTTTCTCTCTAAACTCACGAATCTCTCTCTTCGTTTTTTTTTATATTTTCTTTGAGGTTTTTGGTTCACTTATTTTCTATCTCTGCACTTTTAGACGAATCTGAATATATTGTAGAAGGTTTGGATGCGTTATTGATGTGCGGCAGGTGTTGTGTAAGAAAAAAGAACGAATTTTTTTTCGAAATATCGATTTTTGTTTGTTTTGAGGGGGGAGTGAGTCGTTTTTTGGGTTAAAAACAGTGAGAGGAAAAATCATATGAAATCAATATAGTAGGGAAAAAAATTAGAGATCATGATAGAAAATCTAGAAAACTATGAAAATTAGACCAACAATGAATTTTCATTGTTATGAGGACAACATAATTTTTTGTTTGAGTGATCATAAGTACTTTGTTTGCTATGAAATTTTATATGAACATTCTTACATGCTTAATATAATTTATCATCATTCAAACTTAAAGAAATTACACTGTTATGATTGAAAATCTCACATATTTATCATGAGTAAAATTGAATTTTCAATTATGAAAATTCATTGTTTTCAAAACAAGTGATATCATTGTTTTTCTATTTTTATAGTTTTTTCGGTTTGTTTTTTCTAGATCTGCACTTCTGGATGAATTTAGATATATTATAGAAGGTTTATATGTATTACTTGATTTGTTGGTACAAGTGTTGTGGAAGAAAAAGGAAAGAAAGAAATATAATGTCGGACTCATAAACATGATCAAAACACATTCATAATTTTTTCAAATTTTTTTTCCATAGCAATCTTATAAGCCAATACAACGGTCCACGATAGTTATTGTACAACAAATTTTATGAACTCGAAAGGTCCTTCATTGAGTGGGAAATTGTATAAGAGCTGGAGGTTCCTTAGTTGAGTTGGTAGTAGAATTCAGTCAGTACAGTTTCTTTGGAAGATGATGGGATGGGGAGTAGAGGTTCCTTAGTTGAGTGGGAAATATACTCGGTCAGTACATGCTACAAAGTCAAGTAGTGAGCGACTTTGTAGAATGTGTTGGCCTTTTTTTTTTGACCACAAGTTGTGTTGATATGAGATATTGCACGGGTTTGGATTATATTTTTTGAGTTTAGAAAAATATATATTTAAATTTTAAAAAAATAAAATTATAAGCAATTGTTTTTTTTTTTTTGAGTACAAGTACAATATACGACACACCACCATATCAAGCCTATGAAAGTGCAGGTGTCAACAAGCCCCACGCAGGAGGCACAAATCAAGCCCACGCAGGGGCAAACTATCAAGCCCACGCAGGGGTAGACTAAGCAAATTTTAAATATTAGAGAAACAATGAAAATAATATGAGATACTTTTAGGAAAAAAAAAAAAATTGCGTCTTCACTTTCTTGATTTATCTATTAGCAAATGAAATGCTCAAGTGCGGACATCTCCAACTTAATAATTTGTTCACTCTACTTTTTAAGTGTTTTCAAAAATAAAATGACAAGTGAAAGTCATTGCATTGGGTCTCACATGTTTCAAATTAATGGTGAGATTGAGATGCGTAAGTTAATCAGTAATGCTATATAGCCCAACTTTTGATAGCCCAATGGAGCCCAAGTCTCTGAAACGAAAATTTAAAACATTTTAACTCTCAAAATACATGTTAGAAAATACATGTTAAATTTTTTATAAAAAAAATTACATATTCGGAATTAGCGCATAAAGCTCTTTTTAACAAGATCCTTTGTTGATGAGTTTTATCGTGTGGATATTCATTCCAATGTTTTTTTCAATGGAATTTTAAAAATAATGGATTCGAAACTAAGACACGGAATTCTAAACTGTGTTTTAAAAAACAATGAAATCTATGGATAAAAAGAGTGGAATAAAGCTATTCCATTGATTAAGGAATAAATCAATGGAATAAAACTGTTGGGCTCACTTGGGTTACCAAACTGTTGGGTTACATGTCATTTTTGTTAAATTAAGATGTCCACATGAATTCCTGCTATAAACAATATAGAATCTATAAATATTAAATAAATTATTTAATTTATCAATACAAACAAATATACTCCTACAACTAATTCAAAAAAAAATATAAATACAACAATGTAATTTTAAATCATTTAAAATAAACTAACTATCCAAGAATCAAATTTAATAAATAATCTTATATATTGTAAGTTTAAAAAATAAAATTATATATGATCACATTAGTTAAGCACCTTAACAAGTGGAAGAGCTCCTTTAATTTGTCATTTTGTTCAAGTTTGGCTTCATCTTGAAGTAACCCCAAACTTTATTTTATTTTTGATAGGACCCCAAACTTGATTTGTCATATTGCTGTAATCCTTTGACGACAAGAAAGATTATGGTATGTGTTTTATTCGGTCGTGGCTTTTAAGGTAAAGCATCTCTCTTTTCGAAAAAAAAAAAAAAAAAAAAGGTAAAGCATTTCTATCTTTCTCCCTCCGTTGAGGCAGTTTACTTACACTTTCCCTTTTTATTTTCTTTTTAAAAAAAGGCAGTTAATGTGAGTTGTATAAACAACGTCGCAGGGGCGGTGTTGGAGAAACCGTGGCGTACACACAAGAGATGTGTGTTGTGAAAATCTCACATTAAGAAGTTAGTAACAAAAATAAAAATGCTAGTTTATAAGTCAGAATGTTGGACTATATTTGAATTATATACATTATTTTATATTATTAAAAATTGAAAAATGACAAGTAAAATAAAAAAAAAATTTGCAATCATGAGTTTTTATGAGTGATCATGATAATTAATTACAATTACCTTTGTTTTTCTTATTGAATTTGTGACCAATAACTTCCGTTTCATGATGCCTAATAGATGAATAAAATATTATAAAGAGCTGAAAATTGAATGAAATAAATAAATATGATTAGATTTAATCTTTTAGATAAATAAATTGAATAAAATAACAATTTAGTTAGTTGTTAAATAAGGAACGGTGAGAGAAATAATTAGGCTGAAAACTAAATATATAAATAGGCAAAAAAAAATATAAAAGGGCAAAAAGCAAAGAAATTTTTTAAAGAAAAAAAAACAAACAAGCTGCCCAAGAGAATGGATTTTGGGTGTCAAGGTCAAAAAACAAGTACCTAAACCATCATGCCATACATCACTATAACCCTAGCGTGTATGCTAATATTTATATGTAGGATTTTTTCTTTCTTCCAAAATCCACGGAGCACTTACCCCCCCCCCCCCCCTTGCCCAATGTGGCTCCATCCACGTTTAGGCGTAAGAGAACAAAAGCTTTAGTGGGGTCGACTCTCCACACTATGGGTCATCGGGTCAAACAACCACACATTCGATGCTACTATTGCTTGGTCAGTAGGGCACAGGCACGAGTCTGAGATAATTGGTCAAAGTTTGACTAGAATCCTAATTCAATTATGATTGATCAGGTGATTAAGTTCAAAATGCTTATCTCATTAATAGGCTGAAGTTCTTTTTAGATTAAATTCTAATTTCATTAAGATATTCAAAACCGTGACAAACTTGTGCTCTGAAAAGAGTTCCACACATAAGAAAAGTCTTCACTTCCAAAAATTCATTTTATCCATTTTTTTGTTCTTGAGTGTTGCAGAGTTCAAGAGTGTTTGACAGAGGCATGTATCCACATAGTACTGCGCCGATCAGGTAGGAGCTATTGCCTTAAGGAGATTTGGGTTCTCCGTACTTCACATTGTAGAATCAGAGACCATGATTTGTTTCTGTTTTTTATTTGATTCTTATGTATTCGATCTATTCATTATTCAACAAAATTGTTTCTTACTATCTTACTCTTTATTTTCTACAACTATTTACTATTTACGACAACAATCTTAAGGCGATACTAATTTGTTTGCCATGTGTTGTTATGCAATATGGCTGCCAATGATGAAATTCCCACTCTTTCTGGTGATGATGCCTCTGTTGTTGTTGTTGGTACAGCCGCACAAACTACTATTGCTTTGGGCCAATCGATCGGGACCACCTCTAATGGCATGAGTTCAGGCCATACGACACTGAATTTGAGACTAGTATACAAACTGGTCTAGGCCATACAACCTTTGGTTCTGGTGTTGGACCTTAGATGACCCAACAAACTATTGTGGTGCCACACCCAATGACTTCAACTGAAAAATAAAATGAACTTAACCAAATGAGACCAAGGCTATAGATGAATCAGGTGAAACAAAAGAATTCGAACCCATAAAGGATAAAAGATCAAAAGTTGGTAAGTCTTTTGGTCCTGATTTTCTAACATATATGTTAGAAGGCGAACCTCAAACCTTTCAAGAGGAAATCTCTACTTTTGAGTCTTTCTTTTGGAAAGAAGTAGTAAACAAAGAGATTGAGTCAATCCTAAGTAACCATTCTTGGGAATTGGTTAATTTCCACCTGAACTCAAACCAATTGGATGTAAATGAGTTTTTAGGAAAAAAACTCAAGACTTAGGGTTCCATAGATAAGTGCGACGCAAAATTGGTTATAAAAAGGTTTAAACAAAAAGAAGGTCTAGACTACTTTGATACTTATTCTCCAATAACATAAATTACATTTTAAGAATGCTGCTTGCTATAGCCTAGCTATACAATTTACAGATCCAACAAATGGATGTAAAAACTGCATTGTTGAATGGTGATCTCAAAAAGGAGATCTATACGGAACAAATAGAATGATCTAAGGTCAAAGGATAAGAGAACAAAGTCTGTAGACTTATCAAGACATTGTATGGACTTAAACAAGCTCCTAAACAATGCACGAGAAATTTGACTAAGTGATGATTCGAAACGACTTTCAGATTAATGAGTGTGACAAGTGCGTATACTCGAAAACTATCTCAAGTGGTTTTGTACTTGTATGTCTCTACATCGATGATATGATAATTCTTGAAAATAACATTGAAGTTAAGTTATAAAAACAGACTAAGAAGATGCTAGAAAAAATTTCAACATGAAAGATTTAGGTGTAGCTAACATTATTCTAGGCATCAAAATCATGAGACATTCAGATGGCCTGCAATCTCATTACATTGAGAAAGTAATAGAAAGGTTTAAAGATTTCGACATTAGAGATGCAAATAATCCCTTTCTACCACACCTAACTCTACATAAAAATATTGAAAATAATATTAAACAGTTAGAATACTCTTAAGTGATATGTGTGAACAGTTGACCGTCTATATGAAAGTCCTTAAGGCTATACTTTCTAAAGCACGCATGAAACCCAATAAGTTTAGGGCAAAAAGAATCAACACAATCAGAAACGATCTTAATATGAAAAGAGAATGCATTAGGTTTATTGTCTAGGCCTACACAAAGAACTAACGATTCAAGAGTTAGTCCATCAACTAGTTAAGTCGGTTCGATAGACTTTCACTAGAGACGATTCAAAGTGAAAACTACCTTTCTTAATGCAGTGTTTCTTCTCAGACACACTCAAACTTCTGAGTCAAAATAAAATGTTTTGTTGCTTCATTCATGTCGGGGATTGTTGAAAAAATCAAAGTGTAAATTGCTCAATATACCCACAAGAGATGTGTGTATTATGTGTGTGTTGCAAAAGTCTCACATTGGAAAGTTAGCAACAAGAATGCTAGTTTATAAGTGAGAGTGTTGGATTATACATTTGGGCCCAAGGGCACCCAACATTTTGTGTTGTAGTCCTATATATACTCTCCATATATAGGGTCATTGAGCCAAATCACAACACATGCACCCACCACCGTCATCATTCGGTCAGGCAAGCCTGGCTCGAACACCTTCCAGGTTCGAGATAATAAAAAAATTATTATTATTTTTGTCAAAGTTTGAATAGAGTCCTAATTCAATTATAATTGATTAGATGATTAAGTTCTAAACTCTTATCTTATTAAGAAAATAAATTTATTCTCTGATTAAATTATAATCTCACTAAGAGTTGGAATTCAATACCATGTCAAACTTGTGCTTAGAAAAGAGTTCTAACTCGATTCTACCTGTGGATTGCACTGCATCTATATACTTCTCACATGATGGACGAATTCCACACAACACAGAAAAGTTCTCACTTCCAAACATCCATTTTTCATCTCCTTTTTGTTTTTGGGTCCTACCGAGTTCAAGAGTGTTCGACAGAGGCCTGTATCCTAGTAGGGCTGCCTCGATCAGGTTAAAAGGTGTTGTCTCTTGGGAGGTGAAGCTTGGTAACCTACTAAGCACCCAATAAGTAGAAGACATCGGCTTAAGGATATTCGGGTATCCCATAACTCACCTTGTAGAATCAGAGACCATGATTTGTTTATGTATTTCTTTTATTTGATTCATCTTTAATCGATATATTATTATTCAATAAAATTGTTTCTTAGCATCTAGCTCTTTATTTTCTGCAATTGTTTATTTTTTATGACAACACAAAGCACCCTTGGTAAGGAGAGCTTCAGTGCACTGTTGGCGAGATCAAGGACCCATATGTTGAGGATGCATTTATCTATAGCCCTAATGAGGATACGCACTTTTATAACCCTGTTGAATAGAGTGCATCAAGGGTATCGATAAATGCTTTAGGAATGTCGAGGCATCATGGAGTTGGTGCTATGGTGTCTTCTAAAATTATGCAGGTGTCACTTAGTTATTGCTGGTGGTAGTTGAATAGTCAACCCTAGGGAAAAAATTTAATATAATTTGCTACATCTTAGTTTGTATAAAAGGAAAGTCTTCTTAGGCTTTGGATATCAAAAAAGTAATTGAAAGAAACAACGTTTTGCCTAGGTTTTTCCCTTACTCTCGAAGAACTCTTTTTCTTTGATTTGTTTTGGCTATGGTAGATTCAATATTGTGTTGTCTACTTTATAGTTAGTATTAGGCTCAGTTCTATGAACCCAATCAATCAAACTTATCATTATTTGGTTTGTTGGTATTTTCGTTTAGATTGAAATCGACTTGTAGTTGGATTCTTAACCAAGTCCACAACAATTGGTGCGTTAATTGAGAGATTTCAACACTCTCTCAATGTTGAAATTCATTGTTAAAGATCAATTTACGAACAATGGAACGGGAAAATACACATTGTACTAACCAAACAAGACATTGGAGGAGGTGACTACATCCTTGGCACAATTAACAATGTCCATGAATGAGATAAGGAGGGAGAACAAGGAGAACCTAGAGAGAATCGAAAGAAAAATGACAGATAGAGGCAATGGAGAGAGAGAAACAAGACAAACTCATAATGCATGATCAAGTTCAAGAAGAAGATAAGGTACTTGAGTTGAAGTGGAGAGATTGCATTAACATGAGGGAAATCTAACTAAAGCCTCAGGCTATGAGAGGAGTCAATAGGGAAGTCAATATTTTGATGAGGAAGGAGAATATGAGTATGACAAAGGACTGCGAAGATAGGGTCGAGAACCCTATGGCCGAGAGAACACTACTATGAAGGATGGAGATGAATTAGAGGAATGATGATGACATATACGGGGAAGACAAGAGGAGAAATCGGGCTTATGATCGATGACCTAAGAAGCCAAAAGTAAACTTTTCCCGCTTGTGGTGGAAACCCACATGAATGGTTGGATAAGACATAGCACTAATTTCATGTGTATGAGTCACGCAGGCGTTTCAGTTGTCACATGTGTAAATTTCGACAATCACTACTTGAAACAATAAAATCGGGACGCAAGGAAAATCAAGTAACAAAGGCCCACCCCAACAGACTAAAATTGACGGTGTAACTCAAATGGGTCAATAGTTCTCAGATGGGCTACAAAGGGCTAGCCTTTGTTTCTTGTGTTTGAGGCATAGTTTTTAAAACGTATCGTGCATCGAATCGTCTAGGCCGAAGGTTTAAGGTTTTTGAGGTTCAACCGATACGATTAAGGTTGAACCGCTGGTTTATAATACACAATAAATTAATAAATATTTATATATAATATATATATATATATAGTATTTAATAAGTATGGATTATAAATGATTATATATAATATTATATAATTACCACAATTGAAATTCCAAATAGGATCTTTAAAGTTTAAACTCTAATAATTATCAATTAAGGAGAATATATAATTCATAAATAATTATTTGAAAAATGAAAAGTGAAAACTGTCGTGAAAGTGAAAGAAAATAGAAAAAGATTTTGTTTTGAATTAAAATTATTAAAATAGACATGTTATATATACATAATTATTTGGGCAAAAGCTGTATTTTCCATAAAAAAAAAACCTTGTCATTTTTTAAGATATGAACGGTTCATGGCACGATACGATTTTGATGGTATTTTGGTGGTTTGGACGGTTTGATTGCTTAAACAGTATTTTAAATCTATCATACCATTGAACCTCACGGTTCGTGGTTCAACCGGTTAACTGTCGGTACAATATGTGTTTAAAAACTATGGTTTGAGGTCTGTTTAATTTTTTTGATCTTATTTAAAATATGACAAACCAATGCACGATTTAGGTATGATTGGGGGACAAATTATGATTTTTTGAAGCCAAAATCTTGCTATTTTTCAATTCCTCCTCATTCTTATTCAATCATTGTAGAGTTCAATGAAATTCGCTTCTATTGGTTGTAACCGACAGATTGATCACTATGTTATACATGATTTTTCTATAACAATTTTAAATATTTTTCAGGTCACTTTATAATAAACAAATGCCCGTTTGGTAAAGTATTTTCATAAGCATTTATGTTAATATTTAGCATAAACGCTTTTGACCAGCCAAACGAGTATATCTGTGCACGTAATTCGAGACAATTTTATCAACATATTTATACTAATTTCAAAATGTTATCAATTTGAATAATTTTATTAGTATTTTCATTTCAATTCCTTTTATGTCCTTAATATTTCATTGTCATTTCCATTCTATTCCTCACCCCATTAATTAATTAATAATCTTTATTTAATAATTTTTATTTAATAAATTAATTAATTATTTATATATACATTTATGTGTCTCTATGCATAATATCTTCTACATAATTTGTCGCAAAAGTTCAATCAAATATTGTGTTACTAGCAAAAGTTCAACCAAATACTATCAAACATTCATGCAGTATATCTACCATTAAAATTGTCCAATATTTCTACTACCACCATTTCTGCTAGCATATTTACTACTTTCAGTATGTTTTACCAAGGCCTAATAAAAAAAGTAAGATGATTACATTATAAAAGTAAAAAGTATAACTAAACAAACACAAAACAACAGTTTTGACCAAACTGAGACTTGATTGCTTCCCGTGTCCATTTTTTCTCTTGAACAATGAAATTAAACCCCTTCCTCTCAAAGAAGCAGGAGAGCGATACCTAACTCCCACCACAAAATTTCAGCTATTTTCCCATCTTGGTTTCCTCACATACAAACTAACATCCAATTAAGGGTTCACCCAAATGAGAGCAATCATACAGGAATTGTATTCTATTTATACATATAATTAAAAAAAAGAAGGAAATTATGCTTGATAGTCCTACTTCTGCATCTCTGCTCCCAAGAAATAATGATCAAAATGGAATTGGAAGAATAGATTAGCAGCACAGGCAGTTACCAAATTAACCGCAGCGACAAATCTACAAAGTCAAGTTAGCCATCCTGGGCTGAATTGCCAGTGAGAGAACAAAGAAGTCGAACAAAATTATCCGCCTAGTCATCATCCTCTGAATCTGCAGTAGAACAAAATTTGTACTAAGAAAGAAGCACAATGATGAGAGAAAAGAAGTACAAACCGTAATGCTGCTAAGCATGTCATTTTCATTAACTGTATCGTTCACTCCAACAGAAGACACTAGCTAAAAGAACTCGCCAAATTCATAAAATGTCAAATAAGTTGCTCATAATGGAAGATAACAAATGCTACATTCTGAAAACACCAATGAACCAGGAGATGCAACTTCTCTCCATAATCTAAGATTGAGTTTGGCATTGTTTTCCTTAACCTACTTCTACTTATTCTTTAGAGAAATATGCAGCAATAAAGAAAAAATAACCAAAAGCATACCAATATAATGCCAAACTCAACCAAAATCTCTGCTCTTTGCGCAGAAAACCACCACATGATCAGCAAGTATTGCACAACTAGGAGTATGATTGCACCTAAGGAAGCTACTCTCTTAGCGATGATCCCGATGGACTCATAATTCAGTCCCTCACAACTCATGATAGCTAAACAAGATGAGGACAGTAAAACTTGAAGCAATTTTCAGTATCAGCTTTATATTGATAGAGGTGATGGACCCATTACCCAATACTAACGAGCACTTCAAATTCAATTGAGGAGGGAATAGCTGAATTTATCTTCAAAAATTGTGGAATGGAAGTCAAGTCTTAAACAATTTCAATAAACATGACAACCTTAAGGGACAAAAATTTACAAAAAAATATGAAACATTCTGTGAATTCAAAATCAACTCCACGTAAACTCACAAACACACCCCAGTGATGGAGGAAATTTTGTGGTAGTATTTTGGGTGAATTAGTTCATTTTGGAGTTCCTATATTGCCATGTCTCTTATAATTTTTTATTTTATTGCAGTAAATTCTGCAATGAGTACATTGCAGCATAACTGTCTACATTATCGTTTGTGCTACTGTAGCAGTGAACATTAAGTGGAATTTTCTTCTTGTCTTTGTGAAATCCTTAGTCCTTACGAGTTTTCATGATATCTTTAATGGGTAGAATTTTTTGTATTTCAGCATTCTGAGTCTAAAAGAAAGAGTAACATATAATTGACTTTCCCTTTTCTTATTCGGACAGGATATGTTTGAGATTTACAATTATCTTTCCGCTGAAACACATTTGCTACACTTTCTCTAGTTTCTCCTTTTTTCCTTGTTTATTCTTTAACTACTTTTCTCACTCTACTGCATTCTTTTCTTTGTAAGCAATTTCAATTTTGTGCAACTCAAGTAAAACATGAAATCCTCACAACAGACAAAAGAATCTTTGCCATATTCCTTGCGAAGTTTGTACCTTTGCAAGCAATTTCAATTTCCAAAGATGCAATTGACATTACTACTGATTAAGTGATCCCCACTTTCAAGACAATTTCCCCTTCAAGTAATCCCTCTATATCAATCCTTAACCTCATTTTAAATGTCTAGAACTCAGGTTTCTAAGGAAGGTCCAGTAGAGAGCGCTTCTCACAATGTCACAGAAATAATTGATGATAGTAAAGGAATTCACTGCATTGCAAAACAAAAGGTAAGGGTGTACCAGATCTTATGTCTTCACCCACTTTTCCTCTATTCTTTAGCTGCCTCATTATCATTGAGCATATAAGAACCCACCAATACATGTGGAACATAAGCAACATCAGCAGCATTGTATTTATGATATAATACAATGACGTGCCATGTGCTTGTGATAAATCCACGTACTCGGGACTAATGCAACTGGGAATGCCAACCATAAGAACATGTTAGAAAAGGAGCCAGTAGGCAGCTAGCAGAAACAAAATCAATTAATCTATGGTGGAGATAAACCTTGTAGTTTTGATGACGCAGAAGGGGAAGAATATAAGCCTTAGTACAAGCCATGAAAGAGCAAAGAACCCAAAGCACACACTTGCTCCAAGCTCCCTCTCAGAGTATTTAAAAACTTTAGCAGCTTCAAGAAATACATCACTTGCATCATGCAAGGCAAGGACAATTGAGCCACCATAAATGAACCTGAATGGACAGTAAAAATCCTCTCATCAATGTGCAAGTAGAAATCATCAAAAATTATCGTCTAGAGAATAAAGCTGTTAAGAATTCCATTCTTCCCATGTATGACTTCTCTTACACATTGTGCTTCCTAAAATTGTGGGTATCTGAAGTGACCACAACCACAGAGTTCTCTGTATGACACAGTTATCTTATTGCTGCAAAATTACAAAATTAGTATGCATAGCTTAGGTAAGATGATATATTTTGTCATGATGAATTAAAATTTTGTTGGGTCTTTCCATTATTGATGGCCTGAATCTAGTGTAGAAGGTCCTCTAGTGGAAGGTGATTGGTCATTCCTCCATCCCACATCACCTGGGTAGGAAGCTATAAAGTACTTTATATTAACTAGCTCGCCCTTAACTAGCATGATGCGTTTTAAAGTCGTGCGGGTGGAAGGCCCAAAGCAAACAATATTGTGCTAGTGGGTTGGGCCTGCATTAGTTTGGTATCTGAACTGAGGGCCGGGTGGGATGTATGTGGGATCATACGAGAACGTGTGTCTTTGAAGATGGGAGGTAATGATGCAACAGGTCCTCTAGTGGAAGGTCGGTCATTCCTCCGTCCCATATCGCCTGGGTAGGAAGCTATGAAGTGCTTTATATGGGTTAGCTCACCCTTAATTAGCATGACACGTTTTAAAGTCATGTGGGTGGGAGGCCCAAAGCAAACATATTGTACTAGTGGGTTGGCTTGCATCATAATCTATTGTCAATTGAGAAATGCTTCTGAAATCTGCCTGCATGAAAACAACAACCAATCCAACTCAAGTGACTGGCAGCCATAATACATAATACAAGGAGAGGTCAACAAAATTGGTCATTATTAAGCACAATGTCTAGTCCAAATCTTTTCATAAAAAATAGATGTATGCTTAGGGCCACTATCACATAACAGGAGAAGAATATACTACTTTAATGTCTGCTTAGCACCACCATGGTGCTTTTCCAATAAAGTCTAAATTTTCAATTCCAAAAAAAAAAAAAGTCGCAGTCAACATAGTTAATATTCAGAGGCAGAGCCACAATGAGACTTTTATCATATTGAAGAGAGAGGAATTCAGTTGGCTACTGGTAAATGACGGGATTCCAAAAAGACTACCAGATTTAATTTGAAATATGTATAAATGATGAAAATAATAATATTTGATTCTACAGTCTGTCCCAGATGTACCAAGTCCCAATTCACTGTACTTGCACAAAAACTGAAGTATTACCTTGCTAAATATGAGTATCCAATTAGGAAAACGGTAATTATATGATGAGACATCATCACAGAAAAATCTTTTCTTCTAGTCTCCCATACAACAAGGGCAACAATGCTATAGGTATAAAATCCACATTGACACATGTAGAAAAGCTTGAGGGGTAGCCTGCAATGAAAGGATGAAATAAGGCATTGCAGAAGTCATCAACTAGGTTTGGAGTACAACAGATATCTCAGAAACCACCCACAAAAGAAATTCCATATCCATGTCACTAGATGCATATGCATTATCGTATCGTCTACCTCTAGTCATGTCTCACACTCATAATAATACTAAGCATAACTTATGAAAAAAAAAAAAAAAAAAAAAAAAAAAACTAACAACGAAGGATACAGAAAACAAAAAGAATTATGTTGCTGGTATATAATTACAGAGACGTTGCATAGAACACACTTCCAACAACAACAGTCACAAGAAAGATAGATTCCTAAAAGAATACTATACAATGGTCTTTTTTCTTTATGGAAACAGCTTAACATAGTATTTCCACATATCCAAAATTATATCATCATGACAATAAAAAAAAAAGGCAAAAGTTATCTTTGAAATAAATGAGCTTTTAAGAGAAACAGAGCTTATAAGCACATGCTAAGTATGAAAAGTGATATACAGACATACATCTAGCATATAAATGCATATCTACCAATTTCAAAAACAAGGAATTTCAATTCCTTAAACCTTCCAACACATACAAACAGTAGGGGAAGGAAAAAGATAAAAGATAAGCTTATAAGCACATGCTAAGTATGAAAGTGATATGCAGAGGTACATCTATCAAGAGCTAGCATATAAATGCATATCTACCAATTTCAAAAACAAGGAATTTCAATTCCTTGAACCTTCCAACACACACAAACAGTAAGGGAAGGAAAAGGATAAAAGGGTATTACTGTTGCCAATACTCCTCAGATCTATGATTGAAACAAACAAAAAAAGATTAATAAAATGAACTATTTTCGTCCACTTAAGAAAATTTAAGGTTTTGTCAAACTTCGTCCTCATCTAACAAGCTGTAGCCATGTCATTCCATACTATTTAATACAAAAGAGTACTATTTTAAATAATAAAAGGACACTAAAGATAGAGAGGTATTTGCACTACCAAAACAGGGAAGGTAGGATCCTTCAATGATGTGGTACTCCTCTCTCAGATAAATAATTCGACGGACGGACTGATAATGCAAGATCCAATTACAAAAAAAAATGCATTTATTTAGGCTGCCATGCACAACTATATAAGGAACTACATAAATTAAATGCAGATTCGCCATACTAGGGCGTAACTTTCCAGCAGTTCGTTAAAAAGTGAAAACATATATATTACTCACTTCAACTCTTGATTTGGCCAGCCTTTGAAGTAGTAATGTGTGTCTCTGAACCATGGTTCGTGGTAGGCAATTTTGAGAATCCATGCTTCAACAGTTGCATAATAAGTGAGCTTCCACATCGACTCGGAGCATTTTGCAACTTTTGCATACGTACCCTCATTAATCTTCATCTGAGCAGCTCCATTAGTCAGCCACAAGGCCAGCCTCTAAGAAATGTGAAGAATTCATTAGAAATTATACTGCACAAGATGTGTTTATTTATCTACTTTGTATATAAGAAGAAACAAACAAGCGCCCTCCCCCGCCCAATAAACATTACAGATGTCTGTCTAAGGAAGGCAGATGTGCTCAGCCTAACACCCATATTGCAAGTTCCAATATTTTGAAGCTTGAACCTCCTACGCCAAGGCTATAATGAAACAAGTTTGCCCTCAATGGATGGAACACATTCCAAAGTCAATGTTGTTAAGCAAAGTTTTTAAGTCAAGCACATGCATTTTATGTGCAGTATTTGAGGACTAACTGAAGAACAATATGATGTGAAATTTCTTACGTACATTGTAGAAAAGCGTACTTCTTTCATTCCCTGGAAGTGTCCAAGAAAGGTCTAGGTACCCAGAAATCTTCTTGCTTTGAATGGACAGCCGTTATTGTGGATTTCAGAGGCAGAAAAAACTTTAGCTCAAAGGAAGGGAAGTGCCTTAAGTTGGCATTATACATGCAAGGCATCAGGAGAGGGACTAGGGGGCTCCGCAATTAGTTTCAAATTGTAGAGTCTACAATCGAAATCCAATTGCTTGAGACATGTGTCACATCACACCACATTTTTATTATTTCATTTTAAAAATTTGTATGACTTTTTCTTCACCATTGGATATGAATTGTAGACTCTAGAGAATTACGGAGCCCCCAAATCCTCAGGAGAGAAACCATAAATAGTATCCTTTTGCATTGTGCAGTAAGCCGCAATGTGTCTATTTTACTTAACTTTATAAGTTGCCATAAATTGTTAGGCAGCATGACAAGTCGGGATGATGCGTGACAAAAGGCTAGTTGTATTATTTGCCGGTTTTAAATCTCGAGTTTCACTACTGTTATTTAACTAAGCATAAGAAGATTAGCTAAACATTCAGCATCTCAAAGGAATGTAGAAAATGAATTTACTTTCTATTGATTTCCCAGTGAACAAGTAAAACTTCAATCTGATATAGGTCCTTCATCTACGCACATAATTCCTAACGAAGTGGAAAACACGAATATATGCGCCAATGTTTAGAGTAGTAAACTAAAACAGCAAGAAGCCTTACGCGGAAGACGAATCTGTCGAGGTAGAACCTGACAACCACGAAGCCAACCGCGAAAAACAAGGCAATGACGAAATGGTAGGCGTCTGGTTCGCTACTGTTACTCCAGACAGAGTCCATATATGAGATTTCGGACCTCGATTCAACAAAGCAGCATCAATCAACAAAAGATCATCGAGTATTCCGCGAATTTCGAATTCTCGGTATCAATTCAGAATTAAACATGAAAAACCGGAACATAAAACGCGCAATGAGGTTCAGACTGAATTATGTAGACAGAAAAAGCAACAACAACGCAAATGGTCCAGACTCCATAGCTTTAATAACACAAACTTCAAGGAAGTGCTGCGCAGTGTATGGAGGCCTGGGGCTGGGAGGTGGGGGTACTCCTCCTCCATTCCATCCAAACGAGGGAATCTTTGTTATCATCCCTGAACGTGGGTTTTCTTTTTCTTTTTTTTTAATATTGGAGTAATTTGGGGGCTACTCCTTTCCATTCAAACGAGGGAATCTCTGTTATCATCCCTGAAAGGCAGAAAGCCAGAAACGTGGGGTTTTTTTAAAAAAAAATATTGGAATAATTATTTTTTAATATCTAGATTTTTGTTGCCACATCACGCGTGCTGCGTGAATTATGAGGTTAGATTAAAGTTCAAAACTTCAAATTTAGGTCGAATAATATAATATTAATTAATTACAAATAGTTGAATTAGCTGCAATTGCAAAAGCTACTACTCTTGGGTTTGGCTTGAGGAATACTCATGGGTTATGTTTGGTTGGTGCAGAAAATGATAATGAGAATAGGAATGGTCAGTGATGGACCCACTGCAGTGTCACTGGGGCACGGGCCCCTAGTCAGTTGAAATTTTTTTCACTAAATATACCCTTCATTTTTAACAATTTAACACTACGGCCCTCAGAAAAAAAATAAAAGGCCCCCATTACACACCTAGACCATTAATTAAGACCCAACCCAACTCTCATTCAAACACTTAGCCCATTAACTAAGACCCAACTCAACCCTCATTCAACCCAAATAGACAAATCCCAAAAATCAAAACCCTCATTCAACCCGACTACTTGCCTCCCCAACCAAGTCGACGACAAATGACAAATCCGGAAATCCCTAAGATCGACTGCTCGAGATCAAAATAACTGGCGATTTGCAACAAGGTACTCATCTATTCTTGTTTTTATTGGTTTCTTCTAATTGTGCGTTAGTGACTTAGTGTTCTTTGAATTGTTGCTTCGCTTTGAGCCTTTGAATCTTTGATTTTGACTTGTTATATAATGAATGAGTGTTATACAGTTTGTCAATTTGATATTGTTATATTCTTGTTCGATTTTGTCTTATCTATTGCTTTATCTATAGTTGATTCACTTGTTTTCCACAATTTTGTCTTATTGAATATGTGTTATATAGTTTGTCAATTTGATATTATTATATTTGATGTGAATTAGTGGTCCCGTGTCTTGGCAACTTGGGAGTTGAGAGGATAAAAAGAGCTGCAATAGCCAATAGAGGAGAGGTATGATGAGATTCTTCCAACAATTCTTGTGTTTTTGAATAGAATTTTTGCTTAATTTAAATTATGAATGAGATTCTTTCAATTGATATCAAAATTTATTATTTATTTTTACTAGATAAATATAATGGAGAGATTTTTTAAAAGGAAACTCACACATGAAAGTGGAAGTGGAAGTTCAAGCGACACTTCTTCTTCAATCCCAAAAGAGATTGATTTGAATAACCTCCCTTCGGATCCCGCTGAAAGGAAAAAAATTTCAGAATATCACCCAAATCAAATTGATGAAATCAGGAGAGCATATTTGATTAAGGGGCCTTGTCAACCCCGTAGCCATGATTTTCCAAAAAAAGTCATTGCAAACAAGCAGCGTTGATTTAATCCTGTGTGGTTTGATCAATATGAAAATTGGTTAGAGTATAGCATAAAGGAAGACAAAGCATATTGTCTCTGTTGTTACTTGTTTAGGGATCATTTTGGAAAACAAGGTGGGAGTGAGGCGTTTGTAACGGAAGGGTTTTCTTCTTGGAATAGAACAGAGAGACTAGTTGCCCATGTTGGTGTAGTCAATAGTGCTCACCATATATCATTGAAGAAATGTGAAGATCTAATGAGACAAGAGCAATCCATTGTGACTGCTTTTCGTAAGCAATCAGAAATTTTGAGAAATGAGTATCGGATTCGCCTAAATACTTCTATCAATGCTTGTAGATTTTTGTTGAGACAAGGGTTGCCATTTCGTGGTCATGATGAGTCCGATGACTCTACTAATAGAGGAAATTTTATTGAAATGATGAAATATACTGCTGAACAGAATGAAACTATTAGTAATGTTGTGCTGCGAAATGCTCCACAAAATCAACAAATGATTGCTCCTAAGATTCAAAGAGACATTGTTCATTGTTTTGCACATCAAGTAGTGCAAATTATCATTCAAGAACTTAGGGATGATTTTTTTACAGTATTAGTTGATGAATCTAGCGACGTGTCTAGAAAAGAACAAATGGCTATAGTTTTGTGTTTTGTAGATGAACATGGACTTGTTAAAGAGAGGTTTATTGGTGTTATTCATGTTATGGAGACTTCAGCTTTGTCCTTGAAAGTTGCCATTGATTCTTTATTTGTTGATCACGGGTTGAGTTTGACGAAAGTTAGGGGTCAAGGCTACGATGGAGCAAGTAATATGAAAGGTGAATTCAATGGCTTGAAAAGCTTGATTATGAATGA
Organism: Tripterygium wilfordii; assembly: GCF_013401445.1. Taxonomy (NCBI): domain Eukaryota; kingdom Viridiplantae; phylum Streptophyta; class Magnoliopsida; order Celastrales; family Celastraceae; genus Tripterygium; species Tripterygium wilfordii. The sequence continues at coordinate 6,898,830 of NC_052253.1, forward strand.
AAATGAGTCTGTTTATTATGTTCATTGTTTTGCACATCAACTTCAATTAGCTCTTGTGGCCGTTGCTAGAAAGTATGTTGATATTGTGGATTTTTTCAATATGATATCTACTTTGTTGAACGTTGTGGGAGCATCGTGTAAGCGTCGAGACATGATTCGATAAAGTCAAGCAGAACAAATTGCACAAAAAATTAGTGATGGTGAGATTGAAACCGAAAAGGGGTTGAATCAAGAGTTAAGTCTCAAAAGAGCTGGGGACACACGTTGGGGGTCTCATTACAAATCATTGTTGGACTTGGTTGCTTTATTCTCTTATGTTATTGAAGTGCTAGAAATTGTTTCATGTGATGCTACAGATTCTACAAAAAAAAACTCAAGCACGTGGCCTTTTGAGATGTTTGCAATCATTTGATTTTGTATTCAATTTGCAATTGATGTTGACTATGTTGGGTATTACAAATGAATTTTCATTGGCTTTGCAAAGGAAAGATAGAGACATATTGAATGCTATTGCACTTGTCAAAGTAGCCAATAGGCATTTGCAAAATGTAAGGGACGAAGGATGGGAATCTTTCCTAGGTAAGATTTATAGCTTTTGTTAATGCCAACAAGATTTCAATGGTAAACATGGAGGAAAAGTATGTTGATTTTTATCATCCATGACGAAAAAGTAACACTACTAATTCGTATCACTATCGCGTGGAATGCTTTTATATGATTGTTGATATGCAGCTTTTGGAGCTTAATGACCTCTTCAATGAGGTCAATTCTGAGTTGCTTCTTTGCGTGGCTAGCTTGAATCCTTGTGATTTATTTCATGATTTTGATTCAGCAAAATTGATGAGATTGGCTCAATTTTATCCCGATGACTTTTCTCTTATTGATTGCATGACTCTTGAGCATCAATTAGAAACATATATTGTAGATTTACGAACAGATGAAAGATTTAGTCAGTTAAAAGGGCTTGGTGATCTTTCTAGACTACTAGTGTCTACAAGGAAGCATATTTCATATCCTTTAGTGTATCGACTTCTGAAGTTAGCATTGGTTTTGCCTATAGCAACAGCAAGTGTTGAAAAATGCTTTTCTGGAATGAATATTGTCAAGACAGATTTGCGCAACCGGATCAGTGATCAATTTATGAATGACTGTCTAGTATGTTATATAGAAAAGGAGTTGCTTGGAACTATTACTAATAATGTTGTAATATCGCACTTTCACATTAAATTTTTTGTAACTTTAATGCTATAATAGTCTTTAAACCCAATTAAACAATTTATATTGGTAATTCCTCATAAATTACCAAGAATGCTTTGATAAAAATCATTTCATATGGAGAATAGGAGGTAGCTTGGTTGGCCTTCATGCCTCTCGGGCATGGCTTAGCATGTGTATGATCTATGGACCTTTAAAAAAAAACAATTTCATATTAAAAGGTTTTGACAGCTTTTAATATGTAATTGAATTATCACATTAAATTCATAAAATTAAAACAAATACACACAATCAAACAATCTTTTTAAAAATAAATTGAATATTATATTTATTTCACAAAAATTACATGTGTCATGTCTTAAATAAGACCATAACTATGTTGACGTGGCATCATAAAATCACTCTAAAATTTCTTTAAGCTTCAGTAATACATTATTGTATTAGATTAGATTACATGCTCCCAAAACCAACCAAAAATAGGAGTAATAATAAAATGATGTAATATCCATTATCATTCCTTTATTAAAGGAGTAATAAAACATAAGAACAATTATCATTTACTATCTTAATGAAGTGTTATTGTTTCTATAAAAAAATTAGTTGCAATTCAAAATCCAACATCTTGTTGTATACGACTTTGCTTTCAACAACTTTGAAAATTTTAATTTGATAAATGAGTCCCTCCTCCTTCAATATGATACAAAATATTTTTTCTTGTCAATTTCATATAATCGCATGCGTGAGTGCGCCTGCTCAATCAAAACATATCAAAAATTTTAAAAGGCCTAACATATTTAATATATTTAAACAAACTTATTGACAATTACCTTTGCATTAAGGAGAACCATATCAATGTTGATTAACTCATCGTTGTTTTTTGCTTTCAACGAATCCCACATGCATGTAATCCTAACTTGGATGTGTCATTTAAGTATAGATGAGTTTAGATCTCCAAGGTAATTGAGAGACATGTTGTTTAGATGGTTACTTTTGTTTTTTCTTTTGGTTTAAGAAAATAGTTTGCAAAGCACATTTATTTATTATTTATATAGAGAAACAAATACCATGAACATTTGAGCAATCATGTCTCTACATATTCATAACTTATGCAATTTTTTTTGAAAGGGTAATAAGTAGCATTACCTTGAACTTTCATTATTAGAAGAAACCTCACTGAATACAACCATGAAAACTATGATCACATACTGATCACTACCATGCTAGGCTTTCAAACAAAAAACATCCCATGAGACCCAATACATCAGTATAAAAGAAGTAGTTAACCATGATGGGAGTCTCTAGAATCATGAGCTAATGCATGACAGTCATCACTTTGTCCCACATGCAAAGATCACACGCTTCAATTTCATAATCAGGTAATTTAACAATACTAACTTCCCTATTCGAATTACATGGGACAATTATCATTGGGAGAACTTTCTTATGCACGGCCCTTGCTCCGGCTGTCAAAATAATTCATAGTGAAGAAATTTAGCATCTAAACACTGAGAAGACTTCCACTGAATAGTTGAAGATCATGAATGACTTAAGGAATCTACTCGCAACCGTGCATCATACTGAACAAACGAAATTAATTATATGTGAGTAATGTTATTTATTTATATAGTGTAAGTTATAAATTTATTGATACTTAAAGGAATATATAATTTCCAATTTATAATAACATTTAGAAACTATTCAAATATCCACATTCTCAACAATAGTTAACTTTCTTCTTTTTTTCCCTAAGTTTGTTTCTCCATTTGACATACTTCGTTTCCTTAAAACAGAAATCATATTTATTTCGGTTATGATCATGATAGCCTTTAAAAATCCTCATATAATGGAAATTGCATGTCAATCATGGGAGCAATTAATTTATTTGGGCAAAGAAAAACATACAATTTAATAGGTGTGGTGTTAAATCAAATGGAGATTACTTTCTTTCACTTCTTGATATACTTATCACATACGTCGTGGTGGAAATGTAGCGGCTCATTGTTTGGCCAATGAAGCTTTGAAGATGGAGGAATCGTGTATATGGATTGAAGATGGTCCAAATTTTTTGTTGCCAATTATTGACAGAGAGAGGAGGGCTTAGTTTTAGAATCGATTGTTGAGTTTACGCAGGTTTTAATTGCTTTTGATTTTCTTATTATTTTTTTGAAGATCTAATCTTCGCACTGTGTGGAGGGTTTACACCTTCCATGTGTAGGTTTTGATAACTTCTAGTTTCTTATGAATGACACTTCAGGTTTTTCTGATTTCTCAAAAGGTAACAAACTTATCATACTAAATTAACAAAATCAAACCAAATAAATCTGTATACATGTCTAATTGTGAGTCTTCAATCTTGCTGATGTGACACCAAAGAATCTCACTAAATTTTCTCTGAGTTTCAGTATTACATTTATGTAATAGATAGATAGATTTCCAAATTTGATAGTACACGTAACTTGCTATATATAAATTTATTCTCTTTCGTTTGTTCAGTTTAATATGACTAATATTTAGAGCAACTATAATATTGGAAAGTAAAAACCCTATACAAGGTTTTGTAGGGTTGGCCACTTTCATTAATACGCAAGCTTCATAGTTTAGACTTTGGATTTTTCATTTGAGATGTACAATGAACATTAATACAATTAGGAGTGTGCCTATGTACAGGGGCGTAGTCAGGATTTTAATTGATAGGACATTACCAAAAATAAATCATGTCAAGTAGGCAAGTATGAAAGACCATATTGAAATAACTTACAAAAATAGTTACAATTTATAATAGTTCACTATGGTTTTTCATTTTTTGGAACCGTTGTATGATAGCTTTATTACTAACATCATTAAACACCTTTTTTTCAATGTATACAATCAAACTAACATTTAATAATTGATCTCCCATTCGATTGTGCAAATGGCTCTTTACAATCTTCATAGAAGAAAATGCTCTCCCTATGATAACTATTGCAACTGGTAGAATCAATGTCATCTTCAAGAGTCGATACACTAATGGATACACTTGGTTTCTTTTTTGTTGACCAATTCTCTCAGATAAGTCACCAAACCCTTTCAATTGTTCAAACTTTTTACTATTATGCATATCAAATATATATGTATGAAGTCGATCTTCAAGAGTTATAAGCTCCACTAAAGTAAAATCATTGGGATAGAAAGATGCAAACCGAATGAGCTTTTGCTTATCAAAAGCTGAAAATGAATGAGACATGCCACACAAATAAGTAACTATATAGTTGTCTCCGTGAATTGATCATTTAACTCTCAAAGTTGTCTATCCAACACAATGTACAATAACTCAATACGATAATGATGTAAATTTGTTATTTCTTGTCGTCCACATCTTGATCTTTCTGCAACTAGATAATACTCTTCCATGATAGGAACACTGATACTATGTACACCACAAAAAGATGAAATCTTATCAATGAATGAATCTCTTCCATCATCCCCCATCAATTGTAGTATACTTTTGAAAAATTCAACTAGCCTCATTGCGTTCACAGTGTCTTAGTTTGTTCTCTGTAATGCTTGTGACAACTCATTCATAATTGTCAATATTGCTTTAAGCAAATGTAGGTTGAATATAAAGTCAAATTGACACATATAAAACAAAGATCTTTGCTACACCCTTCTGATCTCCTTGCCCTTCATCCATAGTCAATTCGAGGACAGAAATCACAGATGCAAACATATTAATCAAGCTACCAAAGTTTAATAACGTAATCCCCAGTGTGTATCAGAAGCACGTGCAACTGTAGTTTCTTGATTTAGGCATCGCCCACTTGGAATTTCACCAGCATTTAAAACTTCAAACACTTTCTTTGCTTGTATCCTAAGAAGAGAATCTTGATGTCTACAAGAGCCTCCAACAACATTTCAAAATACTAGTAACCAAGTTGAAAAACCATGACACGTCATGTAATGTACGAAATTGTTATACCAAATAATATTTTTTATTAAATAATCCACGCTATGAAACTTATTAAAAACAATGTTATAGCTTATTAAAAAAACAATGCTATATATGAATTTTTCCTTTTTCTTAAATAAAAACTATTAAACATTTTATCACATTTGTTGTATATGTCCTTTAATTAATATAATATAATAGAGTTTACGAGGAAAAAAAAGAAAAAGTTTTCTCTCAATTAAATTAAGATCACTCTTTTCCTAAATTAAACTTACTTTGTTCAATTATGTTTTAAAATTCCTTTATGGGCATGTCAAATAACTAAACAGCTAAGATAATAACTCAAAAAAACAAAAGAAAACACGTACATGTAAGGGTAAATTTGTTTTTTATTTTTTGTTTTAAGTAAATTTATACTTAATGGAATTTTAATGCTTTAGTTTTTATTGGTATAATACTTTTAATCAAGTTCTTATTGATGTATAAACCTTGAAATGAGGGATTTATTGGTAATCCAACCAAAATATTAATTAAGAATAAAAAAGTGTAAATTTTCATTTAAGGCACAAATGACATTCTATTTTCTTTTAAACATGGTTAGGATACAAAAATAAAATTATATTTTGGAAATTGATAATTTGAGTACGTAGTTTAAATAAAAAAATAAAATAAACTATTCACTCACCATTATAATTATGAGTTTTTTTTTTCAAATGTTGTCCATATATTGAGAGAACCTTTGTGTTTTGGATGGGTTAGTAAATATGAACACGTGCAAAACTACAAATTCCTCTTTTTATAGTGTGTTTGGATTGAGAGATTTGGAGGAAGGGAAGAGAAGGGATGGGAGGGGGAGAGAAGAGAAGGGAGAATATTTTTCCCTCTCTCATGTTTGGATAGATAAAAAAGGAAGGAAAAAAATTTGTTTAATTTATTAATTTATCCTTATTTTTATGGTAAAATATTAAATGTAAGGGTAAAATAGGTATTTAACTTATAAATGACTTAATTAGTAATCTCCTCCCTCCAAATGACACCATTTTGGGAAGGAAAAATTTTGACCAAAATTTAATGAAATCTTCCCTCTAAATCCCTCCTTTTAATTTTTTATAAACTATACAAACAAGAGAATTGGAAGTAACCTCTCTTTTCCTTCCCTCCCCCTCCCTCCAAATCCCTCAATCCAAACACACTATTAGTACCCAAAATCAAAACGAAAGAAAGACCGAAAAATCGTAAACCCTTTTTTATTCTTCAATTTTCATACTATTTTATATAATATTTTATAATATTTTTTACATTAAAACAACCACGAGTTCTGACTTGGCAATTCACTTAAAATTCTTGGTATTTGGATTTATCCACGAGCTTTACTACTGGATGGATTGTAGGGATCCGCTTTATCCTTATTTTTATTATTTCTATTTTTGGCTTTCCCTTTATTTGCCATTGAAAATATGCCAAATGTCACATTAATACCCATTTGACAAACGTTGGACACATAAGTTCACCTTAATTTTCTTTCTTTCATATAAATCAATTGTTTTCACATAAGTACGTGTTTTTCACAATTAAGAATTAAATAATTTCGAAATTACCCTTTTTCTAACTTTTTTATTCTTCTTCTTTTTTCTTGGTTCTCTAGGACCTTTATTTTCTTGATAAATCTGAATGTTTATTGATGAAGAGTAAAATTTCTGAATTTCCAAAGCTTTGAGATGTCAGATTCAGTGGACTCAAAGTCAAACCATCATAAACTCCCGACAAAGATATCCCAATAACCAAAAGATAGAAGCCCAAAGAGAAAAAAAACATTCCAAAACTAATATTTACAAAAATTATGAGCAGCCATCCAAATATGAAAAGGACATTGTTACTATTAATATTGTTTTGAAACATTAACATTATAGTGTTATTGTTTTGAAATAATAACATTAGACTAACATTTACCTTACCTAGGTCAGGTGAGTGTTTTGTATTTTGACTAACCGAGGTGACGTAAAATACTGTGGTGTTGTGAGGTGATTTATGTTGACAAAATAGTTTGGCATGTCACTTAAAAAAAGTTGTGGTGAGATGAGTTGATTTACAGTTTAGTGTTTGGATGAATAAAATTGAGGTGAGGGGAGTAGAATTTTAGGAGAATTTTTTTTATTCCAAGCTTAAAATAGGAAAAAAAAAATCTATTTTGAGAGGATAAGACGTGAATGACTATTTATGCTCCTCATGACTAAAGTTTACTCCATGCCTTAGGGACTAAAAATTTATTTTACCCAAACTTATAATAGAAAAGAAAACTCCACTATGCTAAAAAATAAAACAACAATTTGTCTTAATTACAATTTTTTTTGTTTGTAATAGCATGTGAGTTTAACTCTATATAAAAACTAAAAAAAATGTTATTCTTTAGCAAATTAAAGCTATGTTTAATCAAAGAGATTTGTATCATCTAGAAAAAATAATAAATATTTTAAAAAATAAACAAAAATCTATGATCCAGAGGAAGGCAAGTGACAAGAAGAATTAAAAGATAATTTAATTATTTGAAGTAATATCTTTTTCAAATTCAATATTTTAAAAGATAACTCATGTGACATGTCACTTCCGTAATTGACTTTCCACAAAAAAATAAAGGGCAATATGGGATTTCCATAAAACAAGTTGGGGCATAATAGGAACTTTGATGTCATTTTCGTAACTTATGCTCCGCGTCTACTCCGGTCTTTTTTCCTTTCCGCGTGACGACTGGACGCGTCCTCCCTTGGAGCAGCTCCTAGGTAATTCTGCAACCACCGGGATGTTTTGCCAAACAGCAAAACTAGCAAAACACAGCTGTAGACACCGATTAGGTGCGGTCGGTCGGCAGGTGTGGACCGGAGTGCCAAACGGGCACAATCGAAGTGGGTCAGAATACAAAACACCCTCAAACGGACCCTAATATGAATGTCGGTTTCACACGTTATGGGCCAAGCAAGCTAAGCCCAAAATCTTAACACAACACATTAACACAACTCTTTGAGAATGTAGACAGAGAGAACAACTCTGAGTTCAATATAAAAACCCCGCTCCCTTTAGCGGAAGGAGAGTATTGATTAAAACCTTCCTTTCTTCCCAGGTTTGCTAATTTTGTTCTTTTTAATATAAATTCTCGATTTGATTTTGATCTCTCGGTTTATATTTGGATGTTTGTTTGACGGTTATTCGATCTTGGTTTTTTGATCTTTTTTATCAGGGTCGGTTTGTACTGCTTTCTGGCTGACAGGAGCGTAACTTACAGTCTCTGTGGTCTCCAATCAGATTTTCTTTGTATGTCTCTATCTTCTTTGCTAGTTTCCGTTCGTTGATTCATTGAATTTACCTTTGGGATTGTAATCCTTTTATCTTTTCGGAAGTTTTTTGGGCTTCTGCAAAATCGCAGTCAAGGAGAATATAAATTACTGTGTTTGATTTTTGGGGTTATGAATTTTTGTGTAGCTGACCCTACTTGAGGATTTCACTTATTTGAGTTCAACCGGATCCTCCTTTAATGCAATTAGAACCCACAATATGTTTGCTTTGGTTTGCAGAAGTGCCCATGTCAGACTTTATTATACCTCATAGGAGTGATGCCTGAAGGTTAGGACTTGTTAGGTATGGAGGAAATAGGAAAGAAAATTAAAAAAGAAAGGAAGAAGAGAATCCATTTACCTAAGTGAGTCTTTCTTTTCCAATTATTAGACATCATGCAATGTTGCAGAATCAAATTTAACTAATAATGTCCTTTCAAACAGTGATGTTTGCAATAACCTGCGAACAGAAATGCCTTCTGCCTTTTGCATCATTGTTGTCAGCGATAGAAAATGGATTTCTTTTTATGGTGATGAAAGCTGTTTTTTGAACAGCGAGCTGAGATGTGTGAAGGGACTTTTATTAGCATCTGAATTCTGAACGTGTGTGGGATGACTATTTTTGCAGGAGTTTTATCTAAATGCAATCAGCTGAGCTGCAGTAACTGTTTGGGTGATTATTGTTGTGTCATGATTGTGTTACAACTACTTTTTTCACTGCACACCACCCTTTGGTCTTTCTCTTTGTTTCCTATGGTTTGTTTTATCTCAGCATGGGTGAAACTTAATTTGGCAATGTATCTGCGTGTACACACGAATACATAATTGTAGATGCAAGTATGTACTAAAGGGTAAAGAGTCTGAATCTTTGATAATTTCTTGAAATTCCGATGTGAAGTGGGTTTTTGTGGATGATAATTTTTGCTTCGCTGTTGGTATTTCCATTTACACAAACATGTGCCTGAATGAATTTTAATCTTAAATTTTAATCCATATAAGATATTTGATGAGGCAAAATAATTTTTAGGTGGTTAAGAGACTGTTACACAAGGTATATATGGGGTGGTTAAGATTTTTTTTTCATGGAAGGAAGGCGGAGGGCAGATTAAGCAGCAATTCTGCGATCGCAAAACTGTTTGCACTTGATGAACCTTTATCACTTGGACTTAGTTGCTATTGAATGTCATTAATTATGATTGTAGATTATGTATAATGTATTGTTGCTACGTTGTTTTGGATGCTGCCCTATGGGATGTATACTCTCAGGGTAAAATACCCCAATATGTCCTATTTTTTAAGCAAATAGCGACTTGAAGTTTTAGTTAATCTGTTGATATCACTCTTTTTTTCATTACAGAAGTAGAGAGATGCAATAGTTGAATGCATGTCTAATGTCTTAATTTGCCGTTTGGGAAGTAGGAGTTGCATTTGGTGGTGGTCTAATTTTGCCCTCTTTGCCTTTATAAAATTTCTTTACAATAAAAAGAAAAATAGAAGAAATGTTCCTGTTAATTCAGCTGGGATTGTGGGTGTGAGAAAACATTAGAAAATGATAGATCCGATTTTCCTTCTTAGGGTACTGTGCATGTAATGGTCAGAGTTTCTGTGCTTTTGTTATGTATGCCTTGCTTTCTTTTATTTTTTAGAATTAATTTAGATTCTTCATCTATTGTTTGATCATTTGTATTATCTTCTCTTGTCCTTCAGTAATCTCGGATTGTTTTGAGAAATAGTGATGGCCAATGCAAATACATCAACATCAGTCATCTCGTCCGAGTCCTTGGAACAAAGAGGTGTGCATTTTACAAATTCAAACATGAACATAGTTCAACCTCCGTCAAGCCAACATGGCAGGATCTCTGCTGATGGTCCTGTGGGTATTCTCTGGGACATTGAGAACTGCCCTGTCCCAAGTGATGTCCGTCCTGAAGATGTAGCTGGAAACATCAGGATGGCTTTGCGGGTACACCCAGTTATTAAAGGATCTGTGACGACGTTTTCTGCGTATGGGGATTTTAATGCCTTCCCCAGGCGACTCAGAGAGGGCTGTCAGAGAACTGGTGTCAAACTCGTTGATGTCCCAAATGGTAGGAAGGATGCTGCTGACAAGGCTATTTTGGTTGACATGTTTCTGTTTGCCCTTGACAACCCTCTCCCATCTTCTATTGTGCTCATCTCTGGGGATGTCGATTTTGCTCCAGCACTTCATATACTCGGTCAACGTGGATATACTGTAATCCTTGTTATCCCTTCTGGGGTAGGTGTTTCATCTGCCCTGAGCAGTGCTGGTAAGTTTGTCTGGGACTGGCCTAGTGTGGCTCGTGGTGAAGGTTTTGTCCCGCCAACTAAACCTTCGTTTCCCCCTCGTAGTGGCCCAGTTGACATTGCTGGATATCTCATGGGATGCCATATCAGTGACAATTTTGATGGTCAAAATGAAGGAATCTCTCAAAGTTATTGCAACACCAGAGATTTCTCTATGGTGTCACATTCCCTTTCTGAATACAACAGCAGTTCTTCAATTGCTATGCCTTGTTTTCCCTCAACTTTGAGGTCACAAAGCCTCCCCTCTGGTTTGAATGAAGTGTCCGCGGGCCCTATTTCTTCTGTTGATAAACTTGAAACAATTATGTGGGTACAGCCAGGGGACATGAATGGTCTGAAGACGCAGCTGGTAAAGTTGCTTGAGCTTTCTGGAGGGTGTCTGCCTCTGAACCGTGTTCCTTCTGAATACCAGAAATTTTTTGGGCGGCCTCTGTATGTATCAGAGTATGGAGTGTTCAAGCTTGTGAATCTTTTCAAGAAAATGAGTGATGCCTTGGCAATAGATGGGAAGGGCAAAAAGAAATGTGTCTACCTTCGAAACTGGAAGGCAGGCCCAAGTGCACCACCTTTGCCTTTGGCCAGGAAGGTTAAAGGGGGCGAACGTGCTCAGGAAGAGTGTATTGATGTTATAGGTAATGGTTCCTCGGATGAGTTTTCAGATGAGGAAAGAGTAATGATTGAGGAACATGATGAGACGAGGAACCAAGGGAGTTTTAATATGGGTGCAGCAGCTCGGTCGAAGATTGATGATCATGATCTTGGACAATTCAAGCTTGAGCTGCAAGAAATTCTCGTTAGCTACTCTTGTAGGATTTTTTTGGGCTGTTTTGAGGCGGTCTACCAGCAACGATACAAGAGGCCATTAGATTATCAAAAGTTTGGTGTGGATCAGCTGGAGGAGCTGTTTGAGAAGATGAGAGATATTGTGGTCTTGCATGAAGAGCCAGTAACCAAGAGGAAGTTCTTGGAAGCAGTTGGCGGCTAGAAAAGTGGCAGCTGCTGCATCTTGTAACCTTCAACTCTTTTGACCAATATATAGATCAGACATCTGAGGTATGCTCATGATTGGCTGTTCTCTTTAATTTTTTTTTTTTAAACTCAGAGTGCGTAGTTAATAACAGGACAAACCGAGAACAAGCATGCTTATTTTTATGCTTGTCACTGCGTGGATATGAAGGTTAATTTTAAGATTTCAATGTAAGGCTTGTGCCTTGTCGTTATAACTCTGGAATGATAGTGTGAATTCATATGTAAATTGAGGATTCATTTTGTTTAACGGTGTTCCCAACTAGTTCATGTAGTGGCATTTGCAAAGACATGCATGTATGAATTGAAAAGCGGAAACAAACAACCTGGGATGCTTTGGAAGTTGGGATGTTTTATGTTCCTTCTTGCAAGTCGAGAAATATATCTATCGGTTGCATATGGATAGCTTGTTATCAGAAGGAATTGTGCACTTTGGGTATATGTTTTCTCTGAATGATCCTGCAGCTGCAAGCAGTTGATTAGTGGATGTGCAGCGGGGAGTATCCAAATAATATAAATTTTGAGTTTTTATAATTAAATCAAAATTGATGCTGTTGGACATATTTTTAAACTGAATAATTTGGCTGTAAGTGATAGTAGAGCGTCTCCTTGATCTGATGATCAAGCTTTAATGTGTATATGTATATATATATATTTGTAACACATTTATACATCAACTGATCATATATTCATATCCCTTTTGCCGTTACTGGTTGAGCAGAGTAATCTTAAACACACAGCAGCCATGATTAACCCGCGAGACCAAAGCAGGCAGTCTTGCTACATCCATAATGTTTGTGTTAACAGTCAGAGTAAACTCAGCCTTGCTATACTTTCCAGAGAGATTCTTACTGGGTTTACAACTTTCATTCCTGCTGGAGGCTTCACCACTACGTTATACACCGAACATGTATAACTGGTATTCGGCCACATTTTTCAGAACCCTTTTGAAGGCATTGGAGGTAGTTTTGGCGTTGTTCAAGATGACTATGAAGGATGGATCATTAAGATCCAGGTTATCATTTTTGCATGGATAATTTGGCATTCGAGTAATAGTCGCAATTTGTTGGCTTGTATAGTTCTTGTGTAGTTCAAGCGACACAGATAGTCGATGTAGTGCTCGATTTGAATGTCATCAGTAGTCCAGGATCCATCTCTTTGTTTGGGGTTACATGTCCTCCCCCGAAATCAGGAGGCGTCCCTGCAACTACAGCAGTCATGTCCATGATTCCACCGTTTGCATCATCTCTGATATCCGTGGTTGTCATCATTGGAGAGTGGATAGCAGCTGAACTCCAATCAGAGTGGGTGGCCTTCAGCAATGCAGCTATACCAGCTACATGAGGACATGCCATGGTTTTACTAGATAAGAGAGCATAGAGTCAGTAGGTAAATAATCTTGTGGAGCTGGCTTAGTGCCTGTTACTTGGAATTTGATACTGTTGGATTCTTGGCATTGATTAGTGAATTAGCTGCGCAGATTTCCTTGCTTCGATTTCCATGTCCAAAGTATACTTGGAGATGAGGAGATTCTCTGCGTAGAAAGTTTTTCCGATGATGGATACAACTCCATCGCCAAGGGTGATGAGCACCTCAGTCGTGATCAATAGTTCCAGCACCAACAGTGGTGATCCAAGGAGCTCCATTGAGGATGGTGTATGCATTAGGGCCTTCATTCCAGCTGAGCAAACAACGAACATACCCTTGTTTAAGGCTCCAAATGCTCCAATAGCAATTGGGTTCTGATCAAATGGTTTCTCTGCCAACCCCAAGGATAGTGGAAGGACCATCCTCTATTTCAATGCTTGATCCACCCCGGCCAACATGTCAGTTGCTAAGGGTCTGTTTGGTATCACTTTTGTTTCTTGTTTTTTGTTTTAGTTTTCAAAAAATAGAAAATAAAAACAAAAAATATTGTTTGTTCATATTTTCTATTTTGGTTTTTATGAAAACCAAAAACAGGTTTTCAAAATTTTTGAAAACAAGAAAAAAAAGGTTTTTAAAAGTTTTGGAAACAGAACTAGATACACTTATTATAGATTACACTTTCTTTAAGATTTCATATTGCAAATTGCATAGAAATATGAAGACAATGATCAAATATACTTTGGGTTATTGTTTTATTTCTTATCTTTTTTTGTTTCTGTTGATGTTTTCAATGGTGAATTACGTTGCAATAGGCATGGCAAAGACTGCAGTTATGAAAAATATAATGCTGTGGATATATTCCATTATTATGAAAATAAAAGTATAAACACACTTTTTTTTTATACTTTTAGTTTTTATTTTCAGTTTTAAGTGTTCAATAAAACAAGTTTCAATTTTATGTTTTCATTTTATGTTTTATGTTTTTGTTTTATGTTTTTATTTTTATTTTTAAAATTTTTGGAAGTGATACCAAACACAACTTAAAGTTACAGCATCTTCAGTTTCATCAAAGAAAAACCACCTATACATGGCAAGCCTTGCATTGCCATTTGGTGCAATTCCAACAGCTATTCCATGGTGATTCTGCTGTAGTTACAATTTACATTGTGTTCTACTTCCCTTTTTCTCCTTTTTGTATGAAAAGCACAAAAGAACACGTGTGGTTTAAGGGCTTGGCCTTGTATGCGGTGACAACAGGCAACACATGACCTTGAATTTGTCATTGGCTTTGTATACGGTGAATACAGGCAACACAGGTCCTTGAATTTGTCATGTTCATATTTTTTTAATGCAGAGATTTTTAGTCAACAAAGTGGGTTGTTATTTGCAGAATTAATTAGACATTGATAATGAACCACTAATGGCGACTTGGGAGGATCATATTTATACAAAAAGACTACAAATTTTAATTACAAAAATACTAAATAGATGATTTGAGAATGACAAGAAAGTTCAACTTCTTCCATCTCAAAATAGGTGGTGCAGAATAGATTGATTCATTTTTCCAAGAAAAAAAAGCCCCACATAAACAATTGTAATTAAAAAAAAACGTGAATATTAAGATTGTATAACCCAATCGAGTGGTTTATAAGCAAAACTTAACTTGTTGGGTCTATCCGTTCACTTATTGGGTCAAGCATAATAATCTAGTCCACAAATACGTAGAAGTGTTAAGACTAAAAATCTCATCTCTCTGGCATAACAATGGTTTATAAGGAAAACTCAACTCTTTTTATATTGGAGACACATTTTCTGAGTTTAAAAAACCAATGATAACGGCCTATAAGAACAAATCCATACGAGTCCATGGCGAGCTCCTCTCATATTGTTGACACGTTTTATGGACTTAAGAACCAATTCGGCCCACCCGTGGCCTAGCTCCTCTCATATTATAGACACGTTTTTTGGGGCCTAAGAACCAATGGCGGTGACCCATGAACAACAAATCTGTACGGACCTGTGTCCTATATCAGACAATATGTTTAATGTAGAATTAACAGGTTTTGTTTTTGAAATATAAATATCCAAACCGAAAAATAGGATTATTAAACACGAATCTCTGTGTCCTTGATTCAAGCGATTGCAGACGAGTCGCTGGTGGAGCAGCAATGCCTGCATATGAAGATGATCCTCCTTTGGGCATGGATTCCAGTAATTCTCCTCAGTAAAAAAAGAAAGAAGAAAAGAAGCGATTGCGTTCACATATCTCAATGATCGACTTTGCGTGCACATTTCAGTCTAAACAAATTAAACTTTCTATTTCCATTTTAAATTCGAATACTCTCTAAACAGTGTAGATAAAAAAAAAAAAAAAAGGCATAACGGCACAAAAAACATTGAATCAGTCGCAGCCTCCATATCTATAATATTAAAATAAAATAAAATAAAACCCAACCAAAAAACATTTCTTTCTGTTCTTGGAATCCTCGAAGAGAGCAAGAAGGCATGAAAACCAGCAACAATGCTGCAGGCAATGGATTGTGCTTCTTTTATTCTTAATTTTGGGGTTCTTTCTTAGAAACAAAGACATAAACTATGTTTTACATTTCAAAAATTGTATATTTGAGGCCTAAATATTGGCAGCGAAAATCAACTTGAGCAGTGACAATGCCACTAGTTTTCAAGTACGCACTGTTTGGAATCAACCGTGTGATTTTAAACTCAAACCGACACTGTGGATAATTCATCAACAAAAATTTATGTGCATTAATTCATCAGAGTAAATTTATCTACATCAATTTATTTATTTTTTTGGTGTATGTTTGTGTTTTTATTTTGTTGTATATATGGATGTTTTTTTTTTATAGGTACATATGTTGGCAATTGTCGAACGACCTAGAAAATTCTTTCAAACAAGATCTATTGTTGATATATTTTGAGGTACAAAATCTGTCGGATAAATTTTAAAAAATTGCATATTTGAAGTCTAAAACGTTGGAATTCTGCCGAAAATCAACTGGAGCAATGGCAAAACTACTGATTCTAAAGTATGCATTGTTTGGAGTCAATCATGCGATTTTTTAACTCAATCAGACACCGGTCATAATTTATTTGCATAGGTTTATCTGCATTAATTTTCTTCGTAAATTTGTCTGCATTAATTAATTTATTTTTATGGATTATGTTTGTGGTTTCATTTGTTTATATCTATGGACGTATTTTTATAGATATAAATTTTGGTTAACAGGCGTGTGAAACTCTTTTTAACAAGTCTCATGGTCGATTTACCTGTGATATCTTCGAAAATTTATCTATTTATCTGGTATATATTCAATGGTTTTTTGTCTTGGTATTGTAAATATATATATTTTTTGAAACGGGGTTTGGGGAGGGGTAGGATTCGACCCCACGACCTAATGGGTGGGTGATCCCTTACATGCAATGTGATTGTCGTTCAACTAATAGCTCACTTGGGTTTTGGTATTCTGTATACGGACAATTTGGCAGTAAGAGCACTTTGGACAACTTAATTGTAAAAAGGTCATGGACATTTTTAAAATTGTAAAAAAGTGCAATTTAAGGGTAATTTGATCATCTGACTTAAGATATTTTGTAGTTTATACCTACAATACCCTTCTTCTTCTTCTTCTTCTTCTTCTCCCTCCTACTATCCAACTCTAGTGTGTCCTCTCTTTCTCTCATTCTTCTCTACTAAAAGTTATCTCCTTCTTCTTCTCCTTCTTCTTCTTCTTCTTCTGGTTCTCGATCTGAATTTGTTCTTCATTGCCTTCTTCTCCGTTTTTGGTCGAGTTTATCCTCTCTTCATCGCCTTCCTCGTCGTTGCTCGATATGGACTGCGTCGAGTTGCTCTGCTTCGTTTTTGACAGATCTAGACTATGCTTCGTTGTTCAATCTGGGTTGTGTTTCGTTTTTGATAGATCTGGAGTATGATTCGTTTTTTGCAGAGATGTATCACTATAGTATCACCAACACCAAAAAACCACTAAAATCATACAATTAAACCAGTATGCATACTTCATCTTCCTAATTACTTTTCCTTTCTTGATTTTCTTTTCTTAGTTACCTCTCTTGTTTGTTCTGGAAAAACATTTACAAGTGTAGAGATGTATCACTATAGTATCACGAACATAAAAAATTCATTAAAATGATACAATTGAACCAGTATGCATACTTCTTCTTCCTAATTACTTTTCCTTTCTTGGTTTGTACATCTCTTGCTCATTCTGGAAAAACATTTACAGCTGCAAAGATGTATCACTATAGTATCACCAACACGAAAAATCCACTAAAATGGCATAATTGAACCAGAAAGACATGTAATGCAATCAAATTTACATTCTAACATTTGTATCATCATTTTATGAGCAAAAGATATAAATTGAACACTAAATTGGATCTTCTATTTAAAAGTATCGCTATTGTATCACAGTTCATGGAGAGAGAAAATCAAATTTGAGGTTATTTTGGTAAAAGATGATCCCCAGTGTACTTTTTTAGAAGGATGTTTTAGTGGTTGCACTTTTTTACAATTAAGTATAATCTAGTGTACCGGCCTCCAAAAGTCCCAAACTTAGCGGGACATGTGCGTAGATTTGAGGTTGTGATATTATTTGGGTATATTCTAGTTGGCCCATATATCAGGTTAGAAGAAAGAAAAATCCTCCTTTCCATTATCACTAGATGAAACTAAAGGATTTGTTGACTATCAATTTTAGCTAACTTAATATAAAACAATGAACTCTATTTGGTAGGGAGAGCAGCTTTAAAAATTTAAAAAAAAAAACTCTTAATTTGTGGCCGTGTATTGTTCAGATGGAAATGATAGTGATGAACATTATTTGCACACCCATTTTACTAAGTACATCCCATTAACTTGCAAAAAATCTAATCTACCAACACCCTCACTTGACCCTATCATTCTTAACCCTAAATTCCCCAAATCCTTTCCCTCTTCTCTCCTTTATTTGCCCCAAATCCTTTTCTCCTTCTTCCCTTCTCCTCCTTCGACTTAGACTCCAAGAAGACCTCATTCTCCTCCGGGTCAACCTCCTTCTCCTTCTCTCCCGGCTCAGCCTCCACGCAAACCTAGCAGAGGCTTTTCTCTGATTGTCTTGGTTGAAATGAAGTTACAGAAAAGGAAGATAAAGAGTATGAAGTGGTGTTGGATCAACCTTATGGACTCAAATTTTCCAAGCGAAGAGATGGCGGGACTTACATTGATGCTATTGCTCCTGGTGGATTAGCTGACAAGTCTGGGAAGTTTGAAGTCGGGGACACAGTACTTGCCACCAGGTTTTCTTTGACTCATTTTCTTGATAGTTTTTCCTTTTATCCTTTCAATATCTCCAATTTCGTCAACAAGCTCATTCATTTTCAATGACAGTGGTGGAGGAGATGGTTGAGACCTGGTGGTGGTGGAGTAAAGTGGTTGGGGTATACTTGAAAAAAACACAAAATGGTGTGAACTCAAAATTGTTATTTTTTGATTGTGGTTGTTTAGATTGGGATGTACTCAGTAAATTGTGTGGTACAAATAATATTCAACAATGATAATCCACTTGTTTGGTAAGATGTTGGACTCAGTGGTTCCGCTGTGCGAGCGTTGGTGTCCAACGCCATACCATAAACGATAGCACTAGTCATACATAGACAAACATCCATAGATATACATAAACCTATGTGGCATGTCATATGGGACTTGACATGGCAAATTCAAACCAAACAAAAATGGACAGGTTCTCTCACTTCTCACATGTTTCTCACTTTTCTTTCACTTATCTCACGTCTGTCACTTTTCCTCACTCTCACTTCTCTCTCACTCCTCTCACATCTCTCTCACATCTCTCCCTTCTCTCTTTCTTTCCCTTCTCTCTCTCTCCAACCACTCTCCACCTACAACCTCTCTCTCTCTCTCTCTCTTCATCTTCTGCAGACGACGCCATAGATCTGGTGACGAGGAAGACGACTGTGTGGAGAAGCACTAGTGGAGGTTGGTGGTGGTCTTGAAGATTTATAAAGGTGAGACCTTTTAAAGCAAGGGAAGAGAGTGTCAAATTTTCAAAAAATTGATTTTGTTTAGGATTATCACTGAGAAGAGTGAAGACCTTGATTTTGTTTACAAAAATTTGATTTTGTTTGGGAATCTATTTGTAAATTGGAGGCCAAATATTGTGTAATTATCAACCAAAACAATGTAATTAGGAACTGTATAAAATGAGACAGTCATATCTTCATAACTTGGTTTGTTTAGGTTTGTGAGTCGCTACTGTTCTTTCTTAGCTGGTTGACAGTAATTCTTATTTGCAAGGGCGACTTCAGCTACCGCGCCCGCTGTTTAGGGTCTTCCATGTTGTGGATTTGTTTGTTTGGGGTCTTCCATATTGTAGCTTTGGTGTTTGGGGTCTTTCCTGTTTTGGGTTTATTTGTTTGGAGTCTTCCAATTTATTTTTTGTTTTGATTTCCTTGGCAATATATATGTAATTACATTGTTTGCAAGTCCAATTACACTGGAGAAATTTATAACTACACATTATACTGTCTTAATTATATCTCATAAACAGTCTAGATGATTATAAAACAACAGAGGATAATTACATTATTTCAATTCGGAATCACATTGATAATTTCTAATTATATTATTGTGATCATATTTACACATTGATTTATGTGTTATCATGATTCTCGTGGAGGAGAGAGAAAAAAAATAAATATAATATGAAGATAAACAAGAGAGAGAAAAAAGTAAAACAATTGGCATGAGGTAGACAATGAAAAGAGAAATAGCTTTAATATACAATTCAATGCCTTCAATTGTGTCTAATAAAGCATGAGAGAGAAACAACTCTATTAATTGGATAAGTACAAATTACAGGAGAGAGAGGCGGGAACATATTGGCTTATGTGACTCTACATATAAATATTTTACTATCATATTCATAGATGGCATTCACATGTTTATTACCATATTCCTAGGTGACATTCACATGTGATTATTATGTATACTTATGGACAAAAGTTGTAGAGAAGCTAAATGTTTTCCACCAAAAGCTTTGCGGCCCTAGCAGAATAGTTGGCTGTCAACTGCCTCCAAAGAAGAAAAGAAAAGTTGTCCATATACTTTTTTAAAAAACGTGGGCCCGATCTAGAAAATTCAGTAACAAATTTTTTTATTAAATTAAAAATATTCAGATAACAAAATATTCAGTGACAAAATTCAGATAATCATTTTAAAATTAATATTATAATGAAAATTTCTTTTAATAATAAATTATATTTATTAGATTAAATTTAATAAAAAAATTTATTATAAAAATTAAAACAATCATAAAAATAAGATTATATTTTAAGATAATATTTTTATTTCAACAGCTTTTTCATTAGTGTCAAGTTTTAGTGCGCCAAATACTTAAGAGCATATTACACATCTTACTCCACTTTTTTTTCCACAATCTTTTTTATTACAGTTAGAAAATCAATCCAGCCGCTCTACTAAACGGAACCAATTAATGCATATGTTATGTTGTCGTTTTTTGTCTGTTCGAGAGCAGAGGACCGCTAGGCCAGCGTATCCCGCTAACGGTGTTAAGAAAAATAGCGCAATGGATGAGAACAATAAACAACACCACAACCTTTTTAGCATGGAAAACCCTCAAAGAGGTCAAAACCACGGGACCCATAGGCTGTTTAAAACTTCCATTATATAAATAGGATTACAAACTTCACCCTTAGGTGGATCACTCACACAATACAACAATTGCATAACTTCAATTTGTGGATATACCTCACAAATTGGTTCACTCTCTTTCTCTCTCAAAGACTGACGAAGCTCTCTCTCGTTTTTCTCACACACTACTGCTATCTCTTACAGCTTCTTAAAATACTCTGTGAACTCTTCTCAATTTATAGAGTTATGCGTGCATATCTTTCAACCATTCATATCTTGGCTTTGTCAAACAAAGATTTTAACAAAAAATTGGCTCCACACGCATGCAACAATTTAATTCATGCACGTTTCCTTTTTTGTCTTCTCTTCATTTAATGTACATATGTAGACATATATGTACACGCCAACTTAGACTTTTATGCAGAGCACCTGCATCAGTTTCCCTTAATAGATTCCCTAAATATAGACAAAATGTCACTTTCCCCTATTTTATAGATTCTCTATCCAGCCAACACTGCATCAAATTACCTATCATATTCTCCATTACATTACAATAATATTTATTTCTCTTTCATTTGTTTATTATATTCATATAAATTACTTCTATTTAAAATAATAAATTAATTCCATTTAAAATAATAGATTAATTATATTTAATATTAATCAATTAATGTTATTTAAAATAATAAATTAATGTTATTAAAAATTGGAGAAGTTTAACTATTTTTTTTTTGATTGATTTCATGATCTGAAAAGAAGAGATGTAGCCGAAGAGAGTGAGGAGAGAAAAAAAGTGAGGAGAGAGAAAGAGAGGAGCGAGGAGTGAGGAGAGAGAGGAGAGAGAAAGAAAAGAGTGAGGAGAGAGAGTGAGAAAAAGTGATGAGAGAGAATAAAATAATAAAAAATATTATTTTATGTTTAGGGAAGTGAATAGTGGTTCTCTAGATGTAGGAAATCACTGTTCATGTTCTGTAAAATAGGGAACCTCTATGTAATCTGATACAGAGCTCTATTTTGACAAATCTCTATAATCTTTCCCTATTTTACAGACAGATCCATCTTTAGGTAATCTGATGTGGATGCTCTTATGCAGGTATAGATATATACACCAAGCCAAATCAATGGCTTTCATGGTGGTGGCCCCTACATAGGATTGTAAACCACCGCCCAACAAATCTCCCCCTACAACCACATGTGGGGGACCTCCATCAAGCCCGCAATCTTCTTGCATACCAGTGGTTTCTCTCTTGGTAATGCCTTGGTCATCATGTCTGACCCATTGTCGTCCGAGTGAATCTTCTCAATTTTGAGCAGTTTATTCTCTAATACATCACGTATCCAATGATACCTAATGTCAATGTGTTTTGACCTTGAGTGGAAAGCTGGGTTCTTGCTGAGGTGAATTGCACTTTGACTGTCGCAATAGAGAACATAGTTCTCTTGATTCTGACCCAACTCTTGTAGAAACTTCTCCATCCACAGGATCTCTTTACAACCTTCAGTGATTGCGATATATTCTGCTTCTGTGGTGGATAAGGCAACACATTTTTGTAATCAAGATTGCCACGAAACTGCTCCCCCTGTAAAGGTTATTAGATAATTGGATATGGATTTTCTAGAATCCACATCACCAGTCATATTTGCATCTGTATAACCTTCCAATATAGGTTTGTTAACTCCAAAACATAAACAATGATTGGATGTACCTCTGAGATACCTGGGTATCCATTTGACCGCTGACTAGTGTTCTTTTCTAGGATTTGAAAGGAAATGAGTCAACGACTCACAACACCAACTGCATGTACGATGTCTGGTCTTGTGCATACCATGGCGTACATAAAACTGTCAACCGCTGAAGAATAAGACAATTTATTCATTTATGCATTTTCTTGCTCATTTGAAGGACTTTGTTCCACACTAAGCTTAAAGTGACTTGCAAGTGGGGAACTTACAGGCTTAGCTTTGACCATGTTGAATCTTTCAAGAACCTTTTTGATATACCGTTCTTGAGATAACCAGATTTTGTGATTTTTCCTGTCACAGGTAATCATCATGCCAAGAATCTGTTTTGCTGATCCCAAATCCTTCATTGCAAAAGACTTGCTCGAGTCTTCGTTCAATTTGCTGATTTTTCCAATGCCACGGCCCACAATCAACATATAGTAGGAGGATAATAAAATCATCATCAGAAAATTTATTGATGAAAACACAGTGGTCTACTGTCGTACGATTGTACTCATTTTTCTCCATAAATGAGTCGAACTTTTTGTACCATTGCCTTGGTGCCTATTTTAGACCGTATAGGCTCTTTTGCAATCTGCATACCAATTCTCTTGACCTTTGACTTGAAAACCTTCAGGTTGTTTCATATAGATTTCTTCGTCAAGATCTCCATGTAAAAATATAGTTTTTACGTCAAGTTGTTCAACCTCCAAATTTAAACTGGCTGCCAAGCCAAGAACAACTCGGATAGAAGACATTTTCACCTATTTCATCAAAATCAGCACCTTTCTTCTGCCCAAATCCTTTCACAACTAGCCTTGCTTTGTAGCAAGGTTGTGAGCTGTGTTCTTCTTTTTTGATTCTGTACGCCCATTTATTTTTGAGTGTTTTCCTACCTTGTGGTAGTTTCACCAAATCAAATGTGTGGTTATCATGCAAGGATTCTATTTCTTCTTGCGTGGCTTTTAAGCACTCACTCTTGTGTTAGTCTATGACTACTTCGTCATAGCTCTCCAGTTCTCCCCCTACAATAAGCAGCACAAACTCATGAACAGGATGCGACTTGGTTGTCGCTTCCGTGTAGATCTTCTAACTTGTGATTCTGGGACTGATTCTGGTTCTAGTAGCTAGTGGGACATATCAGTATTTGGTACCGATCCCCTGTCATTAGAACTAGATGGTGAAGGGACCGATCTTTGATCAACTGGAATTTCATCTGATTGTAACTTCTCTAGTTTCTCGAAATCATCAATTGTCTGGTCTTCAAGAAACACCACATCTCTACTTTTGATGATCCTTCCGCTGACAGGATCCCAGAGTCTGTAGCCGAATTCTTCATGTGCATATCCTACGAAAATGCATTGTTTCGCCTTTCCATCCAACTTGGACCTTTCATCTTTTGGAATATGAACAATTTTCCCTGCAACCAAATACTTTTAAGTGTTTGTAAGAAACATCATTCCCTGTCCAGACTCTTTCTGGAACGTCGTTGTTCAATGGAGCTGACGGGGAAAGGTTGATTAAATCAACTGCTGTCCTCATTGCCTCCCCCTAAAAGGAGTTTGGCAGTTTTGCATTTGAGAGCATACATCTGATTCTCTCACAGATGGTTCTATTCATCCTCTCAGCAATACCGTTGTGCTGAGGTGTTTTTGGCACTGATTTTTCTAGCCTGATGCCAAATCTTCCACGGTACTCGTCAAATGGTCCACAATACTTGCCATCATTGTCTGCACGTACACACTTTAATTTTTTGCCAATTGTCCTCTCCACTTTTGCATGAAATTCTTTAAAGATCTCCATCACCTGATCTTTAGTTTTCAAAGCAAAAGCCCACACTTTTCTAGAGTGGTCATCAATAAAGGTTACAAAATAAATAGCACCACCAAGTGACATATGACTCATCATGCAAACATTAGTGTGTATCAAATCTAGAATATTAGCTTTTCTAGATGGACGAAAACTGTGAAATGTAACTCTGTGTTGTTTTCCCATAATACAGTCAAAACAGGGACCTTTCATGCCTGACAAGAGCTCCTTTTTGGAAAGAATTTGGAGGCCTTTCTCACTCATATGACCAAGCTGCTTATGCCATAGCTCAATAGGAACTTCTTTCCAGGTTGCATTTACCTCTCCTCTACATAGCTTAGCTTCTATCAGGTAGAGAGAGGTTTCCTTCTTGCCTTTTGCTACCAACAAATTACCTTTGGTAAGCTTCCATCTACCTCTTCCAAAGTTATAGAAGTAGCCATCATCATCAAGCTTTTCGGTGGAAATTAAGTTGAGACAGATATCAGGAACATGTCTCACATCTTTCAGAACTAACCTGCACCTAAGGTTAGTTTCTAAAGAAATATCACCGATGCCAATGATTTCTGATGCTCCATCATTTCCCATCCTTACACGTCCAAATACACCCTTAGTGTAGGATGAGAAGAAATCCATTCAAGATGTCACGTGAAATGAGGCACTTGAATCAATTACCCAAGTGGAGTCTTGAGATGCAAAGTTGACATAACTGTAATCTCGAATAATGACAACTTCATCAGTGATTGTTGCTGTCTTAAAAGTTCTGGTTTTAACTTCCAGTTGTTTGGATTGTTCTACCTTTAGTTTTCGACACTCGCGAATGAAATGTCCAGGCTTGCCACAGTGGTGACACGATAAGTCCCGTCTGGGCCTAGAATTTGACCTTGATCGTCCTCTTTGTTGATTCTGACTGTGGGGATTTCTATTGTTGCTTCTCCCCCGAGAATCTTGCTTGTCTTGCCTTTTTGAAACATGCGCTTCTGACTTAGGATTATCTCCCTCGTCTTTTCATCTGGACTCTTCATTCAACATTATGTCTTTTACGATATCCAAGGTAAGTTTGCCATCTGGAGCAGAGTTACTGACTGACACAACTAATGTGTCCTAACTCATTGGTAACGAACTCAGCAATAGCAGTGGTTGTAGTTCATCGTCCACAGTCATTTGCATAGAATTGAGTTGATCAACTATGCCTTGGAATTTACTCATGTGCTCTGAAATACTGCCACCATCATTGTACTTCAAATTCACCAATCATCACATCAGTGTTGCTTTATTTTGAGTGGTTGTTCTTGCATACATTTTCTCCAATTTTTGCCAAAGAACATAAGCGTCGTGTTCATTAGCAAAAATCTGAAAAATGGTTTTGTCAATCCATTGTCGGATTTGAGCAGCACACTTCCGGTTACCTCTCAATCATCGTCTATTGAGGTTGTCGACGTGATAGTCTTGTCGTCGGTAGTAGCACTCGTTGTGGTTATCGCTTTCTATGTTGACCTTTTGATCGGCTTCCATAGATCTTTGATATACAAAAGATCCTCCATCTTCGGCTTCCAGATTGCATAATTAAATGCAGTCAACTTGATCATGTTGTCAATGTTCACCCTCATTGTTGTGCTTTTCAACAAAACTCCGATACCAATTTGTCAAGAAAAATAGCACAATGGATGAGGAACAATAAACAACACCACAAAGTTTTTAGCGTGGAATTGAAAACCCTCAAAGAGGTCAAAACCACGGGACCGTAGGCCGCTTGAAACTTTCACTATATAAATGAGATTACAAACTTCACCTTAGGTAGATCACTCACACAATATTATAACAATTGTATAATTTCAATTTGTGGATATACCTCACAAATTGGTTCTCCCTCTTTCTCAAAGACTGACTACTTTGAGGCTCACTCGTTTTTCTCTCTCGCACTACTGTCATCTCTTGCAGCTTCTTAAAATACTTTGCGAACTCTTCTCAAATTATAGAGTTATGCATGCACATCTTTCAACCGTTCATATCTTCGCTTTGTCAAACAAAGATTTTAACCAAGACTTGGCTCCACACGCATGCAACAATTTAATTCATGCATGCTTCTTTTTTTGTATTTTCTTCATTTAATGTACATATGTAGACATATATATCTATATGTATATGTACACGCCAACTTAGACTTTTATGCAAGTATAAATATATATACCAAGCCAAATCAATGGCTTTCATGGTGGTGGCCCCTACATGGGGTTGTAAACCACTGCCTGAGAAACAGGACCACTTGCCACACGCCCCACCAAACACAAAAGAAAGGTAAGATCTTGGCGTGGCTTTGTAAACTCTCCTCTCCTTTTCAGAACCTATCTATGGTGGCCTCTTTGAGGAGAAAAATTTCAGTGAGTTTAGGTTGCTTTAATCTTGGACGTAGATGCGGACCACACTACTGACCTACACGGAAGGGGATTTGATCGAAACTTTTCTCTTTTTTATGTGCAAAAGCACAAAAGAACGTGTAGTTTAAGGGCTTGGTCTTGTACGCGGTGACAACAGGCAGGCAACACAGGACCTTGAATTGTGATGTTTAATGGAGAGATTTTTAGTAACAAAGTGTTGTTATTTGCAGAATTAATTAGACAAGGATAATGAAGCACTAATCATGACTTGTCTTGTGAGGATCAAATTTAAATACTGCAAACTTTCATTACATCATGGACGATGGAGAATGACAAGAAAGTTCAACCACTTCTATCTCAAAATAGGGGGTGCAGATTGATTCATTTTTTCAAGGGAAAAAAAAAAGCTCGACGTAAACGACGATAATATAGAAAGTGAATATCTACATGACTACTACATATACATTTCTTGCTGGGTTTGGTTTTTGGAGTATAATATCTAAATCGAAAATTGGGATTATTAAACAAGAATCTGTGTCCTTGATTCAAGGGATTGTAGTTGAGCAGCAATGAGTTTGCATATGAAAATCCATGGATAATGGAATTAGTAATTTCTCCAAGTAAAAAAAGAAAAGAAAAGCTAATGCAATTATTGTTAGATCAATAACTTCAGGCGATCCATTCACATTTTTAACCTTTTTTTAAAAATACGATGGAGAATTAGATTTATGATTGACTAACTCAATCGATTGGGAATCAAATCAACTTTCGTTGGTCACATTTCTGAATTACTTTGCGTGCACATTTGACATTTCAGTCTAAACAAATCAAACTTTATATTTCCATTTTAAATTCGCATATTCTTTAAACAATGTAGACAAAACCAGAACGGCACAAAAAAACCAAAAAACATAGAATCAGTCGCAGCCTCCATAGCTAATATTTAAAAAAAACTCCAACCAAAAAACATTCATTCTGTTCTTGGAATCCTCGAAGAGAGCAAGAAGGCAGGAAAACCAGGAACAATGCTGCAGGCAATGGATTGTGCCTCTTTTATTCTTAATTTTGGGGTTCTTTCTTAGAAACAAAGACATAAACTGTGCTTTACATTCACTTGCAGAAGTTCGTCTCTGTTGCAGTTTTGGTTGCTCTTCTCTTCTTCAGTGTCTCCTCTGCTCTCCGGGTACATGTTTATAAACCCATCAAAATTGACCCAAATTTCTTTTTTGGGTTTTAATATTAACTGTTATTGCGTTTTGCACTCAGGAGGGACAAACGTGTGTTGTGGATAGTAACTGCGATTCTGGGCTGCACTGTGAGACTTGTGTCGCCAATGGTAATTTGAGGCCTCGATGTACCCGAATTCGGCCCTTAAACCCCACATCGCAGGTCTCTGCAATCGATTTACAAGTTTGCTTCTTTGATTATGTGCGTATATCATATGGGTTTCTGGTTTTGATTTTTATTTTGGTTTTTGGGCATGTTTAGGTGAAGGGATTGCCGTTCAATCGGTACTCTTGGCTCACTACGCACAATGCCTTTGCGAGGATGGGTGTGAAGTCTGCCACTGGTTCCATAATTCTTGCTCCCACCAATCAACAGGACTCCATCACTGACCAGCTCAATGTATGTTTTTTTTTTCCCCTTATTCTTGTTTGGTTAGTTAGAAACTGAGGAGAAAATGTTTGGATACTAATTTAGGATTCAAACAAAGACCACAACCACCTGTGTCAATTAGGTATGTTAAGTTATTGTGGTTAGAAGTGGTTGTTGGGTTTTGAACTAATGTTGCATTTGAAATATCAACATATTACCCACTTGAATATTTTTTAATTAAAGACCATAACTTGATTGCCATGTGAATGCAATATTGACAACAATGTGATTCCGGTCATTAAACGACCAACTTCAGGTTCTATCTCAACGTTGTACTATTAATTTATAGGTGGTGAGGGACACACATTCTTACCAACTCTCTCTTGACTGAGTGGGCAAGCATTGAACTTCATTTTTTTAGATTCAAATACTAATAAGCATGGGGTCATCTCTTGATTAATTAATTGGTTACCTTTCTGGCGTCTCTGCCGAAAAGTCCCCTCCAATGGAAATAATTTAAGTTTTGTGCCATATTGCCATCTCATTGCTTATTTTACAAGCCAAGATAAGTTACATTTCTTCTCTAGCATGCTTTGATTGGAATGCAAACATCATTGTTTTTGTTGAAAAGATTGAAAAAGCCACAATGAATAACAATTTTTGTTCTCATATATTTTAAAATGCACTTTCTGGGATTTTAGTTTAACTACAGAGTTCTGCATTAAGAGAATAAAGTTGAGTGCTTTGCATTCAGCCAATTTACTATCAATTTAAAAACTAAGACGAGTGAAATGTTCTTCTTGGTGTCATCTACTTGCTGGTTAAGATGCAAAATTTTGACAAGACAATTGAGAGGTCTTGATATGACAACTATTATTCATATGCTCTTGAATTTGGATTTATCAGTTTTAGTTGGCAAATGTGGAAAGCAAAAACAAAGAGGCATAGCCTATATACTGATCCCGTTATTGTTAGATTTTCGACTAATGATAAATTTCGTGAGATACTGATTATACAGCTCAATCGAGAAGTAGAGAGACTTTAAGGTTACCAGTGAATTAGAGACTTCACTTTTAGCATTCATATATCCCTTTGTAGATTTGATAAAAATAAAAATTGTAAAGAGTGCTTGTTATTAAATTAGACTTGTTCAGAAGTGTTTTTTCCTCTTGCAGAATGGAGTTAGAGGTTTGATGCTTGATATGTATGACTTCCTCAATGACGTCTGGTTGTGTCACTCCTTTGGAGGTCAATGCCTCAACTTTACAGCTTTTGTAAGTGCAGAAACATTTTCTGAACTCTGCGAAGGACAAAATCGATTTAGTTTATAATTAGAACATTTGACTTTTTGAAATTCATACCTTGAAGAAATATTTGAAATGAAACTTTTATTGTATTTTTTAGTCCTGAACTATTTGATTGTCTATTATTTATGTCAGCAACCTGCCATTAATGTTCTGAGAGAGATTCAACAATTTCTTGAAGCAAACCCTACTGAAATTGTCACTATTATCATAGAAGACTATGTCTCGTCTCCGAATGGACTCACCAAAGTGTTTGACGCTGCCGGCCTAAGGAAATTCTGGTTTCCAGTATCTAGAATGCCCAAGAACGGTGGAGATTGGCCAACTATCGATGATATGGTTAAGAAGAATCAACGTTTATTAGTTTTCACTTCAAAGTCTGCTAAGGAGGCTTCTGAGGGCATTGCCTATCAGTGGAGATACATGGTGGAAAACCAATGTGAGTCCTATTTTCAACCTTAAAAGGAAAAAGAGAGAACCCTGTTCAAGATTGCATCTAAAAAATCACTTTTCATTTTCTTCAAATTATAGACGGAGATGGTGGGATGATCAATGGTTCCTGCCCAAATCGTGCAGAATCACCTCCTATGAACACCACAACAAGGTCACTAGTTCTAGTGAATCATTTTCCTAGCGGGCCTGATATTACACAAGCTTGCAAGCATAATTCTGCTCAATTGATGAGCACCTTAAACACGTGCGACGGTGCAGCGGGTAGACGATGGTCTAACTTTGTCGCCGTCGATTTCTACAAGGTATGGTCTTATATGAATTATACATAAATACCATACCAAGTTAAAAATGATGTCTATTGAAAGATGCCAGTTAAAGTAGGTGTGATTAATTTGTTCATAAACTTTCAGAGGAGCGATGGCGGGGGAGCCCCGGAAGCTGTAGATGTCATGAATGGTCACCTTGTTTGTGGGTGTGACAATATTGCCAAATGCAAGGTCTGCAACAAACAACTTTCAGTCTCACTTCCCATCCCCCTCTTTTACAAAGTTAACTAACAAAGGATTTCCTAAACCAAACTCATAACTATATCTACACTTCATATGCAGGCGAATACGAATTTTGGAGTGTGTGTTGATGTGCCTGAGGCTGGTATTGCCCCTGCACCTGGATCAGTAGCACCTGGATCAGTTGCACCTGATGTCAACTTTGCTTACTTGGTCAGGAGACCAGTTCAATTTTGGTGGTTGCTTGGGATGGCTGTGGCACAATTGTTCTTGTCACTGTGATATTGATCTTATAAAGTGTGTGTTCTTTGTGGCTTTGTGCACTACCTCACAAAGGGATAAAGCCTATTCTAACCAATAGATTGACAGGCAATAGGATTGCACTTGATTTACAATTCAATAAAGCAGAATATAGCTTTTATTCCAGCCTTTCTGTGTTTAGATTCATGTGATTTACAGTACAATAAAATGGTGGTGGTGGATCCTTTCTGGAACAGATCTCGTCTTCTCTTGTTCTTGTTCTTGTTCTTGTATAGCTGTGGTGTTCTTTCTGCCTCATAAAACAATTGCAGTGAATAAATGAGCTTTCAGGATTCATCAGTGGGAATC
This sequence comes from Tripterygium wilfordii, assembly GCF_013401445.1. Taxonomy (NCBI): domain Eukaryota; kingdom Viridiplantae; phylum Streptophyta; class Magnoliopsida; order Celastrales; family Celastraceae; genus Tripterygium; species Tripterygium wilfordii. The sequence continues at coordinate 6,930,076 of NC_052253.1, forward strand.
ATGTGATTGCATAGATGAAAAATATCCTTGAAGTGGGCTGGGCTCTTTTAAAGAAAATAAATGGGCTTGGAGTAACATGGAACCAACTTTGTCACGACCCAAAAGAGAGACACATGACCGGCGCAAGACCCTGATGATCTGAGGGCTCATAGAGGTCAGGCAAGCCTCTGACCTATCTACAAACTGATAACAAAATGATTCCAAAACTCGAATACCTCAACAATTTCCAAACATAATCATCATCCCAATGGTCATACAAGCTGAATGATCCTAATTGCAGATGCTGGGCTTATCAGAACACAAATATGCTCTAACAAGCTCAGAAAGGAACATTACAGCAACAATACATGAATAGTTTTGGATTACTGGGCCGGGTCCAAGTAGGTGGGCTGGGCTACAGTAAAAAAGAATAAGTGGGCTTGGAACTTGATTCCAAATTATAGGCAAGCATCACCTATTCCCCCAAGCTAAACCAACGTGTGCACTGCTTTTCTATTAATCAACCACTTGAAGTTGAAACCTTAGCATCCTAGGCTAAATAAACAAGATTAACTTAACAAAATTTCCAAATTAAGTCGGCGTAAGGTCACGGGGGTGCGATTAGCGAATAATGAATATGTTTAAGAGTTAATCTTGCTGGAATCAAGGGAATTCAAAACTCTAAACAAACATCAAGTATATAGTAGTAGGGTTTGTGCACTGCTCAAGACACTCTTGTATATTATCTTTTAGTTTGGCTCAATTTAATCCTTCTGATTAAGCGCATTTACCGACACGGTTAACCCCATAATATAATACAGATTACATTTTATAAATATGGACATAAATTTGGCAGATTAGTAGGGGAATCTAGCTAGCCAAAGTATGTCTTATTGGTGAGGGAGGGAGGGAGGGGGGGGGGGGGGATTTTTAATGTGAAGAAAAGCATATTCCAGACACACTTTATGAAAATTTAAATTAAGTAATGTAAATATTTGGTTTTATAACATTATCGTTAGGACTGAATACGAATTGAATCCCTGACAAACAGTGAGGTATAAGTACAAGTTACATATTATATATCAAATAAGGTGCAACTTTGAGCTCGAGTTTTTTTTATGGAAAATGACATCATACAAGTTTGTTCTTTGAACTAAACTCAGGCCATCATGCCCACACGCACAACAATTTCCCGTTTAACGACAAAGTAAATTGGGCTAAAGCCCAGCACGAATTCAAATTCATAGACAAACTTATTCTACCTGAACTTTAGCCTTGTATATTAGTATCTGAGCCAAGCATGAAATACCAAAGCTTTGCTTAGCGATTGATGGTACCCCTAATTATTATTATTTTTTAGACAATTTCCAATAAGAACATAATTAGAAAGACATGTCTCAATAAGTACAATCAAAAAAATTTATTAATAAGGACAAAAATCATTGAATTATCTATATGCCCATCTTTATTTAAAAATTACAAATTATTCATTCGGTACTTTTCCTATCCACATTTCTCCATGTATGAATCATCAATTTTGACTTTTTTTTCTTTCATTAAATAAAATTTCAAAATGATTTTTCTCTCAAAATACATGACGAATTTTGAAAAAAAAATTTCTAAATCAACATGGAAAACTCTTTCAAACAAAGATCACTCGTCGATATATTTTGAGATGAAAAAATCTCGCATATAAATTTAGTGCAGATAAATTTATCTACACTGCATAAATTTACCTGCAATTCATATAAATTATCCATAGTTGCATAAATACTAATTTTCTGTAGAACATATAATTTATATGCATAGTATATAATTTATTTGCAGTGCATAAAAACTATTTATCTGTAAAGCATATAATTTATCTATGGTATATATAATTTATGTGCAGTGTAAATTTAGTGTAAATATATTTCAATATATACTAATCATAACAAAACCACAATAAATAACAGATAATACAAATAAATTTCAATATACTAATCATAAAAAATTCACAATAGATAATGCATATAAATTTAGTGCAGATAAATTTGTGTCTATAAGATTCACATTCCGATGTGTAAACTTTGAATCTTGATTTAACATCTAAAATGTTTGAATCTTCAAAAATGTATTAGACACAATTTTTTGGCTCTTAGAGTTTTCTTTCGAACGCTTTAAAAATCATCTCAATCGGAACCCAAACGAGTGAGTTATGGCTGCCTAAACAATCTGACATCAGAAATACAACCCCAATGAGCAAAATTTGAGCCTCGATTTCACCTATAAAATGTTTGAATCTCCAAATATTTATTAGACATAATTATATAGGTCTTAGCCTTCTTTTGAACGCCACAAAAATAGTGTCAATTGAAACTTAAAATGAATGAGTTATGTCTGTACGAACACATTGACGTCGAACATACTGTCGTAAAAAACACAACTCCATTGTGCAAACTTGGAGGCTCAATTTGACCTTTATAATGTTCAAATCTCCAAAAATATATTAGATAAAATTATATGGGTTATATAAGTCTTCTTTCAAACATCATAAAAAGAGTCTCAATCAAAGCTCAAACGAGTGAGTTATGGTTGTCCAAACACACCGATGTCGAACATACCGATGTCAAAAATATAGCTTCGATTTATAAACTTTGAGCCTTGATTTGACCTTTAAAATGTTTGAATCTCCAAAAATTTATTAGACACAATATCTGAATGGTTTAGTCTTCTTTCAAAAACTATAAAAATCGTCTCAATCGGAGCTCAAACGAGTGAATTGTGGCTATTCAATCACACTAACATCATAAATGATATTTAATTGTTGAAATTTAGAAGTAAAACAATGGTTGAGGGAGTACGGTCAATAAAAAAGATATTTTAAATAATCTATCTTAATTGAAATAAATCTTATCCACTTATGGACCGTATGGGTTGAAAAAACTTAGAATGGACCTATTGAAATAAAATTTTAATTCAAGGACCTATTGCTAGTTAATCTTTTTTTAGAGAGAAATAGCCATAACTATTATCTACTAAATGAAGTGTATATATGTATACCAAAATGTGTTTTTACATTTCTTCCTATTGTAGGTGCTCAAACTACAATCGATGAAAAGTTGAGGTAGGCTATGAGCAACCTGCAAGACAAGTAGACAGAAGACAATCAAAAAAAACTTTGGTGCTGGTGGGGTGTAGGTCAAAAAAACTCTGACGATCAAGTCAATAAAGATGGAAGTCAAAAAGAAAGCTACAATGGATGCAAATGTATATAGGTGTGACCGTGGATGGAGGTGAGGCAGAGAAAGTGTTTAGAGAGAGAGAGAATGGGGAAGAATGATTTAGGTAGAAAGAACGTAGTCTCTGAGTGATTTTGGATCAACCTCCCTTCTTCTGGAAGAAGGAAGAGTTTATATAGAGAATAAAGATGACATCACGTCATGTGAGGTCAGATCTCAGGTATGATCTGTAGTGGGTATTTTCAGAGTGGGGAGTATCAAAAATAGAGGTTGATTAGATTGGTAACAAAAATAATGTCATTGATTGCGGGCTCATCCCTGTGATAGGACGGATGCAAATTACAAGGATGCATGGAGCAAAAGAACCTGTAGTATTGGTGTCGAAGAAAATTCTATAATTGGTTGAAACTTGAGGTCGACTATGGTAATTGTGACTAAGGCGCATGATGAGGACAAGTTGAAAAGAAAGGTTTGGGCGACAAGTTGCCTGATCTGGTAATGATATGGATAGGGTGTCTAGTCATGCACGTGATGCAAACAGTAGAAGTAGAGTGTATAGTTGTCATACTTGTGATGGTCCACAGACTAGATAGTCCGAAGTAACAATAGTGGACCTCGAACATAAAATGTGAGCCTTGGGTCTCGTTAGTTAAAGGGTTGAATGGGCATAGAGCAATACTTGAGTAAAATGGACCTGACCATTTTTTACCCCTACAACCATGGGCCCGTTTGGGCAACCATTTTGCACAACAATTTATGGTTTTTGAACAATAAATTGTTGAGCTCTACCAAACAGCCATTTGAGGGCCCATATTTCGAGACAATTCCATAACAATAATATTGTGATTTTCAAATTGTTCTCAAATGAACAATTTCTTGACTATTTCCTAACGTTTAATATTTTCTTACCAAACTACCCTCAACTTCTCAATGTGATACCCTAATTACCCCTGTCTTCTTCACCTCTCTATTCCTCGTTGAACACACCCTACCAGCCGTACGTCTACCTCCATCACAGCTCTCTGCACCTCTTCTTACTCATCAACGCCTTCTCCTCCAGCTCATCCTCCTCTGATGACGAGCACATCCTTCATTAGCCACAGTACAACCTTCTCTCTTAGGGCCTGAGCGTGCTGGCGCTAGTGCAGGTGAAGATGCAGGTAGGCCTGAGCACACCCGTAATGGTGAATAAGTGAATCGGTGAGCGGCTGATGGTGGTTTGCAGGTGCTTGTTGATGGTGGTGGACAAGCGGTGGTATGTAGGTGTAGATGGATGAAATGAAGACAAAACAAAAAGTAATTTTTTTTGACTGGAAACAAAAAGTAATATTAATGGCATATTTTAAAATTTTTAATTATAATAATTTATAGTAATGTAATAATAAGGGAAAGAGAAATAATTATTATTTAATAAATATATAAATTTCAATTTTATAGTTATCAAATAAATTATTAAATTTATTTAAATGATTTTTAATATTATTATAAATTCTTTACAACTTAAATGTAAAATACCCCTACACGTAATTTACACAACAATCTTAACATTATATATGCTACCAGTAAAAGTAGTACCAAACATCTACCAGCATTTCATGAACCATATATTCTATCATATATTATCTACAATATATGTTATAATATATGTTATTGTCAAAATTGTCTACCAAACAGACCCCATATATTTATATAAATCTTTTTAATGTAAAGTCCATCTGAAAACATTTTTCTTTGGAAAAATATCACATCATGCTTTTAATTTCACACCAATACCACCTCCACCACCACTCAGCACTTTTTTTGCCATGTCTTTTAGTGTTGGATGGGACAAGAAGTCTAGGTGGGGAGCTCCCACCACACACAATAAAGGTTGGTTTGAAAAAAATCCAACGATTGGACCATATCTGCAATCACAATTGATATGTACACGTGCCCGACAACAAGACAACCCACGTGGAGAGCCATTTCAATTATTTTGATAAAATAAAATCATAGTCCGAATCACAAACCCCAATTAGGTTGTCTCCTTTACACCCTAGTAAATAAATACTATATAATAAGTTTTTTTTTAAAAATTAATTCTTGATTGATTAATCACCTTATAATAAAATAATACTAATTACGGTATCAACAACTCCCATCCATTCAAAATCACGAGTAATTCAAATGATACTCATGTGTGTAATATCGCATAGATGTCTCGAGTTCGAGCCTCCCTATCTCCTTCCCATGTAATTAAAAAAAAAAACTCCTATCCACCGGTTACTTCATTGTTTAATTAAAAAAAAAATTAGATTTTAGGTTGCTACATGGCAATGTATAATTGGGTGATTCCAATTTAAAATTGCGGTTAATTTTTTAATGTCCCCTCACATGTACAAATTTTGTTGAGCATTATGTCAATGAAAGACCTAAAAGGCAACACTAAGTCACTAACACATGCAAACTTTTTCTAAACCTAAAGTAGTTAATATTTAATCCAACTTTTTTTTTTCTAGCTTTACTTTTAATTAGATTAGACGTCTTTTAATATGTACTTTTTTAGTTGGTAAAGATAATACCTAGTTATCCGAATCAAAGTGTATATATATATATATATATATTATTAGAGATACTTCAACAGAATCCGGCGAGGTTGATGAGCAATTGTGGTCACAGATTCTTAAATTCTAACAATAACTAGTTATACTATTGTATTTAATTAAGAATTAATGTCTCTTTACACAAAGTAGCACTAGGAGTGCATGTGGATTCCAGATGTCACAAATTAAAGTCAATTTGTTCATCAACCAATAGTTGCTTCTTCTTTTCTGATGCATGCGACCCGCGGCCAGTACTATTGGATTCGCAACTAAGTAAACTGATCGGGCTTGTGTATTAGATCACAAACTTCGAATACTAAAAAAGTTCATGGAAAATTCATGTTTGAACTCATACCTCCGGAGATAATTAAACTCTAGTAGGAGAACATGACTAGTATGCAAACACCATCAGTGACGAATCCACTCTTGTGACACTGGAGACTGTGTCCCCAGTAAACTGACGAAAAAATATAATGGTATTCGACAGCTGATTAAGAAAAAATGTATCAAATCGTAATATTTTATTTTAAGGAACCCAATACTCAAAATACACCACCTTTTCATCTTGGCCCGAAATCAATAATAAAAAGCTCAAATCATTAGACAATAGCCCAGTTACCGAAATCGATTATGAACAAACATACAAGTTAATTTGTTAACGGACATTAGACCAATTTGATCAAACATGTTCACTTATTTAAACGAACTAAGTTTGGGTTACTATAACTTGTAGACATCGAAAGATTGGCGAAGTTGAAATTCAAATCACCGAATGTCCAAACGTTTCGACTTGGTAATCTAAAGTTCAAATTTATTTTATTTTGATAACTTTGATTTTCATATTTTCAAACAATCAGCCGCTTATGTGGCAATTTGATCGTTATTTGCAACTATCAAAGATGTTGGTGTGCACTAACAGTTGTCGCATGGAAATTTTTTGAGGCATACTATCGCAATCGGGATCATGACGAATGGAGTACTCAAGGGTGTCATTACAATCCACTCAGATACAATGAAGTCGCCACTAATTGGACTTTATAGACACAATTGGATACCAAACAGCAAGGCATGGGTTCGGGAGTCTATTATGCGTGGGAAAAGTTTTAGACATCCCACGACATTTGCCCTATTAGAACATTTATCATTTGAGAATTAGGGAGTTTCATGTTTTGCCATTTATTGGATGAATATTACATATGCACAAGAGATCCATTTCACGAGTGATCCATTTCATTCAAGTACTTAATTCCAAGCAGTTTCATCCAACTATTTAACTCTTTGTGCCTGAAATTCTTAGTGTTGTAGTCTTCCCATAATCATAAATAAGTTCCCTATAATCTAATTAGAGGAACCTAGGATTTGTAAAGAAGAAAAAGAAAGGAGAGATTTGTCTTTTGATAGTAGTAAATAGGATTTGGGAAAGAAATAGTCATGCAAGCTTGCCATGTCAGTGTCATCAATCATGTCAGCAACTCCACCGTGTCACATCATAAAATTTGAATGGTTTTTTAACAGTCAACTTATCACATAAACAAGTTAACTATATGAAAATGTGAAAATTTGTCTCAAAAGTGGAATAAATTTGAATTTTGAATTACCAAATAAATACGTTTGAATATTCAACAACTAAGTTGGAACATTATGAATCTTTGGATGAGTACAACTTATATTTTACCCAACTAAGCTCACTTCTTCCAACTCCGCTTGTTTATTTAAAGGACTTTTATCAATAACGATCCATCATGAATACTATTTTTTTTTTTTAGAATAAATTATGCATTATCTTCGAATGAGAATATGAGATATAGATCCGTCCCTTAATAATCAAATCGTGAAATCTCAATATGACAAGGATAAGACCGACCCCAACCCGGCTAAAAAGAGTATTATTATGTATGTGGTCAAACTTCACGAAAAGCTAGATAGATACATGTCAAAGTTTCTAAACCCAATACCTTATTATATGTTTTTAATTGACAAGTTACGGACTTACAGGGGTTAAATTTGAAACACAAAGTGATCCAGGCGGTGTCGTTTAATGGGAGCAAACTCTGTACAGAGACAGTGCGCCCCCACGAGCCACGCCTTCGCTTCTACCCCCCTTTGTCTGTAGTCAACCGGACAACGTTGCCCGGCTACAGCCCACACCAATTTCTGTCTCCAAGTCCCCCCCGGATGCACGTGCTGTTTGCACGTGTTTTCCAGCTAATTCCCTCTGTACGAAATTCCAATTTCCCTTATTAATATATACTGCAAAATAAAAAAAAAAATTATTCCTACACTTACATCGATTCAATTATCTTTCGTGTAAAATTTATTATTATTATTTTGCAGATTAAGGAGAGAACTCGTGAACATAAACCGCCAAATAGACCGACAGACAGTCTGTGACTCGTACTTTGTATTGTATCCACTTTAAACTAAACAGTCATCTTTATTTTGCTTTTTTCGAAATCACATTTCTCGGTTTACATGGTGATGGTCCCACTTGATGAACATCGTCCACTTAGATGGGACCCACGCAGCAACAATATAACCAATTAACGTTATCCACGATTACACAAACGAGATTTCGTTCCGAATAAAGAGGTGGAGAGACAACCTGGACCCGCACATTCTCTCTGTTTCGCTGTTCATCATCTTTGACCTTTGACTACTGTGATCACAATGCAGCAACAGTTATTAACTTTTTGCTTTCTTTTGCTATCCTCGCCTTTATATTTCCATATATTTCATTTTGTACCCCCCAATAACTAGCTACAACAATAGATTAATATCACTTCACTTTTGTCTTTTTCTGAGACCTTCTATTATTTATTATTTTATGAAATCTCTGAACCAAACTCATTACTAACTTGGAAAAAAATAAATGTCTCAACAATTGAGATTTCAATGATCCTAATTATTAATATGTATGGATAAAAATTAAAATATGTGTGATGAATTTTATATACATTTTAAATGTTATTCATTAATCTTAACAATTAGGATCTCTGAAATTCTAATTATTGGGACGTTTAGTACTGCTGTACTAGCTTTGCCCCATCAGAGAAACTCGCCCATTTGCTCCAGGAGCTACATAGCGTTTCCTATTTGTTGAACTTTAACAAAGGCATAAAGAAAAGCCATCCATCGTCAACATTTTCAACAATTAATTATAACGGTTATGTCTAGTCAAAACTAATGATTATATTTTCCAGAAAAAAGCAAAATGTTATCCACCACCAACACTATTCTAGCAACCATAACTAATGATTATCTTTTCTATAAAACAGGAAAAAAGCAAAATGTTATCCACCATCACTATTCTAGCCACCAAAACTAATTTTTTGCTAAGAGCATTAAAGAATAGTATGCATGAACGTAGTTTTGGATAAAAATTTCTTTAAAGCTCTATATTTATACTTTTAATTTTTTAAAAATGAAAAACAATATCATACAAATTTATCCATAGACATCCGTTATGGATCTAAAATCTAATCATAAGATCTAAACGCATAGAGTCGATAGAATAATTAGGTCAAAGGCCAACACATGAATGACCACAAAATATTATTCTCAATAGAAATCTAACTTAAGACTTTTTAAATATACAATTTGACCCTATGAAAATCCACCGTTAATGTATACTTTTATCCATATATACAGAAAGCTATGGGATTATAATAAAAATACAAGTTTATTATGAAAATCTTGAAGGGTCTACTTTCATCTAAAGACTTGAGATGCAATTTATGTCAAGTAATGATGCAACAACTCCAAGAAAAGTCTTTGCATCTCTCTTAAGGATCCAAAAGCTTCAAGAGTAAAAAAGAGAGGAGAAGAAAAAAGGGACACTCCTTTAAGATGAGGACTACTAGAAGTAGTTTTGGTCAATATATTTGACAACCCACCCACCAGACAGTATTAACATAATGTTGTTTCCCTAAAATGTCCCACATCTGGAATCACTGTGTTAGACCAAGATAAAGGTTTGTCCCATTTTAACCCCTAAAAATAACCACAAAAAGCCAAGACAAAACTGCAAATAACAAGAAATACAAGGGTGACAATTTTAAAGAGAGTAAGTAAGAATTAACCAATTAAAGTATCAGTATCAGTATCACTCACTCACTAATTGATGTTAACAGCAGTTAGATTTTAGGCAAAGAAAGAGGGGGACCCAGTAGTCGCACATTTCCTTTGACCAGACTTAATTTCTTCCCACACCCACACCCACACCCACACCCACCACACGTGTGGTCAATTAGTCAGATAAGAGCAGAAGCAATAGTTGTTGGGCATATGTCCCTCTTTGTTTGCGTATAAGAGAGAGAGAGAGGCAAAGCCTAACAAATCTGAGAGAATTTGCAGTATTTCTCAGTGTTTCTCAGATTTGGCTTCAGTGAGAGACTTCAGTCCTTCTCTCTTAAATCTTAATCCCCTTTCTAGAGAGAGAAACCACACAAAGAAAAGGAAATAGAATGCCAGGGAGTTTAGAGCCGTTGGATGTGGGAGTACAGATACCTTATCATTTCAGGTGCCCGATCTCGCTTGAACTGATGCGTGACCCCGTCACGGTTAGCACGGGCCAGACCTACGACCGCGCCAGCATCGAGTCGTGGGTGGCTACTGGCAACACGACATGCCCGGTGACTCGTGTACAGCTCATGGATTTCACGCTCATACCAAACCACAACCTTCGCCGACTTATCCAGGACTGGTGCGTCGCCAACCGTGCTTTTGGTGTGGAGCGGATACCGACGCCGAAACAACCGGCTGAGCCTGCTCTGGTTCGTTCCTTGTTGAACCAGCTAGCGTCCAGGTCGAATTCGAAGCAGTCTCGCCTCACTGCGGTTCGACGACTCAGGGGGCTTGCGCGTGACTCGGATAAGAATCGGTCCTTGATTTTAGCGCATAACGTACGTGATATCCTTGTCGATCTCGTGTTCTCTAATACCGATTCTGATTCCGATTCGTCGGAGTTGAATCAAGAGTCGCTCGCGCTTCTCGTGATGTTTCCACTGAGTGAAACCGAGTGCGTGTGCATCGCTTCCGAGCCAGACAGGATAGGCTACCTATCACATCTATTGTTCCACAACTCAATCGAAGTCCGAGTCAACTCAGCAGCTCTGATAGAAATCGTCGTCGCCGGGACCAGATCTTCAGATCTTCGCGCACAAATCAGCAATGTAGACGATATCTATGAAGGAGTAATCGAATTATTGAAGAATCCGATATCCTCCTACCCTCGCGCGTTGAAAGTAGGCATCAAGGCCTTGTTCGCTTTGTGTTTGGTAAAGCAGACAAGGCACAAGGCCGTTTCAGCCGGAGCTCCTGAAGCGTTAATCGATAGATTAGCCGATTTCGATAAATGTGATGCAGAGCGAGCTCTGGCCACGGTAGAACTCCTATGCAGGGTACCGGCAGGATGCGCCGCCTTCTCCGCTCACGCGCTCACCGTCCCTCTGCTGGTGAAAACAATCCTAAAGATCTCAGAGCGTGCGACAGAGTACGCTGCGGGAGCGCTCTTGTCGCTATGCTCAGCATCTGAACAGAGCCAGAGGGAGGCGGTGAGTGCTGGCGTGTTGACGGTGCTCCTGCTACTCGTGCAGAGCGATTGCACAGAAAGGGCGAAGAGAAAGGCGCAGCTGCTGCTGAAGTTGCTTCGGGATTCGTGGCCGGAGGATTCAGTTGGAAATTCGGATGATTTTGTTTGCAGTGAAATCGTACCATTTTGATTCTTCTTCTCGTTGATGATGATGATGATTATTGTTCTTAATGAACCAAAAAAAAAAAAGGGGAAATTGAGGTTTAGGTTGGTAAATAGAGATTGTAATATTTGTATCTAACGATTAAGCAATTTTTTTTTTTGTTAAAAAGAAAAAAAAAACAACTTAAAAAGGGTTACTTTTTCACTTTATTCTTGGTTTCCATTTGTAGAGTGAATTCATGGTGGTTTGTGCAGCAGCAGGAGGTCTTGGTATCTGGTTCTGGATGGGATTGCTGGATTGGCCAACCCGATTTGAATGATTTGGTGACATTTGCTTTATTAACAGTGGTTGGACACTTTAAGAAAGTGGACCTCTCTTTTTAATCCTACGACAACTCATTTCAAAGTTTGTTGTTTGTTGTCTGATTTTTTTTTTTCTAGGGAAGTGTGGAGTCTCAAAATCTCGTCGAAATATGGCTGAAGGCCAAAGCAGTTCAATGCTCAGAGCATTTGCAATGGTGTTATTTTGTCTGGGCCAACAAATATGTATGGGGTTTTGTGTTTTGTTGATGTGGCTGTATTGGGTTTTGTGTTTTGCTGATGTGGCTATATTGGGAGATGTGTTTTATATTGAAAGATTGTGTTTTGGTGTAGTTTTATTGGGGACAACATGAAGGGCATGAGAATTTGTTGGCCACCATGTTGGGTGGGAAGGAAAATGTATAGGAATATGTGTTTTGTTGGTGTGGTTATATTGGGAGATGTGTTTTGCTGGTGTGATTGTATTGAGAGACGTGTTTGCCTTGACTTTTTATGTAATAGAAGTGGGACACAATATAAATTTTTACTGGCCAGTAAATTTACACCACTGAAGTTGCTCTTAGTCTGGGTATGTGGGTGTTCGTACAATGCCTTTTTCTTCGAGTCACAGTGAGTACAGAGTTTTATTTTGACTAATGAAGTTGACGGGTGTGTTAGTGTATATGTAAATGAAATCATGGCAAGTAAAACAATATAGGTAGGGTCAGAAGGGTTGGTCCCAGAACTAAGACTGGAAAAGAGGTGTGTGGTTGAAAGATGTCCGTAGGTTATGAAGATGTTTTAATTTAGTCGTTTAAAGATAAAAATGTTTCAAATTGATCACTCGAATCGTCATAGTCAAACGACCGATGTGACAAATTGATTGCCCAATTTTTGATTCCATGTGAATATAACCAATTTTTTTAGAGAATTTCTATGTGGAAAATAATTTTTTTCTTAAAATCAAAATATATTTGCCCAAAAAAAATACATTTTTAATGTGTAAAAGTAATATTAACACATAACCGAGCACATGGTTGGGCCCTTATTCTTCCTCTTTGTGATGGAAGGCTCACATGGCCAAAACCATGCTTTGCTCCTTTTCACTAGTCAAAGAAAACACAATTCCTTCCTCCTATGATCTCCCTGTGATATGAAGCACTTGGGCCCCAATTAATGTCTCAAAACTCGAAAGAGCTAACCCAATTAATCATCAATTGGAAGATATAAACACAAATGAAAAAAAAATAATGGATGAATAAAAAGATGGGTACAAGAGAGAGTGAAGTAGTTAGTGATGAAGAGAAGGTTTATATATGTTACAAAGAGGATATACACAACCCAAATGAATAGCAGCAGGAGCTGTTGGCTTGACTCAATTTGGGCTCTAAAACCTGTCCAGTACCTAGCAGCAGCTGTTATGGGCTTTGGCAGGGAGAATTAAGGCCCAACTGGGGCTATAATAACTATATTTATAGCTCAATGACCAAAAATAAAATATTTGACTTAAAGTGTGACCTTTACTATTTTTTAGGACAACTCCTAAATTAGAGCATGACTAGAGGCTTAATCAACCAGGTAAGTCCCAATGGACAAACATATATATATATGTGGTGATGTATAATTTTTATACGTCTTAATGTCTAACTACATTCTTTTCATATAAATCTTTACATTCTATCTCATAAAAAAATACCCCAAAACACATACTACGAGATAACTCGTAAGCACACAAAAGTATGATAAAAATTTACAAATAAGAGAACACTTTAACATTAGGAGTTCAAAAAATAAAATAAAATAAAAAATAATTTAGAAATATATAAGCTGAATATTCATATGCAATATTTCAAAAGCAAACTTTCAGATCATGACACTAAATTAACCTAATCATTCTAACATGACTCATTCAATTTGAGGTGAAAGACTCATCTTTAGAGGGTTGATGATGCAAATTTATCTTTACAAAGGTATTGTTCTCGGTTGAAATTGAACTTTCGAGTTCATATTATTTGACCCCAGAGATTCTCGATCACTCAAGTATTAGACCTAAATATTTGATGATATTTTTAGCCTGACCTAACCCATGTGGCACTCTCTTCCATTTGAATTGCAAAAGGAATTGAAAGTGGTTACATTGTACATATTATATATAACCACTTAATCCAAAAGGGGGAGAAATCTCCCTGAAAAAGATACGTATAACAATATAAGAGCATCCACAACAACTCTTCTAAACAGATTCTCTAAAATACAGTAAAATAAGTCATTTTATAGTTTTACAGAATCACAATTCAACAACACTCCACAATATCTCCTCTAAACCATCCTCTATAACTTAAAATATTCATTTCTCCAACCACTTTTAATATATTTTTTGTTTCAATTTTTACACACTATATTTTAAACGAATAAATATATTTTTCAGTTGATTATTCAACGGTCACATTTTCAACGGTCAAAATTCCAACGGACACATTTTCAGCGATCAAATTTTCAAATCGTCACATACTTTTTCTATAAAAAGAAAATTGTAGAATATTATTCTCAAAACATCAAGAGCTTTTTAACTTCATTTCTACATCTCTCAACTCTTCTTCATTATATTATATTTACACAATGAATTCTTTTTTCAAGCGTATACAAAAAATTTATGATGATTCATCCTCAAGCTCGTCTTCTGAGGATGATTTTGAAGATCTTTTTGTACTCTTTTCATTGTATTTTAATTATCTTATTAGAGAAGTGTAACTTTTCAATAGTTTTAAGTTATTCTAATAAAAAGTCGTTATTTATTTGTGTGTTATAATTGTTATTTGTGTGTTTATAATTGTTACTCAAATAAATTTAAGTCAAATAAAAACAAATATTATTTATCGAACTAAAACCAAGGTGATTTACCCATATTGATAAACATAAGAAAATTGGATAATATAAAAAAAAGATAGAATAATGTAGCCATGGCCCATGTGACTCACGTATGTCTCATTTACTATTAAAAAATATTTACAGGACCTATAGTGCTCTGCTACCTCTAGCGGAGCACTGTAGCATCACGAAACTTTAGCGGATGATATACTGTAAAATATAGGAATCGATGCAGCTGGTTTTTTGGAACTTTTTAAGATTTGCTCTTGTAAAATGGGATACAAGACTAGTTTACCAAAGCCACTAAAGTTGTTCTAAGTATTTTGAGTGCAGAACTAAGAATAAAGAAAACTCAAAAAAACTCCCTCAATCATAGTACATAGCACGCACACTTGATTTTAAGACAATCAATAAGATTTCTAGATTGTGGTAAGTATTTTAGACTTTGGAACATCAATTTAGTTTCTAATAATTGGGTTGGAACTTAAACCAATCGATAATGTGGAGGAGATGTTACTTATTTTATAGAATGCAAAAGTTGTTTAGCGAAATATCATATCCATTTCAATAGACTGCATTAGAGGTCAACAAGGACACAATAATGCCTGTGTCAAAGCAATACATTTTTTCTACTAACATTCAACTCCAATCTCAATATATATATATACACACATACATATACAGAAATTCTCTTATGTAGATTAAAAGTGTGGATCAATTTTGTGAACTTATTTTTCAACCATAGATGCAATGGCTCCTACAGCAAATGTGTGACCTCCACTTTTGTTGTATTTTATTACAATCATTAGATTTTATGTCCACAAAATTGGTTCATACTTTTGGTCCACATAGAATAATTTTTGTGTATATATAAAAATACTCTTATGTTGATCAATTTTGTGGACTTGTTTTTCAACAATAGATGCGATGGGTCCCACAGCAAATATGTGGCCCTACTTTTATTGTGTTTCATTATAATCATTGGATTTTGTGTCCACAAAATTGGTGCACACTTTTGGTCCACATAGGATAATTTTTGTGTATATACATGTGGACTAATTTTTCAACCATAAATGTGATGGGCAAGGTTTTGAAAATCGGACCGGACCGGCCGGTCGGACCGGTTCAACCGGTGACCGGCCACTTGTCCGGTCCGGTTGAGGTGCCAGAACCGGTAATTGATGAACCGGGATATTTCCGGTTGAACCGGGCGGTTCTTCGGTTGAACCGGTCAGAATCGGGCCGGTTTTGACCGGTTCGGTCATTTATTAAAATTAATAAAATATTTTTGCAATTTTGTTATTTGTCTATGAGATTTTCTTTGTTTAAAATGGTACTTTATTTGAATATATTGTATTTTTATGAAGTTTTCTTACATATTATATGCATATAATATAAATATGTATATAAATAATTCATTACGTTAAAACCGGTTCGAAACCCGGTTGAACCTTTGAACCATGAACCGAAGACTTTTCCGGTTTGATGACCGATCCGGTTTTAAAAACCTTGGTGATGGGTGCTACAACAAATATGTGGCCCCACTTTTATTGTATTTTATTATAATCATTGGATTTTGTGCCCACAAAATTTGTCCACATAAGATAATTTTTGTGTATATATAAATATAATATGAAATCATAAAAAGATGATAGAAAGGCATTGGAAATAGCATGGAAAGATGAAGTATGTTGCAATTATTGTGTCTGGGTCAATGGGCTCACTTCTCATTTTTTTTTTCGTTTTTCTTTCATTTTTTTTTTCATTTTTTTAGGTTTTTTTTTTGTACGTGGCATCAAGAATCATGGAGAAGCATTCTAGAAGCCTCCATTTTATATATCTAAATTGATATCACACCCGCTCCATGCGGATTGTTGGCCACGCCCCGCTCTATGTTGAATTGATAGAAATTGTTGAGAGCACCTAAACAATCAAACCAAGTAGCAAAAAATAAAAACCCAAAAGAATACAGAGTCCCAAGAATTTGGGATTTTGAATCTGTGTTTGTAATATGGCTCTTTTGGTGATTATGATGCAAAAGGTCAATGTGGGTAGATGAGGCTGTAATATTTGTACCATCATAAAAGTGTCATTGCACCAGCTATACTAAACAACGTCCCTAACAATTTTACCTCCCTGACCTTGTCTTTAGCCCCCAACTATTCCATTATAAGATAAAAAAGTGAATCCATGACAGCTAAAGCGAATGTAGTCGATTTTAACATTATGTTTTCTAAGTACAAATTTTGAAACAATCACTTGCAATTACATTTGCATATTAAATTTCATTAGTACATTTATTTTGTGTCGAAGTACAAAAAAATTCAAAAACACAGTGAATTCAATCTACCTGAAGAAGCCACACACGAAGCTTTGTAAAATTATAACCTGAGTGATATTTGTTCTGGGTTTTTTGCCAAGTGAAAATGCTAGTGAGATCATGAAGATCGCAACAAAAGACATTCTATATGCTATTATGATCATGGAGTTCATTTGATAAGAACCTGAATAAGTGTAGTTACTTAGCACTATATTAATAATTACACGTGTTTGTCTGTTATTGGCCAATTAGGCTTAAGTCGGTTAGTTAGTTGGTTAAATAGGATTTGAGCAGCCATTTTGTACGAAGCTTGATATTGATACGAAAATGAAGAAGTATTCTTCTCTCTGCCTTCTTTGTTGTTCTCTGTAATTTTTTTTGTTTGTTCCACCACCTCCATTGTTAGGTTAAGGTTTGAACGGGGTTCATATCAATTGGTATCGAAGCTTACGATTCCCTTCCTGACATCTCACTCCTCCATTCCACCGAACACAAGCCGTAACCATGGAGATTTGTATCGCCAATTTTGAAGTTAATCTTCAAAGATTTTCTAATGCCATCGACAAACGTCGTTCTACGTTTGTTGCTGGCTTTGACAAATTACGTTGTGAAGCATTGTGCCAGGAACCAGGTTTGGTGGAGGCGGATGAACAATCTATGAAATCTTCCATTTCTAAAACTGAAATTTCAAGATCCAACTCTCTCTCAGGTATTCGTGAAATTGACAGCTTCTTTTCTTTCCCACAATCTAGTGATTTAGACTCCAATCTTTGTATCAAGGAAAGCTTGGGCTCGGCTGTCAAATATGATCAAGATTTTTCAGATGCACACAAGGTGTTTGATGATTGTCCTCAATCAGTTGTTCATGCAATTGGGCCAAAACACCACACGGTGTATAATGTTGAAAGTTCTATCATCCCACAGAAGATTCATGTTGTTGGAGAAGTGAATCGTGCAAAATGGATACTCCAACTCTCCGTTATTCATGAATACCCTAAGGCTGCTTTGTTATGTGGTTATGATATGAATTCTATATCTTATCATTGTCAATATTGTCCATTGAAAGCAATGTTGTATGGTAGTTTTGTGGAGTCAAGAGGGGGTAAAATAGAATTTTCAAGAAATGGGATTTCTGTGGAGGGAATGAGAACACTGGAAGTGTATAGTAGAACTAGGACAATGGAGTTGTTTTGTGGACTGAATGGTGACTTCCACCTTGGTTGTTGGAAAAATAGAGGACATGTTGGCTTTTGTATAAGGCAACTTTGGGACCCTGGTGGCTTACAAGGATTACTGCAAGTTGTCAATTTGGGTACCCAATTTGGATCTTTTTTGTTGGCTCTCCTTGTGTTTGCTAGAGATATTTCGTTGTCCAACATTGATGGGTTTTTCCTCTCTTAAGTTCTTCAAGCAAATGGGTTAAATCTCTAACTTTCCTGCTCCTGCTTGTTTGCGGCAAATAGTGTTCTGTGATTCGACTAGTTAATATGCTGTTAAGCTCTTTGTTCCTAATACCACAATGGGCAAGCTGCAACAACATTGTCAATTTTGGCTTGCTTGAAACCATTGATCTGTCAAACAAAATCGTTCTTGCACTAGGTCAAGGTCAAAGGTTTGTATCAATTGTTTTTGCTTGAGGACAAGCAAATTGTCAAGGGAGGGTATTGATAGGAACCTGAATAAGTGTAGTTACTTAGCACTATATTAGTAATTACACGTGTTTCTCTGTTATTGGCCAATTAGGCTTAAGTCGGTTAGTTAGGTGGTTAAATAGGATTTGAGCAGCCATATTGATACGAAAATGAAGAAGTATTCTTCTCTCTGCCTTCTTTATTGATCTTTGTAATTTTTTTTGTTTGTTCCACCACCTCCATTGTTAGGTTAAGATTTGAATGGGGTTCATATCATCATTCGGAGATTTACTGCCATCTTATATAGTATGCTTATGCCAGCAATTGAAACCTGTGCCAACGCCATCAATACCACAGCTAAACCTTCTCCTAACGCCATACTTGCCTCAAATTGTATTTCAGATTTTTTTTTCTGTGGAATGAATGCATTTGAGATTCTAGCTCATTGTACAACCTAAATACCTTATATGGGTCATTAGACAACGTATTCAAACTCTCAAACTCTCCAATGAACATGACTTTTTCATGAGTTATACACAACATATGTAAACTCTCAACTTTTTCCATACTAAAAACAAGTTCATTCTCTTCTGATTCGATGGTCAAGCTTTCAAAACACCTGAAACATACAAAAATAGAACTCCCAAGTGTAGAATGGAGACACATGAATGGTAAGCAGGCAATGGCCTCCTTACATTCTTGACCCTTGTACTATTCATATTTTGTATTATGCTTCTTTAAAAAATATTTTTTTCAACCCTTGCCCTTTACTTTTTAAAAATATCCTATATACTATTTATATTTTCAAATTATGTCCCATTTTAAAAATATTTTTCAACCCAAACACACTCTATATTTACTTGGGTTCTAGAATGGAGGAGTCTAACTCATAAGTTTTCTGATCCTGTTTGTTTCTTCTTACAAGTTATTCTTATGCTCTTGTTTTTTGTTCATTTTCTCCTTTCTTCGTCTTCCCTGCGGGAAGAGAAGGTGTTGTTTGTGTTTGAGGTGTCGTGTGTTCTTCTTAGGTTAGTGACCTTGCAAAAGAACAAAAAAAATATTTACATGGGCCATATTTTCATGAGTTAATTTAGTTGGCTTAGGCCTTACTCAAGCATATAAATATATTAGAAACTATTTTGTCCATAGACTTTATTACCAATCTACTAGGGATGTCAAAAAAATCCAATCCGAACACTATCCGTAGGGTACTCGATCCATTTAAAACCCGAAAACCGATCCTATAGGTTTTGGAAATGGTTTGGGTTTTGGTTTTCAAACCCGTCATGATTTAGGGTCGGGTTTGGTTTTTAGTGCCGGATTTAGGGTACCCGAACCGTTTAATAAAAAGATTCATTATAGTAATAATATTATAAATCGTCTATAAAGGTATAGGTATACTACTAAGATATTAAATTATAACATGATAAAGCATATTAAAACATATATATTTATAGAAGCATACTAATAAAACCATAAATTAGACTAATTTGAATTATAAAATCATAATTAATATAAACCATACTCAATATTAATTTATAATAATATAATCATCAAAGAAAAAAAAAATATTAAAATTTAAATGGTAAACGGGTACCCGATGGTAAACGGTTATGAAACGATTCTAGGTTTGAAAATTTAAATGGTTTTTTAAATGGTTTTGGAACGGTTTTGATATAAAATATCTTAAACGAAAACGGTTTTGGTATTTCCTAATTGGAAGGATACCCGACCCGTTGCCATCCCTACAATCTACACATGTACTGGACCAAACTGTGCAATTACTCTGACCTATAATTAAACGAAATTAAGCCACACTTAATAAATTATGTTGGGAATTATCACATCAACAAAGTCAAAGAGTTATAATTAGGAAGTGCACGCATATGAATTATGAATGAATAGTCTGAAAAAGGTTTTCGGACGTACGGCTCCCCAGACCCCACAATATTTTTTATCCCCTCAAGACCGGTCCCATCCCAAGCAACCAAAGCTAGGGCTTTGGGCATCAATTGGCCCAAGATCATCATAGTTATTTCAAAAAAAAATTAGCATACCCAAAAATTAGCCTAGGCAAAGGAGGACATGTGCTCTGCTGCAGGATAGAGCATCAATAAATAAAGCAAACATATCATCTAGGTTGATCTCATGCAACTAAAGAGCTAATCCAAAATATAACCACCGCATATCAATCAATGTCTGAAGATTTTAAAATCTATTAATCTGTTCCTGCTAATTGCAGGCATTCAGAAAACTGATCATGCCACAAATGTGATATCCAGTCTGCATAATCATCACATTATTTTTGACTCACACAACAAATTATGACATCGCTGCTCAATCACCATAAGTTATGCTGTTCATGAGCAAGAAAGGTTGGTTTTTGAAAGAATGATACAGAGGATATTTTCAAATTTGGTCGTTCATCGAAAAGAAAGGAAAAAAAAAAAAAAGCTTCCATGCCCTAGTAGTGATGGCCTCTCTCACGGATCCATGGCTGTTGTTTTGCAGATGGGGCATACATTTTTTTGCATTAACCACTTTTTGATACAGTTGGTGTGGAAATCGTGCCCGCAAGCAAGATTCCCAATATCATCTCCATTCAAATATGGCTCCTGTCATGACGAAGGTTGAATCAAAGAAGACACAACAAAACCAAGTTAGGAATCAGAACTGATTCACAAACAGGTTCATGAAGTAAAAACAAGCACAAACCTGACAGATACAGCAGGGCTCCAAATCTGGTGGCGACTCTTCTGTGATGCACACATATTTTCGTTGTTTCATAAGCTTCAAAATTGTGTCCTCACTAAGTCCAGTACTTACATCTCCAATGCGTTCCCCCAGAGCCAACAATTCCTACCAAAGAAACTAGTTTATCAGGGGAACTATCTTTCACTGGAATGACTAGGTCGACAAAAGTCGGCCTTTTACCTCATATGACATGTTGTCTACATCAAGGCGCATGTCTCTGTGCCTGTCATGCATCTCAGCCATGCCATGATATAGGAAAGGGTCGAAAAACATATAATCCTGACAAATTACACAAGGTCAAATGCTAAGAGTGTTAGATGGTCGGATAAAAAAGAAGAAGAAAGAAGCAAGAACAGAAGATTTTCTTGGATAACACCTCATCTCCTGCCTAGGGGAGCTGTTGGATTTAAAATTGTTATCAGTTTGCAGATGAACTAACTCAAACTTTATTCTCTAGAAACAACTAGTGATGCTAAACAAGATTATGCATTTCTGAAATGCCGATGCTACAGGAGTACCTTCAGCATCCACCCCAAGCACAGAAACACTAAGCGTACATAAGCTACAGTTCCAGTACATATAAATAACTAGGAAACCTAGCATTGCAAGTTGCATCAACTGTGCTATGCAGACAGGTTATGGACTATTGACATCATAAAAAGTAACGACCTCCGACATACCAACACTAAATTTGAAACTTGTGAAAATGTTTCTTTTAATTTTTCTTTTGGGTCCTTTGAAAGTAATTAAAAAAAGTATCTATATTCAGGATGGTAACAGTTTATGCTGAATTGAGTAAACAAGATGGTCACCAAACTACCTTCCCATGGAATTTTTACAAAAAAGAAACATGGGAAACAGGAGGTTTTTTTCCTGAACGACTTCACATGCTGGAAGCACATCCATGAAATATTGAGCATTTTAAACATTCCCATTGAAACAAACCCCATCACAATAAACTGAGCCTCCTTGATGGAAGGTCCAATGTAATTTTAAGAAATTTTGAGAAAAAAAAAATTTAGTTAAAGGAGAAGGTGAAACAAGAAAAATTGAACACATCAGAACTGTCACCACTGAGGATGTGCTTACCCGCAAGACTCAAGGAAAGAGAAGACCATAGTAAAAGAGATCACCCTTTTAAGTTCAAAATATTAAGAAAGACATTTTAAATCGAAAATCAAAACAAATCAGTGTAGCTAAAAACAAACCTCGACCTGAACGTTTTCACCCCTGCCCATGGCATTCAAAACTTGACGAATCTGTTGAACAGGGAAGAATAAAAACTGATTAGTCCCAGCATGCTGCATCCAACATGATTATCCAACCACTACGTTACTCTATCTGTATCGACTGGTATAACTTTTAAAGTCAAAACAACTAGGCAGTGCAACATCTCAAATTTAAAAACTAAAAGGCATCCTGCAAGCATTCTTCCACAAATAATAACATATTGACCCCAACACTTATGTTTTGAATCATGATACACCATAACTGGATCCATTTTCTGAATGCAAGATACTGAGGTATCTAAATTGCACAACTATTAGCTAATCATCACCTCTATGAGGTATTTAAGCTTCAAACAAATTAAACAACTTAAAGTTGAGAATTTTGCCATTTTTAACGTTACTTGAACTGTTATATTTAGTTCTTTTGTTATATGTTTTCCATTTTTAATATTTTCTTCATGCCAGAAATCACATAAAATAGAGTGCCCAGATAAAAATATCTCATTTGAAAAAATTTATTCTAATGAAGGATAAAAACGTAAAGATAACATAATTAATTTATGGTTAAAAAAAAAAGGCAGAGAGATTCATTTCACTGAGGTAGGGAACTCTCCATCTAAAGATTATTCTTTTCGCTACAATACCAACACAGACTATGTACTAGATTTAGTATCTGAAAATTATTCCAATCCCGTAACTAAATGATAGACTTAACAAGAAAATATAATTAATCAATAATTAATAAACGACTGCAGAATATTAATTCGTTGATTAGAGAAGTTTGCATTTTAACATCACAATTCTGTGGCCAAAATTAGCTTAAACAAGCAACATACTAAAATTAGTATCTAAAAATATCTCCTTTCTTAAGTAAAGGATGATAGATACTCAAAATAAGAAAGTACTTTACGGGTAATAAATGACATAATGAATATTAATTCATTGATGCACCGCACCCCCAATTGCAGATGACTCTACTGCCACGAAACCTTATACAGGCCACCTACTGCATTTCGTACCTAACATCTATAAGCAAGCATCACAAATCAAGCTAAAATTGAAAAATTTTGTACTATATTAATCAGATTCTTCACCTTTAAAATTCTTTTTTTGATGATAAGAATAAAGCATCATTCCTTACCATAAAATAACAAAAAAAAATTGTAAAAAATATGTTATATAAACTAAATATAAAATTATTGTACCCGTCACCAAATACATTCTACAAATCCTAGAAATTCCCATGTCAACAGAATAACCTAATACAAAAAAGAATGCACAAAATAGGTATGGAACTCTCAAACATTTGTTAATATTGCAAACTGACAGCTAGTTCCCTTCATTATTAGCTGAAAGAAAATAATGATGGCTAATCACGGTACTGAATGTAATGTACACCGAAGTATGCCGTGCACAGTACAGAAATATTAATATTAATGGCTATGACAAAATGACAGAAACTAGCTGTGAAACACGGGAAACCTCAACAAAACCTTCTCATATATAATACTACAGTACATAATTTACATAAAAATTATAGTGCCTGGCCAACGTTATTACGATATTTTCTACATATTTTAGATCCTTTTTAAAAAGATAAAATTACTTTTACAATTTCTTTGTTTCAGGATGCTTCAGATTCAACGACAAGCTAAAGCAAACAATCATCTAGTTGCAATCTATCCTCTGTAAACTAGTGTTCTGTAAGATATTAAAAGAAAATGTCTCACATAAATATGCATGAAACATGTAAGCTTACACGGACTGATAAAATAAATATGGAAAGTGGAAAAGCGTGCTTAAGACTTAAGAGACATAACATTTGTAAGGGATGGACAAGCAAAAATGTAACAAAAGTAAAACAATAACTTAATGCAGACTAAGAATGGAAAAAGAAATATAATAATGATAGAGAGTGAAGAGTTGACAAAGGAAACTCGTAATTATTACAAAAGGCCACACACATCAAATTTGCATAGAAAACCGCCGGGAAAGTCATCTGATTTGTATAAGGAGGAAGCTTTGTGGGTCAAAGGCCTTTTTGAGAAGGAAGAAATAAAGCTGACTTCTGATGATTGTGATGGTAATAAGGGGTCAAGGCCTGATGAATTTCCTTTCCCTTCTTTAATGCCAAGTGGGAGAGTCTAAGAGACGATATCATTGCCGTTTCACTGAGATTTTCAATCTAATGTTATCTATGGGTTTCCATGAACTAAACTTTTATTGCGTTCATTCCTAAGAAAATTGTAGCCTCGAGAATTTTTTTTCTCCCCATTCCCTTAGTGAGGAACCTAAAAATTAATCTCCACAGTCCTTGCCATGATGTTAAAAAGGAAAATCCAAAACCTCGGGACCCCGCTCTCAAAAAGGATGCCTCTTTGTTTGCCAACAAGTGCTTGACACTGAAATTAATAAAGCCACAAGGGGTTGCAAGTTAGACATGGAGAAAGCCCTCAACCATGGCAATTGGAACTTCTTACTCTACCTTTTGGGAAGAATGGCTTTGGCAGGATATGGGGTGTTTGGATTAAAAAAAGAAAAGAAAAAAAAGGCATCTCATCTCTTTCCTTTTCGATTACCATTAATGGCCGAGTTTCAACCTCTTTTCACTATTCACTTGGCTTGAAACAAGGGGATCCACTCTTCCTTTTTTTATTAATTTGGTCATGTAATGGTCGAGCTTCAACCCCTTTTCAATATTTTCTTGGCTTGGAACAAGGGGATCCACTCTTCCCCTCATGTAATGGAAGTGCTTACGAGGATTATTTTAAAAGCATTGGAATGGGATCTACTACACAGTTTTACTATATGAAGAGATTAGAGGGAGCTTGAAATTACTCACTCTTCGCGAACGACACCATTATCTTCTGCCAGATAGCAATAGATAAAATCCTTCACTTTAGGTGCCACCTCCTTTTGCTTTGAAGTGGCCATGGGCTCAACATTAATTTTATCAAAAGTGAATTTATCCATCGGAGGAGTTGAACTTGAGCTTCCAACAAAAATCATGGGCTGCAGAAGTAACCTCCTTTCAATCATATGCTGGCATCCCTTTCGGAGTCAATTAGAGAGAGACAAGACTTTGGGACACCATGGTGGAACGATGGAAAGTTATGGGTTGGAAAAGAAGTGTAGGAGGGGATTAACCATAAGTCCCATGTTCACCACGCCAGCTCAAGTAAGCACACGTCTAGGAGGCATTCAACGGAATTTTATTTGGGGTGATTCATATGAATCCGCGCATTCCACCTTGTTTGATACAAAAGAGTGAAGCTCCCAAGGAGATTGGACGCTTAGAGATTAAATCCCTAAGGTTGCCTTGTTGAACATTCAAAAACAAGGCTCTCCTAGCCTAATGGTGGGAATGGAAACAGGGTTGATTTTTAGAGAGACAGGGGGATATCCCCAAAAGGATACTTTACTAGGCTTATATACATCAGTAAGAAATACAAATGATGCTGGCTCTGGGAGTTTATCCTTCACGAATGCCAGGGCTTCCTGTACTGTGCTCTTCAAGAGAATCCATGGATTGGGAGTTGAAACTTCTGAGTTCTTTCTTTTATACAATCAACGTGACTAAGCTTCTTTGCTTCCAGAGGACTAGATAAAATTTAGACAAGACGGCCTCCAAGTAAAGACTTTTTACTCAAACATGAATCACATGATCCATTCCATAAGTGGTAGTAAGAAGGATTTCCCTCAAAGGAAATAAATTTGAAAATGCAAGCTCCCAACCAAAGAAGTTTTTAGCAGCCTAGAAAGCAACAGGGGAAAGAATTCTTATGATTTGAGTTTGATAGTCTTCAAAAGTTTGGGATTACTTTAGTCAATGGATGCTTCTCTGTAAATCTAATATCGAAACAGCGAGGCACCTAATTCTCCACTATTAAAGTGTGAGCAAGCTTCAAGAAACAACTCTTAACATCATGTCGATGAATTGGATAGTTGCTACATTGGTGGAAAAGGAGTTAAGAACTTAAGGTGCAGGAACTATTGTAAATAATAAGTTAGAAGCAAAACTCATCAGCTCCATTCCCTCAGCTATTCTAGGGAACAAATGCAAAGAAAGGAATAAAAGGTCTTTCAATGGGGGAAAAACTCATTTTGGAATCATCATATGCAGATGGATAAATAGCATATGCTGCTGGTCCGATGATGGGAAAGATGTAAATGAGGATTGGCTCATTCATGTGCTTAATGTCTTGTAATTGATGCTCTTTGTACATGGGAGGACCTCTTAAACCATATTTTGATAAACCTTTATTTCCAACTCAAAAATATTAACCTCCTTCAAGTTGGAAAGATCTCCAGCACCTTACATAGAAAGACCACACAAATGAAAGAAATAAAAGTATAACATTAACCACCTACTTCTAATAAATGCAATGAAAATCAATGTGTCATAATCATGACTTTGATAGTATGTCTAAGAAAAATTGTAGAGCTTTAGCTGCGAATACCAATTTTGGGCAACTTAAGGAAGATAAACCAAATGATTTCTGAATTGTGCAATAAGCACGAGGCATAAGAGTGTTTGGTTGCACTGGCAATCAATACTTAAACTTGAAGAAACTACAGCATTCAGAAACCTTGCATGCATAGAGGGATGATGATCCAATAGAACATCAGAAAATCAAGTCTCTCGATGTTTCTATATTTGATGCACTGGAAAAAAAAAACTAAGTCTTTCTTTTGAATATAAGACATGAAGTATTTCTTATGGACAACTCTATCTCTCCGAAAACAATCCTATGGGTCATAAAAATTGATACAGAAGAACATAAACGATAAATCAGAGAGATAGCAATTGAAGGAGATGTGGCAATGGTCAAACACACTATAAATATAAATGCTGAAATTACACCAGCATCCCCTCGAACACAACTGGCAAATGACTGAATCACGATGGAAGTGTATCTAGCACATGAGAGAGATTGCAATAACACATGAAGATGCGAGAAACAGCTACAGCAAACATCAATCTCACACGCAAAGTCATATAAAGCAAATTTATGTAGTGTCGGAAAAGCCCACAACAATGGCATGGAGCATGGTAGGGTCCTAAATTCATAGGCAGGTGTCTTGAACAAAGTCGTACATACTGAACCTCCACTTGAACTGATAACACACCAAAGTTCAGACGACCAATCTATAGCGCATGAAATCAGTAAGCAATATAAACTGCAAAGATGGGAATGCAAACGAGAGACTGGCCGAAATTAGAGACTTCCATAAGCAAATTATGTGTTGCTAATGGCGGGAGACTATCTTGATGGCTTACAGGGTGTTGTTTGCTCTTTTATTTTTGGGTTTGAAAAATTGATGGGCGGTTGTTTGGGTAACATAGATGCTTGACCGAGAGAAGAAAATCACAAACTGGCTGAGAAATATTTTAAGCCAAGAAGGAAGAAGGACAATAGCAAAAAGAACGATCATACTTTTCTAAAGCCTTCGGGAAATTAAGGATATTGTGAAAGCTTGTTAAGTTCAGTGAACACAAGTAGCAGCAAATAGAAGTTCTAGTATGAAGTTTAGATCTTATTACTTAATGTTCAAGACCCCACAGACAAGAAAAACAAACAACAAGAGTGAAATTGCATGACATCTATATTAAAGTTCCATCACTATATTAAGCGAAGAAATTGTGCACAGTAGCTCGTGATTCAGATTCCAGTGCTACCACAATTCCACATCTATATTATAAAATGCCTCAGAAACAAATTTAATGACAAGCAGATAATATATATAGTCCAGTGCCAAACCTCAGATATTAGCTGGTGTCTCCCCTCCATGTCAGCAGCTAAAGCCTGCAATGAATGGGACATACCAAGAACATCTGCACCTTGTCTCTCCATCAAGAATACGGACCTTCGATTGGGTTGATGATGACCCTGACCACCCATACCAGATGACATCGCTAAGTCCTGAGAGGAAGCCGAATCGCTGGAAGATAATGGAGAAAAATGAGCAGCAAGACCAACAGATTCAGCTTCAGAAGTAGGAAACAAAGACCAAGGAGAAAGTTCTAGCAATGTTTGTTGATTATGTGCTAGGGAGTGGTTTTGTATCAGAGCCGAAGTAGGCAATGGATGGATGCTTGAACTGGAGCCAATTCGACTGGAACTTGAAGGGACATTTCCAGATCTGTTCAAGTTTCCAGAGGCCATATTCCAACTTGCCGGATCTTGGACCATATTTCTCACCTCAGATGAAGGCACAAGCATGGGATGCCCTGGATTCGGTCTAGGGATGTTTCTTAAGGTCACTTCTTCTCGTGCTGCAGCACCTCTCTCTCCACAGAAAAATGAACTTGATAAATTGCCAGCTCTAGGATTAGAGGCTCCATTCCAAGGGAATGTATGCAAATTCCTTGAGGAACCAGAAATGTTCATAGCAGGATGAGAGCTCTGGAGAGCACTCAAATTTGGAGAAGCTGCTGAAGTCGATCTCAAATCCAGAGAATCAGTAAATGAGACGGGCCTTGTTGATTGATGAGGGGAAACATTAGACCGCCCGGCACCCCCAGCAGAAGACAAATTGAATGGTAATTCCAGATGATGGCTGGGATTTACTCTCCTCCCAAAACTTCTCAAGGCAGTTTCAGCATTCCTGGAACTACTTGCAGAGGGAAAGCCATTGGAAACAATTCCTCTCATACCAACCCCAATTCCAGGGTTTAGCTGCTCAGGCAGACAAGTTGAGGAACTTTGCAAGTGTGTAGATACATTTAAGCTGCTAGAAGCATCATAAAAGGCCGCTGGACCAGGAGGACCAGCATGCCATACACCATTTTCAGCTCGGGGAAAGCCAGTTGGACTTCCGCTAGGATAAGGCTGACTGGAAGTACCTTCAAGGGCCTTCCTCTTGCATGATGAACCCACTACACCAGATGAACACCCAATATTATCATGAGTGGACGAAGAAGATGTCCGCTCTGTCTCTACTCCATGTGAGAAATATTGATTAGGGCCTATACCATCCCAGCCGATTCCACTGTTGCCTATATGTGTCGCATTCTGTGGGATGTGATTTGAACTGGAACCATGCAAGAATAACAGGTCACTCCCAACCTGACTGCCATTAAAACCAATACTGTCTCTCTCTGGAAAGAGGGTATTCGTTGGTCCTAATCCCCTTTCTTCTGACCTAGAACCAGAACTACGTTGCGCACTGATTGAAGAAGACCAACCATTTTCACCTTTTGTACCATCATCATTGACCTGATTTTGCAGGCTCAAGCTAGAGCTAGGTACATCTGAATTCCAGCTATTAAAGCTCTGAACATCATGAGCAACAGCATTTAGACAAGATTGCTCACTAGAATCCACACAATTCGACAAGCGATTTTCAACTGTATTTGGCATGTTGTTGAAAGAAGTGTCTTGACTCATGCCAGAGTTACCAGAACCAACGGTAGTGCTACGAGTACGACGTTGCATCGCAGTCAAATGTTTTAACTAACTGAAACTGTCAATTGATATTTCGATCTTTCAACACAATGGTGCTTCATAAAACACACTTCTGGGGCACATCTAAAATCAAGTAAAAAACAAAAAGTGGAAACAAAAAAGAAACATAAGGTAAAAGTACCATTGAATAACAAATATATAACCGGAAAACAAAACAGGCTTAGATCAGATAGAGTGTAAAAATGAGAAATAAAACTAGTGTTATTTAAAAATTCACCATTCACTTACAAATATAATCATATCGATCCCATGCCCCATGCCCCTTCAGCAATCATAAATGCTACTTGAAAACCCTGAAATATGTAACCTCCAAAGTAAAATAAACTGATAAAATAAAATTGATCATGGACTGCAGTGGATATCTAGCAATAACTTCAACAGGATGAATGGATTACTCTATACAGCACGCAATTATTCACTCCGGACCCTAACACTTTACGTAAAACACACAGATTACTTAGTCATTATGCGTTATGCGATCAATGCAGCAGCAGTTCAAATCCTTCAAAAACAAAGACTTATGAATTATGATCATTATATTAAGTTCTCATGTGGAAAGCTCACGACTCCAAAGAATTGTTTCAGCTCACATACAGTTAACACGAAGATATGTCCAGAAGAATGCGGTACTTCATGCCAAATGCATAACAATTTGACC
Source organism: Tripterygium wilfordii (assembly GCF_013401445.1). Taxonomy (NCBI): domain Eukaryota; kingdom Viridiplantae; phylum Streptophyta; class Magnoliopsida; order Celastrales; family Celastraceae; genus Tripterygium; species Tripterygium wilfordii. The sequence goes on from NC_052253.1 coordinate 6,960,779, forward strand.
TCAAATGTATACAGAAGATGCTGAACCAACAATTATAGAGGTATGAAAAATAATAATTCCAATTACTAACTCACAAAGCATTCATACCCTAATGAAGAGAAAGAGTGGGAGATAAAATCTGTGTGAGAATCATCATAGCCACCATACGTAATGAACTTTTTGCTTTCAAAAAGGCAAAATAAAATACCCAGATGACTGCTTTTTCTATTAGGCCAAAAACCAATCAATTCAATACAATTCAATTGATATCAATAATGCCCCAAACCTTGTGCTCCAAAAATCAAAATGGAAAACAGAAGTAAATGATCAAACCATGATATCAAAGCTAAAACCATCAAATGCATGCCATCAATGCTCCCAATTTTGTAAAAAAAATCTATGATGGGTATGCCCGATTCTGTTATTCTTTCATGGCCGAATAGATACCAAAGCAACCAAACCAATATAAACATCATTTGTACATGCCCGAGTGAAAACACAAACAATTTTTTAAAAAAATAATCTAATACACGCTATTACAATGATATCGGACATAACTGAAAAACCCAGGAAAAAAAAACACAAAGAGGGGTTAAGGGAAGTACCTGAGAAAGCAATAGATATGAAATGGAAGAGATCGAAGAAAAATGGGATAAGATCAAAATGGGTACTTGATAGAACCAAAGGCGTTTTTCTTTTTTTGATTACTTTTTTCCTCCCTCTCTTCTCGTTCTTGTCCTCCTTCTCCCCTCCTGGTTTTCAGTTGCTCTGGTTTTTCTAATATTTCTTTTTAATATAAAGAGGAGATAATTAGAACAAGACAAACAGAGGACAAAGATCAATGGGATGTGAGAGAGACAGGGATAGAGGGGCAATGTAATGTTTTTGTGATTTTCTAATTGAAAAAAAAAATTAATGGGATTTTGGAGGAGAGAGATTCAGAGGATTGTGTCTTAAAAGGTATTTTATTTATGAGTTTTTTCCATTAAGAGGCAAATGGTCGTTTCATGCAATGAAAAAAAATGGGTCCTACAATCTTTTATTTCCAATTCCATGACTAAATTAGGTGAATATGTAAATAAATAAAACTGGAAAGAAATCTGGTACCAAAAAAAGAAAATTTGACAGTGAAAAAGGTGGTGGATTCTCAAAATATTGGATGGATTTGAAATTTTTGGTAATATTTTTTTGCACTTGCCATTCCCATATTTTCCATCTATATATATATATTTATTCCTTCTAGAATTGGATTATGCTGCTTCTTAAAGGAAGAGTAACCCTTCCTTTTTTATTTTTTTAATATTAATATTTTTAATAAATTATAAAAAAAATAAATATCAATGATTTTGAATGTATTTTATGTTGAATAAAAATATTAATTTACTTAAAGAAAATGCATGAAAAACTTGTATGAGTCAAAACTTTGGACATAAAAGTGTGAAAGATTTTTTTTTTTTTTTTTTAAAGATGCAATAGTTGAATCCATGATGAAACGGTCAAAATCTTAGAAACATTTTATTTGTTATCTTTCAAAAAAATTTGAAAAAAATTATATATCTAAAAATGTTTTGTTTTAATTTTTTTTTTAAAATGTTATATATCTAAAAATGTTATTTTTCTAAAAATATTATATGTCTAAAAATTTTAATTTATAAAAAACATTATATATCTAAAAATGAAGAAAATAAGGGACTGCAGAGTACCACGATCCTCCTAATCCTTGTTTCTCTAGGATTATGCTGCCAATAGACAGCAACTTTTTGGGCTAAATCAGGGCCGAATTACTGATAATTCTCTAGTCAAATTGCCTCATTGCATTGCATTGTTGGGCCATGCGTCATCTCAAACAAGGCTTATTCTTAATACATAGTGGTAGTGCCTTAGTTCATACAAAGTAGAGTTATCTTAACAAGTTTGGGCCAACTCAAAGCCCAATTCAACACAAAATGTTCATATCAATTGTTTGGAAAAGCCAATGGGAGTCAATCATATAGTCAGCTCATTACATCACCTGATTCAAAACTAATAGTAAAAATGACAAAAAAAAAAAAAATTCTCATAAATGAATAAAATTCCTAATAATCCAAAATTTCCAAGAGGATGCAACACTCGCGTGCGCCAAAGAGAAATCTTTACATAGCAAGTAAACTGTGCCAGCCTACTAGGTGTGCCCATCTGCTTCGCTGACGAGATGCACAACACTTTAAAAAGAGGCTGTAATTAGCAAAATCTCCTCCAATCTCCCCAAATCATGTTTTCATTTTCTTTTTTGCATTATTAGGATTTAGGCTAGGGTTTATAATTTAGGATTTAAGATTTTTTTAAAATAAATATTATTATAACATTATGATCATCAAAATATTCAATAATATTAAAAAATATTAAAAAATAATGATTTGGAATAGTTACACCTAGAGTAATTACAGCCCACTATCCTCACAACACTGACTCCGCCTGTGATTCCCGAGGTATTGACATTCTCTATGTTAGAAAAATTGTAGTCAACTATAGTTTGACCTAAATTTAATGACTAATGAATGAGAGTCATTGAATAATAATTGATGGGTCTTAATCTTCAATATGAAGAGAAGAGTTTGGAGTTTAATTTGGTCCAAAACCATTTTTTGGTTGAATGGAAATTGACTCCAAAATAATCATGTTAATCATGAAGAACAAAGTGTATAAATGTGTGTATGAGAATCCCACATTGGAAAAATTCAATGTGGATGTGTTATTTATAAGTGTAATGTATGGGCTTTGTCGCAACCGGGGTCACGACGCGGACCGGCGTTTGAGGATGAAAAATGTTTAGAGTCGCCACCAATTGATTTAAGGTGCAATTGGACACCGAAAAGACCTGCGAACCAGAGAAAAGGGTACGGGGATCGATTGAGTGTGGGGAAGGTGTTAGGCACCCCAAAACTCCCGTTTGAAAAAGGTTACCCGGATTAATCTAATGGCTATCTTATGGAAACTTGCTCTTTGCAAGGTGTAATTGTTAAAGTTTGAATTATTACTTTCAACACACTTATCAACTTATGATAGTGTTTGAAAAAAAGCTTGGAATATTACTATCAATTTATGATGATTTTTATTTGGAAATAGGTTTGAAATAACACTATCAACTTATGATAGTTTTGGGAAAAGATTTGTAAGAATACTATCAACTTATGATAGCATTAAAAAAAAAATTGTAATATTACTAAAACTTATGATAGTTTTTATTTGGAGCCACACTACCAACTTTTGGTAGATTTAATTTTAAACACCAACTTATGGTGTTAATGATAAAATGTCCTACCAACTTTTGGTAGGTTTAATTTTAAACACCAACTTATGGTGTAAATGATAAAATGTCCTACCAACTTTTGGTAGGTTTAATTTTAAACACCAACTTATGGTGTTAATGATAAAATGTCCTACCAACTTTTGGTAGGTTTAATTTTAAACACCAACTTATGGTGTTAATGATAAAATGTCCTACCAACTTTTGGTAGGTTTAATTTTAGATACCAACTTATGGTTTATTTAATAAAATGTCCTACCAACTTTTGGTAGGTTTAATTTTAAATACCAACTTATGGCATAAATGATAAAATGACCTACCAACTTTTGGTAGGTTTAATTTTAAATACCAACTTATGGCATAAATGATAAAATGACCTACCGGTATAAATGATTAAATGACCTACCAACTTTTGGTAGGTTTAATTTTAAATACCAACTTATGATATAAATGATTAAATGACCTACCAACTTTTGGTAGGTTTAATTTTAAATACAACTTATGGTACAAATGATTATTTGGAAAAGTGTCATCTATCAATTTAACCTATTATTGCCAACTTATGGCAAATTCATAAATGAAATCAAATAAGGTCCATAATTCAAATAAAGGAAATCAACTTAGGATTTCTTCAATTGAAATGACCTATATTCAATTTTAAGCCTATATATTCATAATCCACACTTGTACAAATAATAAATGTCGAAATTATACAAGTCGACATGAATAAGATAAATTACACAATATGGGGGGCCAAATATACACAAATTGCAATAAACCAAACAAAATCTTGAAATTGCTCAAGCCTCCATCAACTCGTCCAAATAATATCCAAGCCCGAGCCTCGTCCAACAAAACAAACATAAAGAGAGGGAAAAATAGAATACTCAAATGTAAATCAAGATTTAAATCGAGTCAAGACCACATTATGAGATTCACACGTATCCAAACCAAGAAAATCAAATCCAAATATGGTCTCTCCCGCTTTTTCCAACAAGAAATAGAAGAAAAAAAATGCAAAGAGAAAGGGCTCAACATATTAGTATCGAAAACACTCACAAGCATCACATATGTCCAAGGTGAATGCAAGAAATACCATGTCTATTCTTAGTCAACATCCGAGGATGCTAAAAATGAATCAAACATTGGAATCAAAGTGTCAATAGAGCAATACTTGAGTAAAAGATATGAGGGGTATGAAGCTTCTACCAAAAAAATCCAAAGAATCGGTTTTCCCCCTCTCTCCTCTTCCTCTCTTCTTTTTTTGTTTTGCTTCACCAAAAGCCAAAGCCTCCTTCTTTCTTCTTTTCTCTCACGCCTCCTCTCTTCCTCTCTTCTTTTTTTTGTTTTGTTTCCTCTCCCCCTCCAAAACCAAAGTCTCTTCTCCCCTCTTCTTATTCTTTTTCTTTCCCCAATTTGTGCCACATTTCTCTCTTTGTCTCCTTCTTTTTATTCTTTTTCTTTCCCCAATTTGTGCCACATTTCTCTCTTTGTCTCTTTCTTTTTATTCTTTTTCTTTCCCCAATTTGTGCCACATTTCTCTCTTTGTCTCCTTCTTTTTATTCTTTTTCTTTCCCCAATTTGTGCCACATTTCTCTCTTTGTCTCTTTCTTTTTATTCTTTTTCTTTCCCCAATTTGTGCCACATTTCTCTCTTTGTCTCCTTCTTTTTATTCTTTTTCTTTCCCTAATTTGTGCCACATTTCTCTCTTTGTCTCTTTCTTTTTATTCTTTCCCCAATTTGTGCCACATTTCTCTCTTTGTCTCCTTCTTTTTATTCTTGGCTTTTTCTTTCTTATTTTTTACTTTTCCATTCTGCAAAAACAATAAAAAGATTAAAACAATTCTCTTATTTTTAGATATTTTCTAAGATTTGATCTTATTGGGTCAAGATTTGAGTATTTAAGGATCCAAGAAAGGGATTATGAATATCTATGTGCTTATAGGTCAAAGAAATGAGCTTTTGCATTTTTTGTGTTCTTTTTCCTATTTTTTCTTTTTCGGATCGGACGAAATCCGGTTACTACAGCTGCCCCCCTTTGTATGTCCTTTATGAAATAAAAGGCAAACAAAGGCGTAGTCAACCGAGTTTCGTACGAGAATTGAAATACACGGGATCACTATGGCCATTCCTGGTTTGGCCAAATGTTTGTTCAAGAAAATAAAGGGGCACGGGATCACAAGGCCATTCCCGGCTTGGCCAACTGTTTGTGCAAGAAAATAAAGGGGCACGGGATCACAAGGCCATTCCCGGCTTGGCCAATGTTTGTGCAATAAAATAAAGGGGCACGGGATCACAAGGCCATTCCCGGCTTGGCCAACTGTTTGTGCAAGAAAATAAAGGGGCACGGGATCACGAGGCCATTCCCGGCTTGGCCAAATGTTGGTGCAGAAAAATAAAGGGCACGGGATCACGAGGCCATTCCCGGCTTGGCCAAATGTTTGTGCAGAAAAATAAAGGGCACGGGATCACGAGGCCATTCCCGGCTTGGCCAAATGTTGGTGCAGAAAAATAAAGGGCACGGGATCACGAGGCCATTCCCGGCTTGGCCAAATGTTTGTGCAGAAAAATAAAGGGCACGGGATCACGAGGCCATTCCCGGCTTGGCCAAATGTTGGTGCAGAAAAATAAAGGGCACGGGATCACGAGGCCATTCCCGGCTTGGCCAAATGTTGGTAGTAGAAAAATAAAGGGCACGGGATCACGAGGCCATTCCCGGCTTGGCCAAATGTTGGTGCAGAAAAATAAAGGGCACGGGATCACGAGGTCATTCCCGGCTTGGCCAAATGTTTGTGTGAACTTTATGCAAGAAAATATCCATGAGTGTATGAATGTATGAAGAGAAATTGTATTTTATTTTTTTCATTTTGAAAATTCGACTTCGGTTAATTGTCGTCAGCACCATCACCCCTATCATCCTGCCATTATCCCTCATGAGAAGACTGCATCTTTTGATTCCATCCTATCTTCAATCTGCCATGTTACCCTTATTCTTGTATCTTTCATTCTCTTTTTGTCTGATCTTCCCATCGATTTACTGTTTACATCTGATTTCCATCAAATCCGACGTATCTTTAATGCTAAACAAAATCTCCCTGGCCTCCACTAATGCCTTTTAACGCCATTTAATTTCTTTTAGCCCTCCTAGAGTTAAGAACACCACAATCTCTCCGACTCCCCCATGCCTTTTAGCGTCATTTAATTTCCTTTAGCTCCGTCATAGCCAAGAACACCAAAATCTTTCAAGTCCCTGTGAAGAACAATATCCTAATGCACTTGTCATAATTCTCTTATTACTTTACTCAATTTCAAATAAATTCAATAGCATGGCGATGCTTGTACTATATGAGAATTTTGCGCAAGCAATCAAAATTTTGATGAAAACAATCAATGAATTAGGAACTCAGAAATGAATGACCTCAGAGCATTTTATTAAAATGGATAGATAACAAGAGAAACTGACGAGGTACGTATATGATTCCAGAAGGTTAGAAACAAAGGAAATAGCAGAAATCTTTGCAAGATATGAATGAAATAATTCGGATTCCGCACAAAACTGCCCCAGTTTTGTGTGCCCCCATTTTGCAATTATTGAATCTGACTACTTCCATATCACTCGTCTCCTTCGCAGCCTCATCATGCATACCCCTGAACATAGCCAATTCACCTGTGTACAGCCTCGCCATCTGTCATTCATTGTATTTCCTTATATTCATCTCAAATCCTCGAAAGGCCTCTGCCTCATTCCCCTTAGTTGCTTTCACCACACCCTTCTGATCTCAATATTATTTGAAGCTCCCATGAAGGGTTTTCACTATAGTAGAGACTTTTCTTCTTTCCCTAATTTTTGCCTGAAGCGTCCACGGGGGATTTTCACTCCAGCGGGATTTTTATTGCTCTAATTTTTGCCTAGACCGCCCTTTCGGGTTTTCAATCTAGCGAGCTTTTTACTCTAATTTTTGCCTAGATCGCCCTTTCGGGTTTTCAATCTAGCGAGTTTTTTTTTTTTTTTTTTTTTTTTTTTTTTTTTTTTTGCTAGGGGTAATACTTTTTGATGGCGTCTGCATTCACCGGATTAGGCAATTCTTCTCCATCCATTCTTGTCAATATTAATGCTCCTCCTTCAAAAGCTTTTTTCACCACATATGGTCCCTCATAATTCGGTGTCCACTTCCCTCGGTGATCCTTTTGAGGTGGCAAAATCATCTTCAACACTAACTCTCCCCCCCTGAAGCTGCGAGGCCGAACTTTCTTATTATGTGCTTTCATCAATCTTCTTTGATACAATTGCCCTTTGCAAATTGCTCTTAATCTTCGTTCTTCTATCAAATTCAACTGCTCATATCTCGTTCGAGTCCATTCTGATTCTTCCAAACCTGCCTCCAGAACTACTCGAAGGGATGGAATCTCCACTTCGATAGGCAAAACTGCTTCCATACCATACACCAAAGAGAAAGGAGTCTCCCCGGTAGATGTGCGTATTGATGTCCGATAACCATATAGAGCAAAAGGGAGCTTCTCATGCCAATCTTTGTAATTCTCTGTCATCTTCCTGATGATCTTCTTGATATTCTTATTCGCCGCCTCAACAGCCCCATTCATCTTTGGTCGGTATGGCGTCGAATTATGATGACGAATTTTGAACTGGTCACAAAAACCTTTCACCATTTTGCTATTGAAATTCGTGCCATTATCAGTAATAATTCTTTCCGGGACTCCATATCGACAAACAATCTCTTTCCTCAAAAACCGAACAACCACGCTACTCGTCACATTAGAATATGAAGCAGCCTCCACCCATTTGGTAAAATAATCAATGGCAACCAAAATGAAACGATGCCCATTAGAAGCCTTTGGCTCAATTGAACCGATGACATCTAATCCCCACATAGAGAAAGGCCATGGTGACGTCAACACATGTAATGGATTAACGGGAACATGTGTCCTGTCTGCATTAATCTGACACTTGTGGCATCTATTTGCATAACTTATACAATCCCTCTCCATGGTTAACCAATAATACCCTGCACGTATAATCTTCCTTGCCATTGCATATCCACTAGAATGAGTCCCACATATCCCTTCATGAATTTCCTCCATGACTTGCTTAGCCTCAGCAATATCAACACATCGAAAGAAAACTATCCCATCATTCCTTTTATAAAGAACATTTCCACTCAAGAAGAAAGATCCCGCCAATCTCCTGATGGTACGCTTATCATTTTCTGATGCTCCTGATGGATATTCCTTCTTCTCAATGTACTGTTGAATATCATGATACCACGGTTTACCATCAGGCTCTCCCTCCAAATTTAAACAGTAACCTCGAACTTCTCGTTTCTCGATTTTAATCACCTGCACTTCCCCTTTTGGGTCTACATCAAACATTGCTGCCAGAGTTGCCAGAGCATCTGCTATTTGATTTTCTCCCCTTGGGATATAATCCAGCTCCACCCAATCAAAAAACTTGATTAATTTTTTGATATGCTGGTAGTATGGAATAAGCTTGTCATCTTTGGTTTCCCATTCGTCATTCAATTGCCTAATCACCAACTGTGAATCACCATAGACCTGTAGCCTCCTAATCCCCATATCAATGGCAGCTTGAATTCCCATCGTACATGCTTCATACTCAGCCACATTGTTGGTACATTCGAAATACAACTTAGCTGTAAACGGTATAACCTTCTCTTCAGGTGATATTAACACTGCACCAATTCCGCATCCTATAATATTAGAAGCGCCATCAAACAACATAGTCCATTTTGCCAAATTCTTTTGATTCTCTTCTTCTATCGACACAGTCATGACATCAATATCTGGAAATTTCAAATCCATAGTTTGAGTATCATCAATCGCTCCCTCTGCCAAATAATCTGCTATTGCACTCCCCTTGGTTGCCTTCTGTGTGACATATAAAATATCATATTCTGATAATAACATTTGCCATTTAGCTATCCTCCCTGAAAGAGAAGGTTTCTCAAAAATGTACTTGATAGGATCCATCCTGGAAATCAACCATGTAGTGTGATAAAGCATGTATTGTCTAAGTCGATGCGCAGCCCAAACCAACGAGCAACAAGTCTTCTCTAACATCGAATAATTTGCTTCACAACTGGTAAACTTTTTGCTTAAGTAATAAATGGCATGCTCTATCCTTCCTGATGAGTCATGTTGTCCGAGCACACATCCCATCGAACTATCTGAGACAGTCAAATAGAGAATAAGCGGCCTGCCAGCCACAGGAGGCATCAACACTGGAGGACTTTTCAAGTATTGCTTGATCTTTTCGAAGGCTACCTGACAATCTTTATTCCACTCAGTAGAGTTACTTTTACGCAACAATTTAAAGATAGGTTCACAAGTAGCCGTCAACTGTGAAATGAATCTGGCAATGTAATTCAATCTTCCCAAGAAACCCCTAACCTCTTTTTCTGTCCGAGGGGGTGACATCTCCAAGATCGCCTTCACTTTATCAGGATCTACTTCGATTCCTTTCCTGCTTACAATGAAACCTAACAACTTCCCCGAGGTTGCCCCAAATGTGCACTTAGCTGGATTCAACTTCAATTGATGCTTCCTTAATCGATCAAACAACTTCTGGAGATTCACAATATGATCTTCACCTTCTTTGGATTTTGCTATCATATCATCGACATATACTTCAACTTCTTTATGCATCATATCATGAAACAAAGTGACCATGGCCCTTTGATAAGTGGCACCGGCATTCTTCAAACCAAAAGGCATGACTTTATAACAGAAGGTTCCCCATAGAGTAATAAAAGTTGTTTTCTCGCGATCTTCTGGTGCCATCTTGATCTGATTGTAACCCGAAAATCCATCCATGAAAGAGAAGGTAGAATGTCTGGCTGTATTATCCACTAAAACATCAATGTGAGGAAGAGGGAAGTTATCCTTTGGGCTTGCGTGATTAAGGTCTCTATAGTCGACACACATCCGAACTTTGCCATCTTTTTTGGGGACAGGTACAATATTCGCCACCCATTTTGGATATCGAGCCACTGCCAAGAAACCAGCATCAAACTGCTTCTTCACTTCATCTCTTATCTTCAACAACATGTCTACTTTCATTCTCCTCAATTTTTGTTTCACAGGGGTACATTCTGGAATTAATGGCAACTTATGAACAACAATGTTTGTATCAAGACCCGGCATGTCCTGATAAGACCATGCAAAGACATCCTGGTAACTATGCAATAAATCTATCAACTTCTTTTTGCTTTCTCCTTCAAAGGCAGCTCCTATCTTGACTTCCTTTTTCTCCGTTTCAGTTCCCAAATTCACGACTTCAGTTAACTCTTGATGTGGCTGTATTATTTTCTCTTCTTGATTGACTTGTCTTAATATCTCAGGAAAAATCTCCATTTCTTCGTCTATTTCATAGTCAGATTCAACATTGCTAATGGGTGCATCAAAATCTGGGTCATTAAGTTCGTCCTCTTTATTATCATCATTTTCAATCCTGTTAAAGAAATGAATGAAAGTGGTTTTGAGAATGGAGAATAACACTTGAATGGAAATGAAGAAACATGAATATGGATGACTATCAAGAGATTTTCATTTCATGGAAAAGGAAATGTGAACAAAGATAGAACATGCAATCGCCATACTATAAAATCTATTGAAAGCAAAGTAAAGCATGCTCATTACAAAAGATCCAAACGAAAGCCGTGAGCTAGGCCCACGATGGTAGTGCACTCGGGATTACTCTTGCAGGTTCTTGAGAGATACTGGGAGCTCCAAACTGGTCCAGTTGCTAAGTTTGAAATTTGAAGGACGCGAGATGACAAAGCAAGGTCTAGCAGCTGAACTCTGTTCCCCTTCCACCACAGCAACTTGGAATTTTTCAAAATGATCACATATATTTGCCAAAATCGCCCTAGTTACACCAGTCGAGTTTTGAAATGACAGTTTTCCAAAAACTGCCCCAGTGTCAGTCAAACTTATCTTGTTTTGCATCCCTCCATACACAAAACTGTCATAAAGCCAGGGAATCGGTTTCTTTTCAACTTCCAATTCCTTTCCTTCCAAACGGGCAAGCCTCTTCGCCTGTTTTTCTGCTTGCACACGATTTCTGTCAACCCTAGTTGGCTTATAACCCAAACCCCAGCGTTCTGGATGTTTCACCATTTCTACTGGCTTCTTAATTCCCTGTCGATTCTTACCGAGTCCTTCTCCTGGGCGAAACCCCTTTTTCAACATAAATTTTGCTACATTCTTCGTAACCTTTGATATTTGTGGCTTTAGGGGAGAAAGTCCTTCCTTCCCGTAGCTAGCACTAGCAATTTCAAAAGATTGGAATGAACTCTGAATCCCCTCTGTCGGGGCATCAATAGGAGAACTATTAGACAAGCTGGCAACCATCCATTCTGACTGACCCTTTACTATGTAAACCCTTCCATCATAAACAAATTTGAGCATTTGGTGCAACGATGATGGAACAGCTCCCGCAGAGTGAATCCAAGGGCGTCCCAACAGGCAACTATAGGTTGGTGAGATATCCATTACCACAAACGGCACATTGAACATTACACTTGCAACCTGTAAAGGTATTTCAATTTCTCCCATAATCTCTCTACGTGTTCCGTCGAATGCTCTCACTACCATTGGTACTTGTCTTAGATACGATCTGTCAATTGGTAGCTTCTCAAAAGTCTCCTTTGGTAAAATATTGAGGGATGACCCATTGTCCACCAGGATACTTGCTAATTCCTTTCCACGGCACATGGCTGAAATATGCAAAGCTTTGTTGTGCCCCATCCCTTCAGGCGGAATATCATCTTCAGTAAAGGACAGCAAATGGGAGGCCAACACATTTCCTACAATGCCATTGAAAGAGTCTGTAGGAATCTTGTCTGATACATATGCCTGGTTTAACATTTTCATCAAGACTTGTCGATGTGGTTCAGAGCTCATTATCAACTCCAAGATCGAAATTTTTGCAGGGGTTTTCTTCAATTGATCCACCACCATGTACTCACTCTGCCGAATAATTTTCAGGAACTCCTGAACTTCCACGTCAGTTACCACTTTCTTTTTCTCTTCTGGGCGTACAAAAAGACCTTCTTCTGGAATAAAACCTGACTTTTCAACTTCAGGTATTGCTTTCCCTTTCCTTTTACGCTCTGCTTCAAGGTCCACCATTAGATTCCCTTCTGTCTCATTTCTCGTGTAACATCTTCCACTCCGGGTAACTCCACCGACGCCAGAAATATTATCTACCACTTCTCCTTGCTTTCCACTAGCTCCTGCTTCATAATTCCATGGCACAGCCTTGTCATTCTTGTACAAAGGATCTATTTTTGGAGTCACAGTCATTGGCTTGTCCTCTGTAGAGTATTGTAGAACAAAAGGTTTCACACAATTCGGTCTTGGTCCTTGGTAGTAACCCCCTAAGACATTGATATGGCCCTCTCGACTTTCTCCTTCTTCAAAAATAATTCTCCTCAAATCCATCAACTCTTGTACGTTCTCTCGAAAATCATTGCATTCTTCAATAGTATGACCTTCCATTCCACTGTGAAATTTGCAAGTCTTAATTGTGTCAAGTTGATTACTTTGGCGGAAAGAACTCATCATTTCAATCATCCCTTGCTCCTTTAAGATGTCAAATAACTGGCTCAATGGCATCGTAATCTCTGACACCCATCTCTTGATAACACGAGACTCACCAACACAATTCACACCCTCATTTCCATGGTTTGGCAGCGGATTGTTGTTAACATTTGGTTTGTCCACAGCATCCAAGTTGAGCCATTTTGCTTCAATCATCCCCTGAATTAACCTCTTGAAAGTCAAACATGCTTCAGTTGAATGTCCGGGTGCGCCCCCATGGTAAAGACATGTAGAATTTGGATCATACCAGGTAGGATATGGAGGCTGGTGAACTCTTCCAGGTATTGGTACTACCGCCCCTTGGGCTTGTAGCTTAGTGAAACACTCCGTATATGTCATAGGTATAGGGTCAAAACGTTCCACCGGCCTTCTGGGTCTTGGATTTTGGAAATTTGGACGAGGGTTTTGGTAGGTATTTGGGTTCTGAAAGTTTGGGTAAGTGTTTGGGTTTTGCGAGTACTGATTGGGTAGCGGTGTATTGAATCGGGGTGGGTAAGGATTTCGGATGTGGTGTTGGTTATAGTAGACTTCTGGGTTTGACATCCTTGGGGCATTGCTTCTAGGGCGATAGTCTGAAGTAAGCGCACCATAAACAGCGGGATCAAAATTTACAGAATGCACTTCAGTCTTTTTGCCTTTACTTCCTTTAGCTGGGTCCGGTTTATCAAGGGTGGGATAATGCAGAGTACCTCTCTTCATACATCGTTCAACTCGCTCTCCTGCCTGTATCATATCAGCTAGGTTATTGTGGCCACCTCCTGCCAAATTGGAAGTATAAGGTTCCTGGAGAGCATCAATAAAAGCATTCAACAAATCCTTCTCTGACAGTGGTGGAATTATCTGGGCTGCCAAATCCCTCCATCGATGAGCAAACTCCCTGAAGCTTTCCCCACTCTTCATTGTTGTATTCTGCAGATCATAAATGGTAGGGATCTTCTCTTCATTGTGCTTATATTGCTTCATAAACACTTCAGCCAAATCCTCCCACGAAGCTACTGATGAGGGATTAAGGGTATTGAACCACCTTTGAGCTGCCCCAATCAGACTATCTTGGAAATAATGCATCAACACTTTCTCATTGCTTGCATATGGCTGCATACGTCGACAATACATCGTTAGATGATCCAATGGAACTCCAGTGCCATCAAACAAACTGAATTTTGGTAGTACAAAATCATGCGGAATATTCAGATTCTTCACAAGGCACAAATTGGCCGGATTCAACATCCCTGAAACATTAAAACCCTCCATGGCTCTTAATCTCTTTTCCAACTTCTTAATGGCAACTATTGAGTTATTTTCTTCATTCTGAACTTCCTCATTCACTACTCTGGCGGTTACAGCTTCCGCAATATTAGCGTTGACTGGGAAGGGATTATCATGCACATGGGTCTCAGCTGAATGAATATATGTCGGGTTCTGAGTGGTTGCCTGTTGGGAAACATACTGATGCTGATGCAAACCAGGCAAAGGCTGATTACGAATAGGAGTAAACCCGGGTGGGTAAGTTGGTATTTCCTGGTGCAGATGATTCTCAGGAATCTCTAGTGTTTCAGAATTTTCAGCTACTCCCTTTCCTTTCATCAGCAACGCCATATTCTTCATCAATAAGGCCATCTGTTCTTTGATTTCAGCTATATCCTGATTCTGACTATGCTCACCCATTTCCTGCTCCATATTCTCAATAATTCTTGATTGTAGGCGAGTCTGATAGGGGTGACGATGTTGCTTCTTGAAAGCTATGATTAATGATGCACTTAAATCCCCTGATTTGAAAAAAATGTAACAAGGTTAGTTTTCTTGTTTTGTTATTTTTCTTCTGCATGCTTGTGTGTGAATCCTATATAGTCATTGCAATTTAAAAAGACAATAAAAGCAAAACATCATTTCATTAAAGCGAATTTTATTTTTACATGATAGCCTTGAAAATAAAATTAATCCCTAGTTTGGAAACCCTCCATGCCGGAGCACTCCAATCATCTCTAGGTCCTTGCGAAGATTGGCCAAGAATTGTAGGACTTTCCCAAATTCTGGCCCCTGAAGCACTTCATCTTGGCTCAATTTTGCAGCTTCTTCCTCAAAGGCAATAGCCCATGCAGACAACTTTGTCACTTGGCACATTGCTATCTCAATTCGACGGGTAAGCGTAGACCGTGCCTCACGATTCTCTACAAGTCCATCAAGTAATGCCTCATTCTCATCTGCTAGCCTGACCATCTCAGTCCGATTATGGTTTAGCAACTCTTGATGTAACACTCTTAGCCGCTTAATTTCTTCATTCATTCTTCTCATGGCTGCTTCCATTGTGACATTTGCTTGCTCAATTCTTTGGTGTTGGGACTTCCACGCTTTAAGTTCCTCTAATGCATGTGACATCCCCACTTTTGCCCTTTGGAGTTCAAATTGTATTTGTAGGTTATTTTGTTCCAGCTGCTTCCTCTTCTTACTCACCATTTCCAGTTCTTTCATTTCCTCCATCTCTTGTATCTTTGCTTGAGAGAGCTCTTCTTGTGTTAATTCATACTTCCTTTTATAGCTTTCGGCTTCTTGAGTCATCCTCAGTAATGCTTCTTCCAAATTCTGAATCTTCTTCACAGTTAAGTCCTCGACTTCTTCAGTGTCAGGCCCTTTTCTTCTGTGACCCGTATGCTCATTTCCTTGAAACCTCAATTTATTTTCCCCTACTATATTCTGAGGTATCCTTGTTCTTTCCTTATGGGTATTTCCTCCTTGGATATGATCTTCAGAAATAGTTTTGCCCCTCTTCTCATGCCATTTAAAGTAAATTAGGGTACCATCTGATGTGTGCTTGCCTCGATTCGTAATCTTGAGATTTTTCCATGCCTGAAGTATTTTTCGTACCGTAGGTACAATCAACTCCAAATCTTCTCCATCATCATAAGAAAAATCAAGATCTAACAACCCATGTGTTGCTGGAATACAAGGATTAGACCCTATTTGCCTAAATACTAATGATGGTGCTTGACTGACAGCTCCCCACGGGCCTAAAAGAGGGACCCAAGGAAAATCTCCACACCTATATAGAAATGTGTCAGGCAAAAACCAAGGTGCTTTTCCTTCTACACTGCGAACATCCAGGGATTGCAAGATCTTTTCCCATTTTCCAATATTCGGGTGGCCAGGTTTCCACTTCGCCTCTGTGAACTCCAATATCGGTCTCCTTTCTGGCCGCGTATGATCCTTAAAGCCAATCTTTGGAAAATCAAGCTCCCTACAATACTTAATGTGACTTACTAACCAGATTCCGAGCAAAGCTGAACATCCATTGAACCTTGCTTTTATATTGCGACGACAAAAGTTGAGAGAACGAATCGTTTCACATATTATTGCAGGAACTGGGTTCACACCGCGATCTACCTGATTAAAAAGCTTGATCACTCTCCCTTCCACATATCCTTGAGTGCAAGGAAATAATATAGCTCCATATATTGCAAGTGCCAATGCTGACTGTCTCAATGTTGTCTTCGGCTTTCCCTCCACGTATTTCATCAATTCCTCAATTGGAAAACACCACTTGCTCCCTTTGAATGAACCCATCCTCTTGACATTCTCACTCTCACATCCCAACATCTTGGCAATAATTTTTTCAGCTGACATGTTTTCCTGAAAGTAATACATTTTTGTATTATGAGGCTCCAATTGTAGTAACTGAGCATATTCCTCAATTGTGGGTGAGAAATCTATTTGCCCAAATGTGAAGCACCTATATGCGGGATCCCAATATGAACTGGCTGCTTGAAGCAATGTCACTGGTGTATCGACCCTTAGCAGACTCCCTATGAGACCATATTTTTTTGAGAACTCCGGGCTTAACTGCGGACTTTCCTTTGCCCATAAACTTATCAGACGTGGCAATGTGTGACTCTGAAATTCTGTCTTCATTACCCTTGGTAATAAGACATCCTCTTTCAAACTATCTCCATGCTCGGATTGCATTCTGCTCAACTCATCTCTTACGTCATAGATGTCCACCTTTTCATATACGGACACCCTTGACGCCATCCTGTTTCAATTGAAAGATGTTTTGACAATATTATCAAACCAAATTGCAATGACTGTGCCTATGTGAATTTCATGGGAAAGGAAACCAGTAATGGAAATTACAATTAAGAATGTGTACAACAAAACATCAGCTGCAAATGAATAAATCACACAAAAATAAAACATGCCATTATATGGGGTAACCTAACTTTCTGGAGGTTTCGGCCATGGATCTAGGGCTTTATAAAGTGCAGGGGTAAGTTTATCTAACTACTCCGCGAGGTCCCAGATCATGTTGCTTTTAAAATCCCAACTATTGGGACAAAAGCTCCTCCCTTAACTTTTAAGAGAAGTCGATCCGGTGAGGATATCTTCCACTACCCATGCGGAGACGGAATCTCACGAGAATAGTGGTCAACCCTCTCTAATACTAAAGGTAGAGCCCAGCTGGTAGGCTACAGTGAGTGTAAATGTATGAGATGACAAATACTTTACCACAACAAAATAAATCAACATCTCTGACATATAAAGGAAACAAACAATTAATCATACAAGAAGAAGTAACCGTAGCCAATCAATTTAATCATATGGGCTTGACCCTCTTAGGTTTAAAAAACCTGGTGTCCCCAGCAGAGTCGCCAGTTGTCGCAACCGGGGTCACGACGCGGACCGGCGTTTGAGGATGAAAAATGTTTAGAGTCGCCACCAATTGATTTAAGGTGCAATTGGACACCGAAAAGACCTGCGAACCAGAGAAAAGGGTACGGGGATCGATTGAGTGTGGGGAAGGTGTTAGGCACCCCACAACTCCCGTTTGAAAACGGTTACCCGGATTAATCTAATGGCTATCTTATGGAAACTTGCTCTTTGCAAGGTGTAATTGTTAAAGTTTGAATTATTACTTTCAACACACTTATCAACTTATGATAGTGTTTGAAAAAAAGCTTGGAATATTACTATCAATTTATGATGATTTTTATTTGGAAATAGGTTTGAAATAACACTATCAACTTATGATAGTTTTGGGAAAAGATTTGTAAGAATACTATCAACTTATGATAGCATTAAAAAAAAAATTGTAATATTACTAAAACTTATGATAGTTTTTATTTGGAGCCACACTACCAACTTTTGGTAGATTTAATTTTAAACACCAACTTATGGTGTTAATGATAAAATGTCCTACCAACTTTTGGTAGGTTTAATTTTAAACACCAACTTATGGTGTAAATGATAAAATGTCCTACCAACTTTTGGTAGGTTTAATTTTAAACACCAACTTATGGTGTTAATGATAAAATGTCCTACCAACTTTTGGTAGGTTTAATTTTAAACACCAACTTATGGTGTTAATGATAAAATGTCCTACCAACTTTTGGTAGGTTTAATTTTAGATACCAACTTATGGTTTATTTAATAAAATGTCCTACCAACTTTTGGTAGGTTTAATTTTAAATACCAACTTATGGCATAAATGATAAAATGACCTACCAACTTTTGGTAGGTTTAATTTTAAATACCAACTTATGGCATAAATGATAAAATGACCTACCGGTATAAATGATTAAATGACCTACCAACTTTTGGTAGGTTTAATTTTAAATACCAACTTATGATATAAATGATTAAATGACCTACCAACTTTTGGTAGGTTTAATTTTAAATACAACTTATGGTACAAATGATTATTTGGAAAAGTGTCATCTATCAATTTAACCTATTATTGCCAACTTATGGCAAATTCATAAATGAAATCAAATAAGGTCCATAATTCAAATAAAGGAAATCAACTTATGATTTCTTCAATTGAAATGACCTATATTCAATTTTAAGCCTATATATTCATAATCCACACTTGTACAAATAATAAATGTCGAAATTATACAAGTCGACATGAATAAGATAAATTACACAATATGGGGGGCCAAATATACACAAATTGCAATAAACCAAACAAAATCTTGAAATTGCTCAAGCCTCCATCAACTCGTCCAAATAATATCCAAGCCCGAGCCTCGTCCAACAAAACAAACATAAAGAGAGGGAAAAATAGAATACTCAAATGTAAATCAAGATTTAAATCGAGTCAAGACCACATTATGAGATTCACACGTATCCAAACCAAGAAAATCAAATCCAAATATGGTCTCTCCCGCTTTTTCCAACAAGAAATAGAAGAAAAAAAATGCAAAGAGAAAGGGCTCAACATATTAGTATCGAAAACACTCACAAGCATCACATATGTCCAAGGTGAATGCAAGAAACACCATGTCTATTCTTAGTCAACATCCGAGGATGCTAAAAATGAATCAAACATTGGAATCAAAGTGTCAATAGAGCAATACTTGAGTAAAAGATATGAGGGGTATGAAGCTTCTACCAAAAAAATCCAAAGAATCGGTTTTCCCCCTCTCTCCTCTTCCTCTCTTCTTTTTTTGTTTTGCTTCACCAAAAGCCAAAGCCTCCTTCTTTCTTCTTTTCTCTCACGCCTCCTCTCTTCCTCTCTTCTTTTTTTTGTTTTGTTTCCTCTCCCCCTCCAAAACCAAAGTCTCTTCTCCCCTCTTCTTATTCTTTTTCTTTCCCCAATTTGTGCCACATTTCTCTCTTTGTCTCCTTCTTTTTATTCTTTTTCTTTCCCCAATTTGTGCCACATTTCTCTCTTTGTCTCTTTCTTTTTATTCTTTTTCTTTCCCCAATTTGTGCCACATTTCTCTCTTTGTCTCCTTCTTTTTATTCTTTTTCTTTCCCCAATTTGTGCCACATTTCTCTCTTTGTCTCTTTCTTTTTATTCTTTTTCTTTCCCCAATTTGTGCCACATTTCTCTCTTTGTCTCCTTCTTTTTATTCTTTTTCTTTCCCTAATTTGTGCCACATTTCTCTCTTTGTCTCTTTCTTTTTATTCTTTCCCCAATTTGTGCCACATTTCTCTCTTTGTCTCCTTCTTTTTATTCTTGGCTTTTTCTTTCTTATTTTTTACTTTTCCATTCTGCAAAAACAATAAAAAGATTAAAACAATTCTCTTATTTTTAGATATTTTCTAAGATTTGATCTTATTGGGTCAAGATTTGAGTATTTAAGGATCCAAGAAAGGGATTATGAATATCTATGTGCTTATAGGTCAAAGAAATGAGCTTTTGCATTTTTTGTGTTCTTTTTCCTATTTTTTCTTTTTCGGATCGGACGAAATCCGGTTACTACAGGCTTGGATTGAAAATACACACCAGCGCGAGCCTGTCGGGCCGGGGCCGTGTGTAAGGCCTAATGGTCTCCTAATTTTTTGCACAAAAGTTTTTTATTTTATTTTTGGCTCATTAGAAATCCATATTCATTGAATGTGGACAGATGACTTGATCAAGAGTCAGACCCGTAATATCTGCGAGCCCACTACCCACTAACCTGGTCAATGCAATTGAGTCAGGCCATGTATAATGGCCTAGTGGTTGAGTCAGGCCCGAAAATCAGTGGTTGATCACTGATTTTTCTGGGCTGGTGGTTGCTCATACTCCTATATAAGGAGTGCATGGCCCCAGGTCGAACACACCACAACATTCATTCTTCTTCTCTCTCTGTTTGTCTGTGTTCGCACTTTGAGAGTGTTGTTCATAAGTGGTTCGATTGAGTCCACCAATATTGTTGTGCTGCTTACTTGTGGTGTGGAGCGTTGTATCTTGGGAAGAGATTGTCCGGAAAGCAGAAGCACCTATTGGCTGGGACAAATTTTCTTTAAGGAGATTCGTTACAACGTGCCTCGCTTCCTCATCTCCTGTCCAGCTACTGTGACGGTTTTGGTATTTTCAATTTACACATTTGTTACTGTGTTCATATATTTTATCGTAATTGTTAAGCATGCAGTATGTTATGTTACTGTATCTGCTATGGTGTTATGTTACTGGATAATTGCTATAAACAGTTTCTGTGCTTCCCAGTTTGTCATTTGCATGCATTTAATCCAACAATCTTAAAGAGAATTTTACGTTTTTGTTAAAACTCGAATGTTAGCATGCTCATTACTTGTATGTGCATCAATATTGAGTAAATTTTGCATGTTCTATGCTTAACTGCTTTTACAAAAATTTTGTCCAGTAATATATATCATTTATTTTTATAAAATTACTTGATTACAAATACTTTGGTAATCTTTTTTAGTGATTAACAATAACGAAGCAATGTCTAGAAAGTTCTGTCCAAGAAAAAGGTTACTTAATTGTGCGTCGTAGTAAACGAAAGACCCCCTCTTTCCTGGGAACGATTTGGTTGCTAAATTGTTAGTCTCTAATTTAGAAAGTCGACAAAGTGTTTTTGTGCCCTTTTAAACCAATAATTATGTGCTTAATAATATGTCAAAACCGTGAACATATTCTTGGAATTATTGTTGATTCTGTGGTGTTAAATTGTCAAGGATTATAATTTTGAATTATTTGATCTATTTGTGCTACTTTCTCTACGCTTTGACTTGTGTAGAGAATCAATGGAATCAATTAAAAATGCTGAGGGATCCACCGTCCACACCGGAGATGATGACTTGACCCCTAGAGGTATGAACAACCCAGGTGGTGTGGCTTCTCCTAGCGGAGGTGTGCCGGCGACTGCTGCTATTGGAGGTGTGGCTGCTCCTAACAGAGGCGAGCCTAAGACTACTTCTGTTGAGCCTGCTGC
Source organism: Tripterygium wilfordii (assembly GCF_013401445.1). NCBI lineage: Eukaryota > Viridiplantae > Streptophyta > Magnoliopsida > Celastrales > Celastraceae > Tripterygium > Tripterygium wilfordii. The sequence continues at coordinate 6,982,340 of NC_052253.1, forward strand.
TTCAGCTTATGCTGATGGGAGGACTGCGGGTCCTCTGGCTGGCCGTGTAATGGTTCCAGCTGAGAAGCCAGAAAATTTTACCGACAAGGATTTCAAAAGTGGCAACCAAAGATGCGTTTCTACTTGACCACTTTGAACCTTGTCATGTACCTCAACGAGGTGTGCCCCATTCTGTCACCAGGCGAGCAAGACAGAACGACTATAGCTACAGTCCAGTTTTGGAAGGATAATGAATATCTATGCAGGAACTATATCCTCAATGGATTAGTCGATGACCTGTACAATGTGTACTCCAACACCTCTTCAGCCAAAGAGCTTTGGGACTCTCTTGAAAAGAAGTACAAAACTAAGGATGTCGGTACTAAGAAATTTGTGGTGGCCAAATTTCTTTACTTCATGATGGTGGATGCCAAGTCTATTGTCAACCAACTTGAAGAGTTCCAGCTTAACTTGCATGAAATACAGGCCGAGGGATTGGTAATAAATGAGTCATTCCAAGTGGCGGCAGTCATCGAGAAGCTACCTCCTAGTTAGACTGATTTCAAGAATTACTTGAAACACAAGCGTAAGGCGATGAACATGGAGGAATTGATGGCCTGTCAGAGGATTGAGGAGGAACTCTTCCAAGCCCACTTGGTGGAAACTTCCAAGCCCAAGCATGGAAAGAGGAAAAGGGAGCACCAGACCAAAGGAAGCCAAAAGAGCAACCCAACAAGTTCCAGGGCACCTGCTTTGTCTGCGACAATCCTGGACACTAGGCCAAAGATTGCAGGAAGCATCCTAACAAGGACAATGCCAATAGCAAGGGAAAGAAGCAAGCCCACCTAGTTAAGGAGGAGGAAGATCAAGAGGTGTTTTGTGGTATCATCTCTCAGGTGAACATATTGACAAACACCAAAGATTGGTGGATGGACACAGGTGCAACCACACATATCTGCGTCCACAATGAGCTCTTCTCAACATATGAGAAGAAAGATGATGCTGAGAAGATTTATATGGCTAACTCTGCTCCAGCCACCATCGAGGGAGTCAAAAAGGTGATCCTGAAGTTTACCTCCAATAATAAGCTTGAGCTGTTGAATGTGATGCATGTCCCGGATATCAAGAAGAATCTGGTATCAGTGCCCACTCTGATCGAGAAAGGATTCAAATTAGTATTTGAGTCAAACAAATTTGTACTCTCTAAGAGTGGGATTTATTTGGGAAATGGATATATCAATGATGAGTTTTTTAAAGCCAATTGTGCAGTAATAGATGAAAAGTCTAAATTCTTGTACCCAAAAACTATCAACAAAGAAGAGTCTTCAGCTTACATGGTTGTGTCTCCTTTTCTATGGCATGATATATTAGGACATGTAAACTATGATACAATGAAAAAATGGGCAAACTTAGGTTTAATTCCCAAATTCAATTTGGATGTCAATTACAAATGTGAAACATGTGTTGAAGCAAAGTTTGCCAAGAAACCCTTTCCTAATATTGAAAGAAGTACTGAGTCTCTGGCATTAATCCATACAGATTTATGCGACTTGAAATTTGTTCAAAGTAGAGGTGGAAAGAAGTACTTTGTTACTTTCATTGATGATTGTACCCATTATTGCTATGTTTATTTATTAACTAGCAAAAATGAAGCAATGTACATATTTGTTAAGTACAAGAATGAGGTTGAGACTCAACTTGGTACGAAAATTAAAGCACTAAAGTCCGATAGGGGAGGAGAATATGATTCTGTTCTCTTTGATGAGTTGTGAGCTGAGTTTGGAATAATCCACCAAACTACAGCACTATATACACCTCAACAAAATGGAATTGCTGAGAGGAAAAACCAAACTCTAAAAGAGATGGTTAATTCCATGCTTATAAGTTCAGGTCTACCACAGAACTTGTGGGGGGAAGCAGTCTTGATTGTTAATTACATTCTTAATCGAATTCCCAAAAGAAAAGCATTCCATATGAGATATGGAATAAGAGACCACTATCCTTCAAATATCTGAAAGTGTGGGGGTGTTTTGCTAAGGTGGTTGTACCTCCACCAAAGCAAGTAAAACTCGGACCTAAGTTGGTGGATTGCATATTCATCGGATATGCTCAAAATAGCAGTGCATTCATATTTCTGGTACACAAATATGAAATTGATGACATCCATGTCAATACGATCATGGAAACGAGAGATGCAGATTTTTTTGAGAATATTTTCCTTTGTAAACGAGGCAAAACCTCTCAGAAACAAAATAGAGATTCAAATTCTGAGAATGAAGAAATCGGTGAACGAGAGACTGATGAAATAGAACCAAGAAGGAGCAAGAGATCAAAAATATCTAAGTCCTTTGGTTCAGATTATCTAACATACATGTTAGAGAGCGAACCTCAGACTTACAATGAAGCAATGTCATCTCTAGAATCTCTATTCTAGAAAGAAACTGTTGACAGGGAGCTGGAATCCATCCTAAGTAACCATACTTGGGGAATTGGTCAATCTCCCACCCAGGAATAAACCAATTGGATGTAAATGGATCTTTAGAAAGAAGTTAAAAGCTGATGGATCCATTGATAAGAACAAAGCAAGGCTTGTAGCCAAAGGGTATAAACAAAAGGAGGGTCTAGAGTACTTTGATACTTATGCACCAGTCACGAGGATTACATCTTTTCGAATGTTATTCTCGATAGCTTCACTATATAGATTGGTGATATATCAAATGGATGTAAAAACTGCTTTCTTAAACGGTGAACTCAAGGAGGAGATTTATATGGAACAACCTGAGGGTTTCTTGAAGGTCAAAGGACAAAAACACAAAGTGTGTAGACTTGTCAAGTCATTGTATGGTCTTAAGCAAGCTCCAAAACAATGGCATGAGAAATTTGAGCAAGTAATGATTCGAGACAGATTTCGAATCAACGAGTGCGACAAATGTGTTTACACAAAAACTATGAATAATGAGTGTGTAATTGTTTGTCTATATGTCGATGATGTGCTGATTCTTAGTCGTAGTGTTGAGATCATCAACAAAACCAAGAAAATGCTATCGAAGAACTTTGACATGAAAGACATGGGTGAAGCGGATGTGATACTAAGCATTAAGATTCTCAAATCTTCGAAAGGCCTAGCTTTATCTCAATCATACTATATTGAGAAAAGTGATTGAACGGTTCAGAGGACATGGCATCAAGGATGCGATCAATCCTTTTCTCCCTTACCTGGTCTTACATAAGAATACTAGAAACAGTATTAATCAGCTAGAATACTATCACATTATTGTTAGTGTCATGTATATCATGAACTGCAATGAGCACTGGAAAGCTCTATTAAGAGTATTAGGGTACCTAAACAAATCAAAAAATAATGTTTTGAGTTATGATAAATACCCTGCTATTGTAAAAGGATACAGTGACTCCAATTGGATTTCAGATTTGGAGGAATCAAAACCAACTAGTGGCTATGTATTTCTTCTTGAAGTGGCAGCTGTATCATGGGAGTCCTCAAAGCAAACGTGCATCGCACGATCAACGATGCAATCGGAGTTCATCGCTCTCGATAAAGCCGGTGAAGAAGCAGAGTGGCTTTGTCATTTTTTGGAGGACATTCCAATATGGTCAAAGCCTATGTCTGCAATTTGCATTCATTGCGATAGTTAAGCTGCAATTGCAAGACCACAAAATATGATATATAATGGTAAATCTCGACACATTCATCGAAGATATAATTCCGTTAGACAGTTACTCTCGAGTGGAATAATTTCCATAGACTTTGTGAAGTCTAGAGAAAATCTTACGGATTCGTTTACACAAGGTTTGAGTCGAGAGGTGACAGATTGCGCATTGAGGGGAATGGGCTTGAAAGCCTTGATTCAATAAGTTACCTTGATGGAAACCTAACCTAGTGATTGGAGATCCCAGGGACTAGGTTCAATAAGACAACACAAGTTGGGTGTAACTTAAGTGTGAGCAGTACGAAGTTTTACTCCAACCTATTCCTATTATGCACAAAGTCTTGCTAGAATGTGTGTATAAGGTTAAGCTATGCTTTTAATGATTCCTATATCTTGTGATAAACAAGTGGAGTATTAAAGGAAACTCTTGATAGGAAATCACCTATGTGAGTGAAGAGTGAGGCCAGCTCTATGAAAGTATTTTAAGGTGATATTTTCTAAAGCACTCATTGAACCCAAGACGTTCATGGCCGAAATAATGAACACAACCGAGGACCAATTATGAATTGGATCAATGCTGTGTGAGGCATGTTGACTAGGCTTACAAAAACAACTGGCAGTTCAAGGCGTCAGACCACTGACTAGTTAAGTAAGTCCAATAGGCTTTCACTAGGAAAGGTTCAAAGTCAAAAGCTACGTATCTCGATGCAGTATTGATTCTATTGCACTCTCAGACGTATTCTCATATCTGAGTTGTCATATGTTTCCATTCAATGTGAGGGATTATTGGAAAAATGGTGGTCAACCATAGTTTGACTTAAATTTAATGACTAATGAATGAGAGTCATTGAATAATAATTGATGTGTCTTAATCTTCAATATGAAGAGAAGAGTTTGGAGTTTAATTTGGTCCAAAACCATTTTCGGTTGAATTAAAATTGACTCCAAAATAGTCATGTTAATCATGAAGAACAAAGTGGAATAAGTGTGCGTCTGAGAATCCCACATTGGAAAAATTCAATGTGGATGTGTTGTTTATAAACATAATGTTTAATGTAAAGCTTTGGGCCTAAGGGCACCCAAAATTTTGTGGGAGGGAGAGGCTCACCATTATGGGCTTGGATTAAAAAACACACAAGCGTGCGTGCACCCACCCATCGCGTTGGGCCGGGCCAGTCGATCGGTCGGGCGTGGCGAGGCAAGCAGGCGGGCCGTGGCTGTGCGTGGACTTGGACCTTCGAAGGCCTAATGGTCTTCTAATTTTTGCACAAAAGTTCTTTATTTTATTTTTGGCCCATTAGAAATCCATATTCATTGAATGTGGACAGATGACTTGGTCAAGAGTCAGGCTCGCAATATTTATGCGACCCACTACCTACTAACCTAGTCAATGCAGTAGAGTTAGGCCAAGTATAATGGCCTAATGGTTGAGTCAGACCCAAAAATCAGTGGTTGATCATTGATTTTTCTGGGCTGGTGGTTGCTCATACTCCTATATAAGGAGTGTCTGACACCAGGTCGAACACACCACAACATTCATTCTTCTTCTTTATCTCTGTTTGTCTGTGTTCTACACTCTAAGAGTGCTGTTCATAAGTGGTTCAATTGAGTCCACTAGTATTGTTGTGCTGCTTACTCGTGGTGTGGAGCGTTACATCTTGGGAAGAGATTGTCCGGAAAGCAGAAGCACCTATTGGCTGGGACAAATTCTCTTTAAGGAGATTCGTTACGACTGCCTCGCTCCCTCATCTCCTGTCAAGCTACTAAGACGATTTTGGTATTTTTAATTTAAGCATTTGCTACTGTGTTCATAAATGTTACCGTAATTGTTAAGCATGCAATCTGTTATGTTACTGTATCTGCTATGGTGCTATGTTACTGGATAATTCCTATAAACAGTTTTCGTGCTTCCTAGTTTGTCATTTGCATGCATTTAATCCAACACTCTATTCCCTACAAAACGATATGGAATCCCGCAAATTGGCAGCTTTCTCTCTTCTATCCTCTTTGAACTCCTCATCCTCCTCTCACCTTCCTCCACTCTCGTCCCTTCCAATTCCCATTTCAATGCCGATGATTTCAAATCTGATGCCAACATTTTTGCTCTTGCCCACCATTTTTTTGTCTTTTCAAGAAACCACCACTTCCCTCTCTCTTCTCACGATTTCAAGCAAAAAGAATAGAACCCCTTTGAATGAACTAGATACTGAATATTCGGTGAAGATGGAGATGCCAAAGTTAGTGATGAAGGGGTTTTATCTGGTCTAACTCAGAACTATTCGACATTAAAATGGCTCTCCAACTTGCTTGAACTGCTATTGGATTGTTGTGATCCAATCGTGTTTCCCCTTAATATATCTCTTGAGATTCGTCTTGAAATTGGGTTGTTTCAGTTGGCTACTGTGGCAAGTTACATTGATATTGCTTGCCAATTTGGGGTTTTAGTGGAAGCGGCTCAATTCTGTACAAAACAATTGTGTTGTGTTCTCCACAATAATTATCGATGTAGGGTTGCTTTTCCTAGCCATCATGATATGAAATCAGTGTCAACAAGGTTCAAAAATTTAGCTTGTGTTACCTAACTATCATGGTGTTATTAATTGTACTAGGTTTAAGATTTCAAATTATGGCATTTGTAGTATCCCATTTTGGTCTAGTTCGAGTGGCAACCCTACGAGTAGAGTCCTACTTGGAAGGGGTATCTATTTGGGCATTTCGAGACCCTAGTCGGGTGTACAAATGAACAAGGTTGGTGCAAGTGGAAATCCATACCAGCAAAGTCCCAATGTGGTGTTTGGTTTAAGTCAGAAGATGAGTCATTCGTGTTTAGGTCAATTATGCAAAATGGAAACAACAATTGAGTGAAAATGATGATTTTATTGAATTTCAAATAAATTTACAAGTACAAGTACAAGTAATCTTCTGCGAACCCTATCATAAATAAGTCTACGACCTCTAGGGTTTCTTTTGCAAAATGAATTAGAAGAGTCCACGACATACTGTTTTTCTTCCAACCAAAACCCAGATGACGCCTCATCTAACAGAAGTAATGGAAATCGCAAGCTGATATTGAGAGGAAAGACCACGACAACAAATTCTACTAGGAAAGGCAGGGGTGCAACACCATCACCCCGATTCATCTGCCAGCACCATGCCCATACTATATAATAAGCATTTCAAGAAGTTTATTTGTAGGTACCCGATTTTCCTTCATAAAATGTTGTAAATAATTTCAATTGTGATGGTGAAAAGTCAATATCAATGGAACTGTTTCGAGAGCATGTTTTAATAGTTTCTTTAAAGAAAAGTGCACCCACATGACCATATGGACTCGGGAGGTACATCGCTTATATGCACTATTAGTAATACCTTCTTATTGGGAACAATATCCTTGTGACCACCCACTGGATTTGGCCTAACTTTTCTTGTCGTCAGGTGAAAAAACTTCTTTCCACGCAAACTTAATAGCTCGAGTTTAGGCGAGTATTAGATGTCCAAAGGATAAATTTCAATATGTCATTCTCAGTTAAAAAAAAAAAACTTTCATTACGGTGTAATTAGACACAAAAATGTCTAAAGCTGGTGGTAGAGTGCAGATGCAGCATAAAAATCGTAGGAACTGTGTATCCATATTTTGTGAATGAATAATACTAATAATGCACAAAGAGAACATGACAATTTCTAATTATTGAACTTGTAAATTCCATCAATTATTGGAGAACAATAAGAGTGGAGAGTGCTTGTAACCGTTACATATCAAATACTTAACCGTTTTGTTCATCATCAAATCATTGATTTGATAACAAAATAATACAAAATTTCTTATCAAAATATCCGTGCGTGTGTTCTTTGATTAACGATTAACAAAATAATACAAATTTTCTTTCGAGATATCGGTGCGTTATTGGGTTTATGCAACTATTATGCATGGATCGCCCCAATCTTACCTTTCTATCTATCGATACATTATTGAAATCTTGCAAGTGATAGAATGTTAAGCTTTGATATGAACGCGCCACATCAGCTTTTGAGTAGTCTCAAAATCCTACCACTTGTAAAGTCATTTACAATTTAGGGGGAAAAAAAATTCCAAAAAAAGAAAAAGAATAGTATGCGCTTTAAAAGAGACATAGACGAATTTGATTCCTACATTTCAATAATCACATTAAAATGTATTTATACCTAATTTATTATCATTAAAATCAAACATTGGATAAAGATCAATACAACATTTGAACAATAAAAAAAATTTCATTGAATGAAACAAATGAACAAATCAATCATCATTATTTATTGTACAGTACTATAATTGAGTGATTGTAAAGAAAAAAAAATTAGTGGCTTGAGTTCTAGACACACTCCGTACATACATCGCAGACGATTTAAGTACCCAAAAGAATTTACTCGCAAAGTTGAGTGCCACAGCTTTCTGACAGTCTCTTCTTGTAAATTTTTTAGAGAAAAAAATATTAATTAAAACTTTGACAAAAAGGGGGAACGACTCCGCTTCTCTTCTTCATAACAGACATATCGATGCCTCCACTTCTCTTCCTCAGGGTGGTTCATCTTTCAGGCCAGGTTCATCCTTGATCCTTCTCAAACCTTCTTTTTATACTTAAACCGTTCCAATTTTCAATGTTAGATACATCGATTCTGACATTTCCTTTGGGTCGATTCAGGTGTTTATATATAGGTTTTGATATCTTTGAAATGTGTTCATCCAGTCTATTTTGCCATAATCATCAACGAATCTTGCGTACTCTCATTCTCCTGATTCATTTTGGTCTCCCTCTGTTTGGAAATTCATGTAAAGGGTATTGAGTCTATGCTTTTTGAACATTTGTTACATTCTTTGTGCTTTTGTTTAGCTTGTGGTTTTCCTTCTGTTTTGTACTGGTGGATTAGGCTTTTCTACAGTGAGCCTGAGAAGCCGAGCAGGAAAAAGATGAATCAACTGTTATGTTGCTCCTGATCAATGGGGTGATGTTCCACATGCTCCTATTCCTACTGTTAGTATTTTTGATGAAAATTGAAAAAGTATGGGACCCACCGAAAGAATAAGTGATTTAATAGGACAAACATATATATATATATGTGTTGTGTACGTGAAGCAAATTAGTGTTTGATTTGACTTTGTGTTCTCTTTTCTTGGTGGAGTTCAACAAGGCATGGTATGTAAGTGCCGTTTGAGGAGAATAAAAAGATGAGCTGGTCCATGACAGTGCAAATGAGCTGAGGGCAGATCCGGATGGGCAGTGCAACGGGAGGCTATGCGGTTGTCTGGTATAGCGTTGAAGCGGAGCTCATGCATGAGTAGTGAAGCTCATGGTAGAGAGGGAAATCAAAGGTTTGTGAGAGAGAGCAAAGGGTGATAATTTTGTCTTGTATCTCTCGGGTTTAGCCTAGATTTCTGTTGGTAAGAGATTCAAGATGTAGGGTGTTAGAGATATATGTTAGATTGGGGTTTATATAATCTCTAGGACTCTTGGGTATTTTTGGGTTTCTTTCGTGAGAGAAAATTATCGGTTTGTGGGTGTACAAATTTTCTACATAGCGAAGTTTTCTTTTGATCGTCTTTTGACAATGACCGTGGTTTTTCTCTAGTTTTGGAGTTTTCCACGTAATTTTTTTATTGTGATAGTTGATTTTCTCAGTTTCAATTTCTCTATTGTCGTGTTGATTAATCTATCAAGAAGGAGAGTGTGTCTAATTTTCCTAACACCTACTGCCCTGGTGTTGGCTGGTCAGCAAGTGTAAATCCGTTTTTAATCGTGGACTAGACTGGATCTTTGAGAGTTTGAGTTTTTGCTCTGAAGTACTTCATTTTGTTTGTGTTTAAGTATTTCTTCTTCAACTTTGAAAAAAAAGTGAGGTGGGTTTAACAAAGTTCTTCAACTTCAACTTCTTTCAAACGTGGAGTTCTAACAAAGTTCTCTTCAAATTGTCATTTTATAAGTTGAGCAGGGTTTAAGCTTTCTAGCAAATCTTTTTTTCACCCCCCCTCCTTCTTAAAAATTAAAAAAGAATCTTTCAGCTGAAGACTGGAATCCGGTATTGCCAGTATTTTTCCCAAGTCGCAAGCCCCATGAGTGTAAGAATAGTTTTAGTATGTTGAGGTTGTTGGGAACCTCTTTCAAGTCCCAGATTTCTCTGCTCACTTTCTTCCTTTTGCGGCTTTGTCTGATTGCTGTGTCCCACATTTGAAATCTAGACCAAGTAAGGCACGACACAAAATCTTCTTTGCATTGGAGGTAGCTGGCTGTGAATCAACGTGCAACTCTATTGTGATTCATGAATGCCTGGTTGATGGGTGTCAATGTTCTTGGGCAAATTCCCTATGGGGCTTCACATAATAGTCTCAATTTTGTCTGCTTGGTTTATTTAATTTAAGAATGTTTATTGTAACATAGAGGCTAATAGAAATAGATTAACTATACAATTTACAAATTTATTGTATCGTGGATATTCAATAGATGACACACAACATAATTTAATGCCTATGTATGTATTAGTATGGATTACCAAAAGAGTTTAATCTCTTATTTATATTTCTCTTTAAATAGATAGATATTAGTAATAGCTAACGTTAGAACACGTACATTACATATATTGTCACTGTTTCGTGAAAATGAATATAGTATTATAATTAATGGAATTTGCCTATAAAAATAAATATATATTTTCTATGCATTATATACATACATATTCTAGTTCATTGAAAACATGTGGCCATAAAAAATGGGTTGTTAAAATGTATCTTCATTTATTTGTTTGTTGCACACAAAAAAAAAAATATAAAGTTAACATCTAACATGCCAGTCACAATAATCAATAAATATTTATCATTTCATAATTTTGTAATATTACATGACGTATTAATGCATGTCTCTGTTAGTGAGAAATGAAAGAAGGAATCATATCCTAGATGTTGAAGTTGTTCCAACTAATTATAAAATAACAGACGCCTGAAGCGCGGTACACGACGAGATAATGAAAAGTCACAAGGTATTAGCACGATGAGCCAAACTTAAGTCTCATATTACGCGCGAAAATGTTAAATGACCCAACTTTTTTTAACCTAAGTCTATGTAGCATTGCCACATAATCATGCTAACATGGAATATTTCTGACATGACAATTTTTTTAAAAATCAAATTTCTCTCTCCTCTTCTCTCTCCATTCTCTTTTGTTTAAAATTTAAAAATAAAAAATTCCCTCTTTTATTTTCCATTTTCATTTTCTCTCACACTTCTATTATTTCATCATATCTCATTTAACCATAAATAATTCATATTCACGAATTACATTGAAAAGAATGGTGTTGCATTATTTTTTGCTAAGAAAAAATTATATTGCACTATTTTTTTTTTTGCCATACAAGGTAACAATGTGTAACTAAAGAATAACAAGGTAACAATGTGTAACAATGTCAAACACATTGTTTTCAATACAGTGCAACTTCCAAAATATGAAGAAAAAAAGTGAGAAATCAAATTACATTTTTGCCGGAGGTGGTTGTATGCACTGATCGACGAATTACATTGTTTTTAAACAATGTAATTTGAACTGGGTTGTTGGATTCTGACAGCTATATGGCCGGAAAATGGGTGGGTAAGGTGCGTCTTGATGTGCCGTGATTACCTCCTCCTTTGGGTGTTTTTTTCAACGATAGGAGCGGTGATGGGTGGTGTGGAGGGTAGGAAAATGATCGTGGTGGTCGAACGCTTCCGTTCGATGGATCGACAGCTCCGATCGGCGGCCAGACGGAGGAGCTCCGGTGGAAAGTGGTGGTGCTCATGAGAGTGGGAGGGAGAAAATGAGAGGAGGGAGAAAGAGGAAAAGAGAAATAAAGAGAGAGAGAGTGTGTGTCTCTTATATAGAGACAAAATTGATGATGTGGAACCTTATATGGCATGCCATATCAACTTGGGCTAACTTGGGGCCATTTTTGTTGGGTCATTTAGCAGCTCCGCTTATAGTGGGTGAGCTTTATTTACACCCCAGTTTTTATCAATTACACCCCAATATATTTACATCCCATCGAAATTGAAAAATAACTAACTACACCCCAAATAATAAAAAATTGAAACATTTATTAAATACACCCCAATGACAAAAAACATAGCAAACAATGATCTCTTTTGCTTATAAAAAAAAAAAAACAATGATCTCTATTTTTTTTTGGTAAGTAAGCAAGCAAGAACAAAACAACTCCAAAAAACTGCACCAAAATAGTTCCAAAATCTGCACAAATTAGTTTCGAAATCTGAACCAAAGAACTCCAAAAAACTACACCAAAACAGTTCCAAAATCTGCACAAAACAGCTCCAAAATTCTGCACAAAACAACTCCAAAATCTGCACCAAAACAGCTTCAAAATCTACACTAAACAGCTGCAAAATTCTGCACTAAACAACTCCAAAATCTGCACCAAAGCAGCTTCATAATTCTGCGCAAAATTGTTCCAAAATCTTCATAATATAGTCCAAAATAATTTAATCAATCAAGAATCTCCACAATAGCCATGTTAGCCTTTCTTGTAGCCATTATGCTCTTGAACTTCTCCATCCTTGTAGTATATTGTGTAAGCCAATGTCTTGCCCTTACATGACGATGATCAAGCCACATCTTCGAAACTGGTGGTATGGGAGAATCCTCATCTAACTCCAACCTTACAAAATGAGACCCATTGATATAACAGATTATGAGGGCGTCCTTGTTTGCCTCAAATGGTGGTGGATCCCTTAATGAAAAAAATGTCAAACATTGTATGTTTGAAATGTGAACAACTGCCACCTTGTAGCAAGATGAAATGACATTGCCCATGTTAGGCATGGTCATCCAATGCCTTAAATCTGCAAAATTCTCAAAACAATCAACACTATCAATGAGCTCTTCAGTGGATGTCAAAGGAGAAAGTACCTTATTGTATTCATCCCGATGATTTTTCAACTCTTCTAAAAGATCACTTCGTACCTTCTTCCAACCATCATCACCTAAACCAAGATAGCTAGCAATCACTCTGTATCCACAATGTCTATCTCCTGGCACATCAACAATCCCTGTAATGTGTGGTTGCAAAAATTCAGAGAACTGAGTGATCCAATTAGCAGTTGTTGGTTTTCTCGTCCGATACACCTTCATCTTTATACTTTTGTCAACTAATACTTGAGACTGTTGTGTTACTGGAACATCCTCGAATTCATGTTTTGCTAAAGCATGTTCAAAGGCTGAAGGTTCACGCTTTGTAGAAATTTCATCATCTAACCGTGGTCTCTTAGCAGTCTTTTTCCTTCCCCTCACATTAACTTTTTTTGGTGGCTCTAATGCATCTGAGATGCCTGGTTTTGCAAGAATCTGCAATTGTTTTTTCATATCAAGCTTCTGTGGAATAGTTGAATTTTTGAAAGTCTTGCAAATTTCTTCTAGCTCTATAACAATTGTTACCTCCTGATTTTTATCTGTCATGTAGGAATTTAAATTTAGTTTCTTCCACATGTTGTGCACATCAGTTATTGGTATGCTCATGCCCTGTAGTAGATAAGCCCCAATCATATGTGCACATGGCAAGCCAAGACTGTGTAAAGCCTTGTGACTGCACGCAAATGGATCAACCCCCATTTTCTTCGCAACCACTACTTTAGCTTCTATCTTCACTAATGCAACATTTGATACTACCCCAACCAGATTTTTGTACAAGAGGTTCCTAAATCGAACTGGCACTCTTGCCAAGCTTTCTTCAAAAGATGCCTTGATGTCAATTAATTGACCCTCTAAAAGCAAGTGAATGGCATCCAACGATGTCACAAAACCATGCACAGAAGTAGTAAGATGTCTCTTTAACTTTGAGTGACTCCCTTCAACTCGGTTTGTCGTTGTGTTGCCTAGATGCAAATATTTATCAATCCATGCTGAAACAAAGTATTCTTTGTAATTCATTAACCATGACTCTGTCACATATGTTAATGCAGCTGGATAGTCTTTGTATTTCTGAATCAACAAATTAACATTCTTGTCATAATCCTCCACTGTAGGTGAGTGATCACATTAGCCCAGTGACTCATAAATTCTTCAAAATCAGCTTTCATAGAAAAGGAACCTACACACTTACTGAGTACATTCTTCTCAATATGAACACGACATAGTAAATTCTTTGCAAGAGGAAATACCTTCTTCACTGCACTCATTAGAGTTATCTCGCGATCCGTGATAAACACTCCTGGAAGTTGTTCAGCATCGAACAAATCTTTCAAACAATTCAAAGCCCACTCATAGTTGTCCTCCTTTTCTGGGTTCATATAACAAAAAGTCAATGCAAAAGTTTTATCTGTAGAAGTAACACCATATTTGTAGTGAAAGTTAAAGTTGTGTCATTGTTTACCTCAGCTTCATGATACTCATCTTTTACATCTACTCAAATCAATTCGTCAACCTGTAATAATGTAGTTAAGAAGAAGAAGCTTTGAGATTAGAATAAGCTAATAATGTACTAAGCTTTCATGGTTTCTTTATAGTCAAGCGTGGCAACAAACTAACTTTAATACATAAATTTACAAAGCTACCAATCTGAATAAGAAAAAGAATTACACAATTTGAACAATAACAGTAAGAGATAAAACAATAAATTTGACGGCAACTACTATAAAAAATTGTGCTTTAACATCTATGAATATGAATGATATCGCAGAAAGAAGTGAGTCTCAGTGAGGACCTATCATTCTCCGTCCGCAATTCATGCTTGGGCTTTGGGTAATCTTTCAAATTAGAATGATTACTTAATTAGCCTTTCTTCTTCGAAGGATTAATTTATTGATTGTGGCAATATCTATGCATAAGTATGGAATTTGTATGTTTTTCTTTTTATCTGCTATCGAGCCTTCTTCCTAAGCAAGGACGATTCCAATACTTATCTTATTAGAGCAGTTTACAAACTTTGCTAATAATAGCTCACACGAGTGGTTATAATTATTATCAAAAACCCTAGGTACACACTTACCGTCATCCCTGATAGAGAAGCTGAAGTCATCGATTTATTGTTTCTGAGAGAATTCACACGAGCTTCTTGAGAACGATGAGGACAGACGAAGGCCGTTGTGAGGATTCTAGAGATCAAGAATTGGATACCAGAGATAGGTTGCAAGTCTAGTTTAGAGTGGGGTGTGTTAATCCTATACCTAGAAAAACATACGGTCAAAGGTAAATTGATCAAAATTGGGGTGTAATTAGTAAAAACTGGGGCGTAAATAAAGCTCACTGATGCAGGGGGCCCCACAACCTCAGAGGTCCAATCCAGGACATGGGCCTGTGGGCTGTCAACCCAGAGGTGCGTACTTCGCCCTCACACAGTGGGCCGCACATGGGCCTAGCCACCCTACATTATCAGGCCTGCAGACCATACACCCCAACCCATCTGGAAATGCATCTCTGCAAACCAAGGTTGTTGATGGCGGGATTCGAACCCACGCCACCCTTTAATGCAGAGATGCATTTCCATATGGGTTGGGGTGTATGGTCTGCAGGCCTGATAATGTAGGGTGGCTAGGCCCATGTGCGGCCCACTGTGTGAGGGCGAAGTACGCACCTCTGGGTTGACAGCCCACAGGCCCATGTCCTGGATTGGACCTCTGAGGTTGTGGGGCCCCCTACATCATAACAGCTCAATGGATGGCACTTTGGCGCAACGCCTTAGTGTTAAAGGGTGGCGTGGGTTCGAATCCCGCCATCAACAACCTTGGTTTGCAGAGATGCATTTCCAGATGGGTTGGGGTGTATGGTCTGCAGGCCTGATAATGTAGGGTGGCTAGGCCCATGTGCGGCCCACTGTGTGAGGGCGAAGTACGCACCTCTGGGTTGACAGCCCACAAGCCCATGTCCTGGATTGGACCTCTGAGGTTGTGGGGCCCCCTGCATCACTCACCATTATAGTGTGCAAATTACGCCAAGCGTATTCGATCAGAAATACTCAAGCCAAAACAACCCATTTGGATGATAGGACCATGGCTCATCTCACCTATACACACGGACGATGCGCAACAATGAGGCCATGACCCACTTCAAGTATGACGGCTCAAGTCTTCACCTCCTCGAATACTATACATAGCATGTGCATGCATGCATGCATGGGCTTTCTGCCCAAGACATCCTATATCTGTCATCCCGCCAACTAACCTATCGCATCGTATTTTTGTTTTCCTTGGCATCTAAGCATCTCCCCTGTATGACAAACCCTTGTGTCAGACAACCGTCTTCCTTCTCATTTGTTATTGATAAGTCGCAGAGGCGAAACCAATATTGGTTATTAGGGGTAGAAACTTTGTGTGGAAATATTTTTTGGGTTCTATATATATCACTTGTTAAATTTTTTTGTTTATATATATATATCACTTTTTCACCTTATCAAATGACTATCTCATTGTGATTAATATTTTATTATTGGATTAAGGGGAACGTATCTGATCATCATTAGTTGGGTCATTCATCTTTTGAGCTTAGTTATTCAGTTGGGCCTGTAGTTTATTAATGTATTGTTTTATTAGAATAAGGTGGAACATGTATTGTGCATAGTAATCTAATTTTTATATATATATATATATGTACTTTAAAAAATATTTTAAGGGGAAGCCGCTCATCCTTGGGTGGGCATGGTTCCGCCCCTCACTAATATGCACATATATATTAGTTGCTTTGATATGCTATGGAGGGGGCAATAACTCCTCGACAAACACGGACATTTATTGAAGGAGACCAACAATGCATGCACATGTGGTCTTATCATACGTCTAGCTAGTCTAATGAAATTGTACTTGTTTTCATTGTTATCTATCAAAAGATGGGTTAAACCACTTCGGAAAGATTTTGGATTTTCCAATTTAATCACTCAAAGTTAAAATGTTTCAACTTGGTAACTTAAATTTCAAATTTGTTCCAAATAAGTAACTCGGTTAGATCTTCACACTTCCAGGCAGTCAATCTGCTTATTTGATGAATTGACCGAATGAAAATCGTCTACGTGGCTTAACGGCGTTGCTGATTGTATGGATGCTGTTGATGTGGCAATAATAAGGCGGAATTTTCAATTTGGTACTCAAAATCTTGATTGCCCCATCAAAGTCACAAATCCTCACAAATCCTAGGTTTACCTAAGGGTGTCCACAACCGATACGCAATCGAGAAACCGATCCGTAATCTTGGTTATTCGATTTTCGGTTATGGTTTCAGATACAGTTATGATTTTAGTAAATGTTTAGATATTTTTACGGTTATGGTTTTTTCGGTTACGGTTATAATTATAACTGAAAAAACCAAATAATATATAATATATATTATATATTATATAAATATATATTAGATTAGATTTTATATATATATATATATATATTATATAAGTTACATATTGAGATATGAGACTATGGGAGGCCAATTAGTATTTGTAAAACTATGATTATATCTTCATAACAAATTATAAATTAAGATTGATTAGTTGAAACTCATAGTGGCTTTATCATTTTAAAATTCATATAAATTAAGATTGATCATTGCTAAAGCGAAAGTGGGGAGACATCTTCATGTATGTTTTATTTTATTTTATTTTATTTTTCTTGATCATATTATTTCTCTCGGTCTTGTAATTTTATTTTTCTTTAATTGTGATGAGATAATATATTTATTATCATTATCATGAATTTTTATCAAATTTTGTTAGATGGAGTTGGAGTCGATCATGAGTTATTTTCTCACTCTATTTGAGATTTATTCATACTTTTTTCATTTCTTCAAAAACCGAAAACCGATCCGATCGGATCCGAAAAATATGGTTATTTCGGTTTGGTTATCCGAACATATACGGTTCGGTTATGATTCTAAAATATCTTAACCGAATCGATTCGGACATTTCAGTTATGGTTAAAAACCGAACTGAAACCAAATGGACACCCTTAGGTTTACCTATTCTCACATCTTCACAATCCCTTCTCTAATTGTAGAATCGAAATTAAAATCTTCACAAACCCATCTTCTCACCTCTTCACAAACTCATATGTACCCATCCGATTGAGAAACCCCAATACAAACTCTCAGCGGCATCTCGCGGAACCATATCGCCATCTTTGCTCTGGGTCGTCACCATCTCTGCTATGGGTCGTCACCATGTTGATGAAGTCGAGAAACTCTCGATTCCTTCCACTCAACGGCTCATGTCCCTTTAGTGGTGCCAAGATTCCTTCTCCTTTCACCTCAATCGATGCACTATAATATTAGGGGCATATATATATAGCTTGATTGGGTCATAGTAGTTGAGTAAAGAGATGTGTTGCCCTTGAGATTCTGGTGAAAGTGGTGTGGTGTCTTGGAGATCTGGAGCTTGACGGGAGATGGAGACAGAATTTTTTAACTTTTTTCTTGTTTTGATTTTGTTTAAAACATTTGTCAATTAATAAATTTGTATTTCAATATATTTTCCACATGGAAAAGTGCTAGGCTACACAAGCAAAAAATCAATTGAAGATGATGGTCAAGTGCCACATAGGCGCTTTGACTGACGAAGATATTAGAAATCTGACTGAGTCACTAAATTGAAACAAATTTGAAGTTTAGGTTACCAAGTTGAAACATTTGAACTTTGGATGACTAAATTGGAAAATCTAAAATCTTTCGGTGACCAAAAATGATAACCCATCAAAAGATTATTAGACCACACACTTCATGGTCTTGGTGGTTTGAGATTGAAGGAGACCACACAATGCATATACATGTGATCTTATCATGCGTTTAGTGAAATTGTACTTGTTTTAATTACTCTTTCAAAAATTTATTGGACCACAAAGTTCAACTGAAATTATACTTGATTGAATTATTCTCTTTCAAAAGCTTATTAGACCACACACTTCATGGTCTTGGTGGTTTGAGATTGAAGGAGACTACACAGTGTATGCACATACGGTCTTATCATACATCTAGTAAAAATTTACTTATTTTAATTATTCTATTTCAAAAGCTTATTAGACCACACACTTCATGGTCTTGGTGGTTTGAGATTGAAGGAGACCACACAGAGCAGACTCGTGTGCTCTTATCTTACGTCTAGTGAAATTGTACTTGTTTTAATTGCTCTTTCAAAAGCTTATTGGACCATAAAGTTTAGCTGAAATAGTATTTGTTTGAATTGTTCTCTTTCGATAGCATATTAGACCACACATTTCATGGTCTTGGTGGTTTGAGATTGAAGGAAAAACTTGGTCTATAATGAGTCCATTTTCCTATCAAAAAACACCTAGCCTAACCTTATCAAATTACTAACAATGTATTGAAGTTTCCTATTTATCAACAAAACTATGAAAAATAAAAGGTAAAATACCCTCTGGCCCCTCACATTTGTTAAAAGGAAAGTGTTTCATCTCCCAATTTCTTACTACCATTTCAAACCTCATCGAGTTGGTATGCTGGATATTTAGGGGATAGTATATCTATGTTCACAATTAATCGATATCCCACGTGTCACATGAATTGGGAATTAAAATTGGGGGCATTATTTGAGGAGCTGTAACATTACCCTTGTTAAAAGGACATATTTTCCTCTCCAATTTGGTATCCCAATATGAGTTGAATGTTAGCAGGCGTCACATATTTTAATTGAAAATATGACTTGCCCTTCATGTCATGAAAAATATAAAGGGTTTTTATCTATAAGGACAAAACTTAAAAGTTGTATTCCAACAAGGACAATCTAAAAAAACCTTTAGAAAAAAGGACAAAGTCTAGCAACTTACCAAAATATCCTCCCTCATTCTTCTTCCTCCTCCTTTCTTCTTATTCCTCTTTCTTCTTCTTTGCGCCACCATATCGAAAGTTGGTCGTCCGGCCATCATTTTCGATGAACGAACTACCGAAATAAAGCTCTTGGTCAGCTCGATCAAAGCTCAGTCATCACCAATAGTAGAAAATCACTTGCGTCGTAGAAAAAGCTTCGTGAAATCACGGTTACCATTTGAAAAAGAACTAGATCCGACCAATACGACCAGCGCCGATGACCATCAACACCTCCAATCAACTCCACAGACTAAGGGGCATCACCTTTGAGGTTTTATTGCTTTTTTGAACTTTTTTTTTCCATCTGAAATCGGATATGAATCTGCAAATATTATATCTGTTTCGTGTATGATATTATATCTGTTTCGTATCTGATATTATATTTGTTTTGTATCTGTCAATATTATATATGTTTTGTATCTATCAATATTCTTCTAAATCGAATATGAATATGCAGATATTATATCTGTTTTAGATCTGTTATGATATGTTATCGATTTTGGTCCTTTTGAAATTTCAAACAGATAACATTTCATTATTGACAGATAACATTATCTGTCAATAATTTGTTGGTATTTTCGGTTTCAATGAAGAATAAAAGGGTACAATTTGGATACATTAAGGACAGGATATTGAAGAAACTTAATGGGTGGAAGGAGAGCAGGTTTTCGATGGGGGGAAGAGAGATATTGATCAAGTCTGTGATCCAAGCAATGGCTACGTATATTCTATCTTGTTTTCGGTTGCCAGCTACCATTTGCAATGATATACAACGTGCTTGTGCTAGATTTTGGTGGGGAAGTTCATAGGAGAATAAGAAATTGCATTGGAAAAGCTGGGATAAGTTGTGTGAATCGAAAGAGAAGGGAGGCATGGGATTTCGAAATATTTTTCGATTTAATCAAGCACTATTGGGTAAACAGGTATGGAGATTAATGGATCGACCCCACTCACTTGTGGCGAGAATTCTTAGGGGAAAACATTTCCCTACGGGGGATATTTGGACTGCTGGGGTTGGAGGAAATCCTTCCTTCACATGGAGGAGTTTATTGTGGGGAAGGGATTTTTTAAGATATGCAACACGTTGGGTGATTGGGAATGGAGAACATGTTTTCATTTATGGAGATAGATGGGTACCAACTCCTAAATCTTTTACCATTGTGTCTCCAGTAACACTCCCATTACAAAGTAAGGTGTCTATGCTCTTAGACCAGCAAGGTGGGTGGAATGAATCGTTGATTCGACGGCGTTTTCTAGATTTTGAAGCTGATATGATATTGAGTATACATCGCCCTAGGAGGATGGTAGCTGATAGATTATGTTGGCACTATGATAACAAAGGAAGGTATTCAGTAAGGAGTGCGTACCATTTGACTATGGAATTGCATAATTGAGGACCGTCTGCATCGATTGATTGGAGGAAGGAGTGGTGGAAATGGTTATGGGCAAGATTAATTCCCCCGAAGGTCAAGATTTTCATATGGAGTGCTTGCCATGACATTATACCTACAAGAGGTAACTTGATGAATCAACATGTCCCTTGTTTTCAGAGTTGTCCGGTGTGTGGAGGTGGTCAAGATAACACTTTGCATGCTTTATTCTTCTGTCCATATATATTAAATCAGTATCGAAGACGAGTAAAGTATGGGGAAGTTTACAGTCTGCATTGGGTGGTTGTTTGTTGGATTGTATGGTCTATCTGAAGGATGTTTTGCTGGATGTTGATATGAACTTCTTCCTTATGGCTGTTTGGGAAGTCTGGAATTTCCACAATAGAGTTGTTCATGGTGTAAAAGGTCGGACGAGAGAAGGACTCTTGGACTGGATCCAAGGGCGGATTTAGGGGGGGACTACACTAGGCTGTAGTCCCCCCAAATGTTTGGTAATTATATATATATACTTACATATATATACACATATATACATGCACAAATATACACATATATATGGATGCATGCATACATACATATACATATAGATATATACTAATATAAGTATACATACATAAATAAAAATACAATTATATACAGGTTCATACCTAAATATATACTTAGCCACCTAAAAAAAACACACTCCGTACCTACTCTCATTCGTTGGTGCAAGTGTGTAACCGTATTGCTTCGTAAGTTCGTCTCAAGATTCTCAACTAACAATAAGCCTAAATGTCTAATCAACTAATTTTAGTAACTTGTACTATCAATTAAATAGATGTAATGTAAATAGCCTAAAAAAAAATTCCGGGGGCGCTGCCCCCGGACCCCCACCAACTTTTAACAGTCCCCCCTAACGTGAATTCCTGGTTCCGCCCTTAACTGGATCCCAGAATTTCTAGACGAGATTGCACATTAATGCCATCGAGGAAGTACATGTCCCGACCCCTCAAGAGTTGATGTTCATTGGACACCGCCTAGCCCAGGGAAATTTTTGATGAATGTTGACGCTGCTAGAGAGAAAGATGGTCTCAGATCTGCAGTTGGTTGCGTGGCTAGAAATTCTAATGGCAGGTTGACTATAGCATCTGCAGTACCAGTTGGGCTCCTTTCCTCTGTTGAAAGTGCAGAATCATATGCTATTAGGGAGGGTATCAAGCTTGCAATTGAGGCTGGCTTGGAGCATGTTACGATTGCCAGTGACTCTAAAGGAGTTGTGGCCAAGATCAATGCGCAGGATTCTGGGTTAAATGAAGATGGCAGCATTATTGGTGAAATTCAGATGCTACGGGAGAAGTTGCGATATTGTAAGGTATCTTACTACTCTAGGAATTGTAACAATGTAGTGCATAGTATTGCTAAGTTCTCTTTGACTTGTTCAGTTCCACACATTTGGAACGATTCGAATGAGCTTCGTTGGCTCCAGGAAGCTGTAATGGCATATTTATTGCCTGCTGTCGCTTAATAATATACAGACTTTCCTTTCAAAAAAAAAAAATTTTGTTGGTATTTTCAATATTTATCTCCATTTGTATATTTCAAATCATAGAGATTATTCTTCGGATTTGTAATTCCTCTGTTAAGATTTATAAATTCCTATACTGCTAACATGGCACTAGGTGTAATGTTTACTATTATGAAATGAAGTGTTTCGTTTAAACTTTTTAAGAAAATTAAAAAAAATCATAGAGATTAGATAAAAATAATAAAAAAAAACTTATATGTCCCAAACAAACCATGTATTCATCAATACAATGATTTTTTGTATTTAGGCAGTGCAACATTAGTATCTATCGAAATGATACGCACATCATTTTTTTGTTTAAAGGATAAATTGTATAAAAAATATTTCGTTCCATCAATAATAGCCAAACATAAAAAAGTCTTTCAAAAGTTGGCCACCACTTCGAACTCCACTATCCAAACCCCCTTCACCAACCTCCCCTTGCCCACCAGTGGCCCCCTCCATGTTGCTCCACTTTAATATTAGAATTTCATTATCTAAAACTTATTAAAAAAATTTCCATTATATAAAAAAAAAATTCATAAAATGAAAGAAAGACCCCAACTTTTGAATTATATTATTTTTAATCCTAATCAATTCAATTTCCTATAAGAAAGAGACAAAATCCAAACCACCATTATGACGTCATAAATCTTATAATGACCGTCATCAAACGTTCCCAACCCACACAAGTCCAACCATAAAGTAGTCTTTACCAGATCCACGGGTCCCACAATTGGTGGGCCAAACCAAAACCTCACCAACCCCCAACCGGGTTGTCGAGCCGGCCCAACCACTTCGTGGAACTTTTTTCCGGTTCAGGCCCAACTCTTTGGTTCCCATATATACCCCCTTCCTTTCCAAATTCCAACTCAGGTTGATCTATACCTCTGAATCTAAAACTTCAAACCCAACACAGATTAAATTTAGAAGGAAATTAAAATCTCTCCTCAATGGCCAGCGACGGAGATCAGGCAGGGAGGCATCTCGAGGTCGGTCACAAGAGTCTCCTGCAAAGCGATGCTCTCTACCAGGTATACATATATGTACTCTGTTTTACATGTCAATCTTGCAAAATGTTCTTTTTTGATTTACCATATTTGATTCTTGGCGTATAGTATATTCTGGAGACCAGTGTGTACCCAAGAGAGCCTGAATCCATGAAGGAGCTTAGAGAGTTGACTGCCAAACACCCATGGTAGATTCTTTCAAATTCAAACCACTGAAGAAATTCTTCTTCTCTCTGTTTTTTTTTATATTTATTTTCAGTTCTAGTGTATAAAGATGTGATTTTGATGATTGAGTTGTCTACAGGAACATCATGACCACATCAGCAGATGAAGGGCAGTTCCTGAACATGATTTTGAAGCTGATCAATGCCAAGAACACCATGGAGATTGGTGTCTATACAGGCTACTCTCTCTTGGCCACCGCCCTTGCTCTTCCTGATGATGGAAAGGTAAATTAATTTCATTTCAATATTCAAACCCACTCATTTAATCAATCAGATTTGAACCCCAAAAAAATTTGACTGTGTTTTTTTTTTGGTGTAATTGTTGCAGATCCTTGCCATGGACATTAACAGAGAAAACTATGAATTGGGTCTACCAGTAATTGAAAAGGCTGGTGTTGCTCACAAGATTGATTTCAGAGAAGGTCCTGCTCTCCCTGTTCTTGACCAGATGATTGAAGATGTAAGATTCTACCCTTTTTTTTTTTTTTAATTTAATGCTTAATCAATCACATTATAAAATGGAAAAACAATATTACATTTTAATAGGATTGCTTTTCTTAAAACTAAAACAAAAAAAGGAATATATTAAAGCTGAGTGATTGAATGTGGTGGTTCCCAGGAGAATAATCATGGATCCTTTGATTTCATATTTGTGGACGCTGATAAGGACAACTATCTTAACTACCACAAGAGGCTGATTGACCTGGTGAAGGTTGGGGGTTTGATCGGGTACGACAACACCCTATGGAATGGATCTGTGGTGGCACCTCCTGATGCTCCTCTAAGGAAGTATATCAGGTACTACAGGGACTTTGTTTTGGAACTCAACAAGGCACTTGCTGCTGACCCTAGGATTGAGATCTGCATGCTTCCTGTTGGAGATGGGATCACTCTCTGCCGTCGAATTAAGTGACCAGGTCAAAGTCAATCAACCAATCACCTCTGGATGACCAAAAAGAGAATGATGTGTATTTTTCTTATGTGTTTTACAATCCCTTGCTTATGGAAAAGTTAACAATAATTTCTTTCTTATTCTTCCTGTCCTAATGAGTATGGCCAACAAAGCCATCAAACAGTAGAAACAGGTCAACAAAATGAGGTGGTGATTCTTGAAGTTCATGTGGACTTTTTCATCGTGCGTGGGTGGCTCACCCACCAAACAAAAAACCTGTCGGACTCATGCTTATTTTATCATTAAGCTATATATATGTGTGTGTTCTCTCTTTTGGTCACCAACTTTGTCCACTGACTAGTTCCTAATTCTAACCCCCCAACCTTCCTTTGTTTTTAATGAAAGGCATCACCCAACCAACCCATAAAAAAAATTCACATTGTAATGATTGATGGCTTTTGCCTTTATTCTTAACATTACACATACATATATATAATAATAGCATATATATATATAATGGCATGGCATGCTATATAAGATGTTGACTAAACAATTTCAAAAATAATAAACGGAACACTATAATCATCCTTCTAGGCGTGAGTATTCCTCTTTGAGCCCTAATCTCCATCCCCAATTTTGAAGAAAGCTCAGACGTCCTACCACGATGGAATTCTATAATTGTTAATTGATTATATAAATTAAGTACTCATTAGGCATATATTATTAATTACTATAATTACAATTATTTTAAATATAACTGCTATATAATTATTTACATAATAAAAAAATATATAACTACTCTTTAAAGTAATTTAACAATACATCCGAACCACAAGTTTGAGTGGTAAGAATTGTGTGTATCACGCTGATGATCAGAGTTTGAATCCTCCTCTCCATTTCAAAAAAAAAAAATAGTTTAACAATTCCTTTTAACTTCTATATGTTATGTTGTAATCAATTAAATTAAAATTTATTCATTCATCATATAAAATGTGTTGAATTCTATTTCTTATTGAAAATGATATTGATTACACAATTAAAATAGTGTAAGAGACAATTCTATATAAATATAACCACAAAAATGAGAAAACGCATCTTGATTGCTTACACAATATGGACATAATAAGCTATCGTTTCAACAACAAATTCGAAAAACTTTCTCAAAAATTGGTTATCAATATTTTTCAAAGAGTTACAAACGATCCGATTTCTTTGTTTTTTTTTTTGTATGAAAAAGGTATGTATCAATAACTTCCTTCAAGCTAGGTTTGATATTACAATTAAAATCATGATAATTTGTAAATCTTTCATCTACTAAAGAGATTGGCAAGTAAAAATTTTCTTATCAACATCTTCTTTAAAGTTTAAAATATATACCTAGTGAGACAAATAATTAATAAATTTACTTCGCATAAAGCGGGTATTACATTAATTAAGGCTAATGATGAGAATGGGAGATAACCTGGTTGGTCAGGTTGTCTGTCCAGGACCTTGATGTCCAGGGTTCTATTCTCACCAAGGGGTTTGGGATTTGAGTAGTTTTCCATCCTTTGTAGTGGGCTTCATGCCCCTCGGGCATGGTTTAACGTGTGTGTGGCCTATGGGTCGTTAAAAAAAAAAATTAAGGCTAATGATCAAAACTTGTGTACGGCCAAAAAAAATAGCCTAGAATTGTGACTAGGCCTTGCCCGTGGCCTGAGTAACATTATCCAGGCCCTCATAAAAGTCACCTGGGCGGGCTTTAGTTTTCTATCCTACTGGCCCATAATCAGGTCTCTTTGCCTATGTAGGAAGCTAATACGGAAGTATCGGGTTGCGAAAAAATTTCCAACCCAGTCACCGATCATAGAGCCGGGCTCAATGTATTGCGTGAGGGATGGAGAAATTGAGTTGATTACTGAGGAGATCTCTTTTTGCACAAATAAATTTTACAATTTCTTTAGCGTATTGCAGACAGCTAGAAAATTCCACTTACATTTAATTTCATTTTACATGGGTCTGTTTGTCCATTCTGTGTTAAAGGGAGGTCACTGAGAAGACACCCCACAATCCTGGATTAAAAAAATATATTTTTTAAGAATCGAGAATGGACAAAACTTGTGAAGGGTTAACAATATGCAGAAAATCCAGAGAAAGACATTGAGGGACCAATGAAATCAGCATTGAGTAAAACTCAGTGGGAATTCTACAGAACAACTCCCAACACACACAAAATAAAATTCCAAACTTATGATTACCTATAGCTTCAAAATCTAAAATTGATTGAGAAAACTAGTAAAATGAGTAAATGAAACTGGATATAATAGCCCATAAAATGAGGAAAGAAGCAGTTGAATCAATCACGTATGACTAAGCATATGAAACTGGAAGTATGCTCAATTGCCCACTCTGTTACATAAAGATATCAGAGTATCCATTGGTGTTTGTTCTCTTTACCATGGTGCGGAGGAAAATGTGTCTCACGCTCTCTTGTCATGTTTATTGTTTTACGTAGGTTATTGTTTGTTTCCTGAGAATGATTGTTTTATACATGTCTCATGGCAATGCAATTCAACAGCCCACGTCCTTGCAAGGGAAAGCTCATGAGTTTGAGATTCTTAAGGGGCATTTGGTTGGCATTTTGAGGGGGGAATGAGGCGAGCCGAGGGTGAGAATCACTCATTTCCTCATTTGGTTGAGTTTGGGAGGATGAAATCCCAAACTCATCCACCCTCATTCCCTCCTTATAGAGATTAACCAAGCTCACTAAAATTGTGAGATTGACTAATCTTCACAAGGGAGAATAAGATTGATACTCAAAAGATTATTATTCTCCTTATTAAGAAGTAATCACAACCATTAAATTAATCTACTCTTATTTTTACGTACAAAAAATTGGGTAATATGGAAATCGCACAATTAAAATTCTAACACGCATGCTCACTTTTCATTTCATACCAAACATGATAATGTTCATCTCACACTCATCTCATACTCACCTCACAGGCTCACACTCATTGGATTAGTAACCAAATGCCCCGTTAGAGTTTGGTTAGAGGAGGTACCTTCTTGTATTGAGAGAATTGCTGAGAATGAGTGTGTATCTGCATCTATTTGAGTGTTGTTATTCTACCATGCTTCTTATAAAAAACATATTAGATGGATCAATTTGTGAACATTTTCTTTTGTCGTTAAAATTAATGTGAAAGAAAAAAAATAATTGTGCATGTGTTTGATCAGACAAGTTTGTTTGCCAATATTAAAAAAATATTGTTGAGTAGTTTGGTGCAGTAAAGTAAAGGTCTTTTAAGATTTAAAAATTAAGGATGAAATAGTTGAATAAGTAATCATAATTTAACTATAATTATCTTTATTTTTTCCGACTGAATATGTGGCCAATAATTTTCGTTTCATGATGATGCGTAGTAGATCTATAAAATGTTACAAAGAACTAAAATTGAATGAAATAAATAAAGACAATTAGATATAGTCTTTTAAATAAATAAATTGAATAAAAAACGACTTTGTTTATTACGGAATTAAGCATCATAATTGAAGAGACAAAATATACAAAATAAAAAATGAAGTAGGATGCTGCCATGACAAAATAGACAAAATATGAAACAAAGAATTAAGTAGTGATAGAAATAAAATAAAATAAGAAATAAAGAATTAAGTAGTGAAAACAAAAAAATTAAAGTGGAATGCTTGCGATGAGATTCGAACCGGAACGCTTAAGCAAATAACCATCTGGGCAGCTATCATTTTCCCCCAAAGTGGTCCCTTGATGGCTTTGTCCTTGCTAGAAGGCAGTAAATATTTCATGAGTATAAGGCCTGCAATGGGCAGAGTTGTGGAAAGGCAGAATGTGCCCATTGCCTTACCCCATACTTAATATTCAGAGAATTTGTTTCTAGGAATCAAACGTGTGAACTCTAGTTTACACAAGCTCTCATAGTGTGTGTGGTTCAAACCACAGGATGTACACAAACCTTATGTCATATAATAGTGGAGACACCATTTTAAGGAATTGAACTTGTGATTCAATGATGCATCACCAGGGGTGGAACCATGAATTGATGTTAGGGGGCTACTTAAAAGTTGACAGGAGTCAAGGGTAATGCCCCGGGAAAATTTTTTTAGAATTATTTACAACATTACAAAATTATAGAGTATGAACATGCTTTTATCATATTTTATTTTGACTTTCAAGATATTTATGTGGAAGTTGAAGGAGATAAAGACATCAAAGAAGAAGAGGAGAGAGAGATGTGGTTGAAATCTTCATTCATTCAACTGAGATATTTCAACAACTATGTGCCTATATATATGTTCAAAAGAATATATAAGTTTAAACTTGTAACCTGTTGGTTTGAGATTGAAGGAGACCACATAGTGAATACACATGTGGTCTTATCATACGTCTAGTGAAATTATATATATTTTAATTTTTCTATTTCAAAAGCTTATTAGACCACATACTTTATAGTCCTGGTGGTTTGACATCGAAGGAGACCACATAGTGCATGCACATGTGGTCCTATCATACGCCTAGTGAAATTGTAATTATTTTAATTGTTCTCTTTCAAAAGCTTATTAGAACACACACTTCATGGTCCTGGTGGTTTGAGATTGAAGGAGACCACACAGTTCAACTGAAATTGTACTTGTTTTAATTTTTCTCTTTCCAAACCTTATTAGACACAAACACTTCATGATCTTGGTGATTTGAGATTGAAGGGCACCACCCAGTGAATGCACATGTGGTCTTATCATGCATCTAGTGAAATTGTACTTATTTTAATTTTTCTATTTCAAAAACTTATTAGACCACATACTTCATCGTCCTGGTGGTTTCACATTGAAAGAGACCACACAGTGCATGCACATTTGGTCTTATCATATGTCTAGTGAAATTATAATTGTTTTAATTGTTCTTTTTCAAAATCTTATTAGACCACACACTTCATGGTCTTGGCGGTTTGAGATTGAAGGAGACCACACAGTTCAACTGTACTTGTTTTAATTGTTCTCTTTCCAAACCTTATTAGACACACACACTTCATGATCTTGGTGATTTGAGATTGAAGGGCACCACACAATGAATGCACATGTGGTCTTATTATAGATCTAGTGAAATTGTATTTATTTTAAATTTTCTATTTCAAAAGTTTATTAGACCAAATACTTCATATGGTGGTTTGACATCGAAGGAGACCACACAGTGCATGCAAATGTGGTCTTATCATATGGCTAGTGAACTTGTAATTATTTTAATTGTTCTCTTTCAAAAGCTTATTAGACCACAAACTTCATGATCCTAGTGGTTTGAGATTGAAAGAGACCATACAATGCATGCATATGTGGTCTTATCATAGGTCTAGTGAAATTGTACTTGTTTTAATTGTTCTCTTTCAAAAGTTTATTAGACCACACATTTCATGGTCCTGGTGGTTTGAGATTGAAGAACACCACACAGTGCATGCACATGTGGTCTTATCATACCTCTAGTGAAATTGTACTAGCTTTAAGGGATAAATATTGAAAAAGCTCATGTACTTTGTATTTTGGGCCGATTACGCCCATGAACTTTCTTTTGGGCTAAACAAGCCCCTCAACTATGCGAAATGGTCTAAACAAACTCTTCCGTCAAATAGTTGTTAAATGATGTTTATGTGGACTTTAATATCTTATGTTGCTTTGATTTGAAAAAAAAAATTATATGTAAATGACATGTCACTTAAATCAAAATACCAATTAAATTAAAAATAAAAAAAACCACAAATTCTCTCTCCTCCCTTATCTCTCTTCCTCCTCCTCCTCCTCCTCCCTCCCTATGCAAAGCCTAATCCTATGTTGGTGGAGCAACAATGATACTCTTTACTCTTTCCAGCCCCCAAACTCATTTCTCTCAAAAGAGAAATACCTAGAAATCCATAAAAGAGGAATACCCAAAAACCCACCCAAAAAAGATTGATATATGGTTGAGGAACAATCGGGGAAGAAGGAGAGGGTTCTTAGGCCATCAGTGCCAAAATTAAGAGGAAGTACATAATTAAACTCATAACGCAAGCCATTAATTGAACACTAGCTAGTGCAATATTATTTTTTTTTAAATACCGTTAAGAAATACGTTTTTCATTGGAATCTGTTGTAAATCTCAATCCACTCATATCAACAATATTGTCTGTTTTGAGTTATCCAGTTCCCGTAAATACATCGGGCCCACACGGCTTTGTTTCTCCTTAGGCCAAGCAAGTGTGCTAAGCTCAACTCACTTAAGCCTACAAAAAATGCCTTGTTAGTAGAGTGGGTGGGTTGCCCTTATAAATGGTATTATATATCCACATCTTTCGATATGGTATATTAATAGAATCGAACTTTTTGAATACACATATGGTTAATCCAGTCAATTGTCAACCGAACCGAGACACCAACGAATCCAGTATTGTATAATCATATAGTGTCTTTCACCTTTTGAAAGCAACTAAATTTCGTTAGTTTTGTACTTTTATGCGACTACGTATGTACGATTGTCCACATTTTAATTTATTTGTATACATGCATGTGTATCTATTTTATATATAGATTTATTTGGATTGTTGAGTTGATATAAGAGATAAAATTGGTTATTTTTTTTTCAATTTGTGGATAATTTAACTTCCCATAAACATTATTAAATTTACAAAAAATACAGCTTATAAATGACTTAGTCAGTAGAGACTTTAATTGATACATGATAAATAAAATATTAATTTTGTCTTTTTTATTAACTTTAATTAAACGGAATTAATTTGATAAGCAAGAAACCTATTTAAACTCATTCGAGGATCCAAATAAGAAAGACTCCAACGTAATATATAACGCATAATACAAATTATAAAAAAAAATTAATATAAAAATAGATTTTTTTATATAATTAGAAGATAATCTTAACCGAATATATTTTTAAATATTTTAAGATTTAAAAATAAAACCTCACGCAATATATTCTAGAGCCGAGATTTCTTAGATAAAAACTCATTTTAAAAATATTCATTTAACATAATTTAAAAAATTATTTTAAAATAGTCATTTACCATATATATTAATCTTATTTTGATATTGATTGTGTTAATGATATATTATTAATTTAACCCAAAATTAAGAACGATAGAGAGAAGAAAATTGCGAAAAACAGTGGATATTTCTCGTCCCCACACTATCATAAGTGTCACAGCTAAGTTTTGTAAAGTTGTGACCGTGAAAAAACACGGTAGTCTTTTGGTAAGATTAATCTTCTATCAAAATAGGTGGTAAAAATTAAAAACAAATATAGAATATCAGTATGATAAATTGAATTGATAAAAGTTGTCGAGAGCACATGAACAATCAACCAAGTAGTAAAACATAAACAAACACCAAAAGAGTATAGAGTTCCAAGAATTTGGGATTTTGAACCTGTCTCTTTTGGTGATTATGATGCAAAAGGTAATATTTGCACCATTATAAAATGTAAGTGTCATTGCGCCATCCATACGAAACAACGTTTCTAACAATTTTGCTTTCCTTGACCTAGTGTTCAGCCCCAACTTTTACATTTTGATAGAAAAAAAGTGAATTCATGGGAGAAACTAACTTTAACAATTAATATACAAAATCACAACTCCCACACCCTCTGCATGGAGCGGGAGTGGTCATACTTCCGCATGGAGTGGGAGTGGTCATCCTTCAACATGGAGCAAGTCTCATCAACAATCCGCACCCTCCACATATAGCATGTGTTGACAGCATTCCGCACCCTTCGCATGAAGCGGGTGGTATATGCTTATGCTAACAACTGAAACCTGTGGCAACACCATCAATGCCATAACTAAACCTTCTCCTAATGTCGTACTTGCCTCAAGTTGTACTTGTTATTTTTTTCTATAGAATAAATATGTTTGGAATTCTACCTCATAGTACACCCTAAATACATTAGACAATATATTCAAACTCTCCAATAAACATGAATTTTCCATGAGTCATACACAACGTATGTAAACTCTCAACCTTTTCAATTCTTAAAAGAAGTTCATTCTCTTCCCATTCGATGGTCAAGCTTTCAAAACACTCGAAACCTACAAAAACAAAACTCACATGTGGAGGGGTGGAGGTACATCAACAATAAAGAGGCAATTGCCCCTTACATTTTTGAAAAATATCCTTACACGATTCATATTTTGTATTATGCCTCCTTAAAAATATTTTTTCAACCCTTGCCCCCTTACTTTTTAAAAAAGTCCTATATAATACTTATATTTTCAAATTATGTACCATTTAAAAAATATTTTTCAACCCAAACACTCCCTTTATATTTTCATCGGCCATATTTTATCCACATTTTCATAAGTTAATTTAGTGGGCTTGGGCCTTATTCATATATATTTTCATGGGTCATATCTTACTCATATCTTACAACCAATCTACACATTTAGTGAAACAAATTATGCAATTACTCTGACCTATAATTAAACGAAATAATCACACTTACTGAATTATGTCGGGAATTATCACATCAAGAAAGTCAAAAGAATTATAATTACGGAGTGAGCGCATACGAATCATGTTAAAACAATACTTTACAATATTTTTTGTAAATAATCCTAAATAAATTTTCGGGTGTGCTGCCCCCGAACCCCAATAAAGTTTTGCCCCCCTTCAAGATTGACCCTAGCTCAAAGCGACCAAAACTAGGACTTTGGGCATCAACCGGCCCAGGGTCACTATAATTATTTTTAAAAATTAGTATACCAAAAAATAAGCCGAGCCAAAGAAGGATATGTGCTCTACTACAGGACAGATGTTTAAGTTCCACAATCACTACTTCTTGTAGAAAAGCCAGAAAAAGGTGCTAGAAAGACATAGCATGGAGAATTTAGACATATGTTTACATATTAACATAAGTTGATAAGGTGATTTATAGGTATATTATGCAAGGCTGTAGAAATCGCTAGTCGGCCGCTAGGCGATTCATGGGGACTAGGGATTAATCGGGGACTAGTCGGGGATTAATTGGATTAATCATTTTGAGTTTTTTTAATTATATATATATATATATATATACACACATATACATATCATATATAAATGTGTTAAAAACACAATATAAATGAAAAAAATCATCCAATCAATATATCATGATAATCCAATCAATGTATCAATTACTTAGACCCAAATGCCATAGACTGATCTTGAAGATCACATTCTCCACCCTGATAACAAATGGGGCAATCCTCTATCAAACCCAATAGTACACACAAATTACAAATGAGTATAAGACTAAATTTTATAAAATCAGTATAAGACTAAATCAGTAAAAAAATTACTGTAAAAAAAACTTAAGTAAGTAAGAAATAAATAGGCAATCTGTATAAGACTAAATTTTATAAAAGTTATAATCCAAGTTCAAACAAATCATAAATCCATTCAAATCCAATAGTATACACAAATTACAAATCATAAATCCATTCAAACATCACTCATCAATCATCAATCATCATTCTCAAAAATCTAATCTTGCTCCTCCACTAGAGGCACATCTCTTTCTTCATCGGACTCAAAGTCACATCCATCATCGTCTTTGGACGACTCCTCCGACAGAAACTCTTCCTCATCAATTCTCTTGCATTCCTAGTGCTCCTTCTACGTTGAAACACTTCATCCGCTCCCACCGCTTGATCAAGTACCTCCCATGTTGCTCTGGTCACGGGATCAACATCACTCTCGTCGTCAACACCATCAACCAACCAATGTTAAGCTCTAGTACAATCATCTGTTTGAAGGACATCTTTATCTTTGCTCACTCTTTGCTTCTTGTAGAGAAGTTTTGCATTGAATTGAACATAGACCAAGTTGTTTAATCTTTCCGAGTCAAGTCTATTCCTCTTTTTAGTATGCACCTACAAGATAACGCGGTTACCAATCAAATGAAAAAAACTCAAAAACAATCATATTAAAAAACGTAAAAGTCGCTTACCCCTTTGAATGTACTCCAATTCCTCTCACAACCCGATGAAGTTGTGGTAAATGAGAGAATCCTAATTGTCATCTTCTTCAAGTTTGGTGTACTACCACCATAGTTACTCCACCACCCAGCTAACATTCATTATGATAAAAAAAATTAATCAATTCTCATTTATGAAAAAGAAATGATGTAGGAGTTTAGGAGTTAAGACTTATTGGGATTGAACTCATTGACACCTTTACTTTCATAAGCAAAAATGGCTTGTTTTCTTCCAAACATTCTCTCCGATTTCTTATACTTGATCAATTCATCATCAGACACTATCCCTTGAGTGGTCAAATCATCGGGAATAACTTCTCCACACAATCAAGAAACGCTTCCATTATAGTTGCATCATCTCCTATATCCAGCCTATTCTTTGCAAAGTAGTACGGATTAAGCAAGTAACCCATCAAGTGCAAAGAGGAATCAAGTCTTCCTTTCGATTTACTCTCAATTATATCAATCATCGGTTTTTAATTCTTTTCAAATCCACTACATACATCTTCCTTGATCTCTCTTATCGTCACTTGAAGTTCTCCATACAACCATGGCATAGATGGTCTGTCACTATCAACAAGCCGAAGTACTTTCACCAATGGACGAAAAACAAACAAGCAAAAGTTCACGAACTTCTAAAAGGATATGCTAACAACCGTCGCATATGCCACTTTTCCCTTCGCACTCTTAGAATGTGAATTCCGGGTCCATTCTGAAGTAAACATAAGTCTTGGTTGCTCCTTTTTCTCCACCAAGCTTTGCAAACAAGGATAATTAATAGCAAAGCTTGTCACACTCGGCCGTACTATGTCACACTTCTTCATCATCTTTCTCATCATGCTTAGGGTTGAGTGATGAGCATATATAAATATGGTTAAAGCCCTTGCATTATCAATTGCACTCTTGAACCTTGGAAGTTTACCAATTGCCTCAAGCATAAGATTCACCGTATGTGCGGCACAAGAAGTCCAAAATAAATTGGGTCTTTTATTTTCCATCAAACATGCAGCTGTCATGTTATTAGAAGCGTTATCCGTCACAACTTGCACCACCTTTTCCGGCCCTACATCTTCAATGCATTTGTCGACATAGTCAAATATGTAGGCTCTCATATGGGATGCATTGGAATCCTCCCTTGAGGAAATGAAAGAAATCCCTTCCCTACAATGAACACACAAGTTCATAATGGTTATTCTTTTATGGTCAGTCCAAGCATTAGTCATAATGGAACAACCGGATATGACCCACTCATCTTCATGCTTTTTTAGGGAGTTCTTAACTCTCTTGCAACCTCCACTTTCAAACATGGACCACCCAAGCGATACCGACTCAGGGTAGGTAGTCCTGAACCAAACTGCCCAATGGCCTCTGTCATTAGCTTGAAACTGTCACTTTGAATGACATTGAAAGCAATACCATTCTCAATGGCCCACCATGCTATGTATTGTTGGGTATCGATCACCTTCTTCTTGTCCATCAAGGCAACCAAACTAGCTTGCTTTGTAAACTTTGTAGAATCAGTGTTTGCTTATAAATTAATCTCCACAAATCTACCCATAGGCCCATGATCACAACTTCTCCTCCTTGATCCTATGACTTCCATATCCTCATCCATCTCCATAGCACCACTGGATATCGAAACTTCATTTCTAAGTTCAGACTTTTCAATTCGCTTCTCTGTCTTTTTCTTTTTCTTACCATCTAGTGCCTCAACACATGCCTTTATTGCCTCTTTATTGGCCTTATGACAAGCCCTCACATTGCCTGACCTACCAGCTACATGAAATTTGAGCCAGTAAATGCCTCCGGACATAACTTTCGAACAAAACTTGCATTTGATTTTATCTAATGTACTAACATCAACAAGTTTGCCAAACTCCCAACCAATATCACCAGATGCACGTTTCAATGCATTTTGAATGTTCACATCACCTGTGGCTTCACCAGCATTGGAATTAGAAGCGACTGATGAAGTAGTCATATCCCTAAAAATACATAACCAAAAAAAATCTATCAATTCAGTTGATCAAACTTCAATCTATTTTGCTTCAGTTCACATAAAAATCATTTTTCATTCAATTCAGTTTGGAGTAAAATATATGCAATTGCACTAAGTAATAAAGTCCCTAATATCAAGGCACAGCTAGCATAAAAGCAACAAAATGATAGATTGTTCATTTACCCTTGCATCATACCCCTCCTTTGACAAAATGAAATAAAGGCTGATTAAAACAACATGTAAATGTAATTAACATATGCTATATTATGAACTCAATGGTCCAGATACTTGATTGAAGATGTGGTATTGTTGAAAGACTCAAAAGATAGTATTCAGTCGAGCACTCAAGCACTCGAGCTCCGGGAGCTAGTGCTTGCTATCTAAGAATTGCTCCATGGATGAATTGCCGAGGAAGTCACCAGATGAATTGCTGAGGAAGAAACTAGGGTTGCAGACCAGAACAACAATCTTTGACTTCGGGGTTGTCCCTTGCAAATTGTAGATTTTTTTAAACAAATCTCACAAAAACGACGTTGTTTTGGTGAAGCTGTCTTTCTTTAAAAAAAATCCACCAAAATGATGTCATTTTGGTGAATTTTTTTTTTTTTTAAAAAAAATTTCATCCAAAACGATGTCGTTTTGGATGGAACTTAGGGGAAAAAAACCCAACTAGCGCCGACTAGTTGATGCCTAATCGGGTCACCGATTAAGTGACCCTATTAGGCCCTAGTCGAAGAGGCCAGCATCACCTGGCGACTAATCACCGACTAGGACGCTTTTTACAACATTGATATTATGATGACACATGAGAGACTTTAATAATGTATTACAGATGTCACTTGCAATCTTGCATGTTAGTTCAAAATTGTGAAAGCTAGTAAATATTATTCTTATTTTTCACGTCACATGCTATTGATGGACTATTTTGAATTTTCTTGTAATTATATAATTCATGGTTTTATAGCTTGGGAGATATAGTTGCAAGATTCATAATTTAACTACAGTTCTTATAAGTTATATGGAGCACCAGCTTGATGATGTGTTATTGGGACTTTCAAGATGATATAGTTGCAATTTTTTTTTACAATTGAGTACTAATATACTGTGTCGTTTTGAGCACCAAAATGGTTAGGATTGACCATGTTTTTTTTATCTAAAATCTTGACTCGCCCCTTCCTAGGTGTCTGGTGTGTTGTTTGTAAACCTGTTACTCAGTGGGCTGACAAAAATCCTATTAAAGCTAGTCCATTACAACCACATAGATGTGGTCTTGGTGCAGATTGGGGCCATCTAAATCCCCTGCACTAAATGTTGGTATAGGAATAGAAGTATGCACCTTATAGTGCTACTACTAATGATGGTCAAAGCAAGACTTGTTAAATCTTTATGTCCTTTTCTACCTTATCCTTCTTCGTCGGTTCAGATGTCGCTTGCTTTTGTGTTATGAAGCGTTTCTTAGAGTGTGTTTAGATTGAAAAATTTAGGGGAAGAGAAGGAAAAATGAATTTTCTTCTAATTCTCTTATTTACATAGTTTATAAAAAAAAATGAAGAGGATTAGAGTGAATATTTCATTAAATTTTGTCAATATTCTTCCTCCCGAAATGAAGTCATTTGGAGGGATGGGGTACTAATTAAGTTATTTATAAGTTACATACATGTTTTACCCTTGTACATAATATTTTAACATAAAAATAAGGATAAATTAATAAATTAAACTAATTTCTTTTCTTCTATTTTTTTTATCTATCACAATATGAGAGAGGGAAATATTTTCTTCCTCCCTTCTCTCCCCTTTCTCTTCCCTTCCTCCAAATCTCTCAATCCTAACGCACTCTTAGAGTGTGTTTGGATTGAGGGATTTGGGGGAAGGGAAGAGAAGAGAGGGGAGGGGGAGGGGAGGGAATGGAGGGGAATGGAGACTATTTTTCCCTCTCCCATGTTTGGATAGATAAAAAAAAGAAGGAAATAAAATTTGTTTAATTTACTAATTTATCTTTATTTTTATGTTAAAATATTATGTACAAGGGTAAAATAGATATTTAACTTACAAATGACTTAATTAGTAATCCCTTCCCTCCAAATGACTCCATTTTGGAGAGAAAGAATTTTAACAAAAATTTAATGAAATCTTCCTCCCAAATCCCCTCAAATCCCTCCCCTTAATTTTTAATAAACTATCTAAACAAAGGAATTGGAAGGAAACTCTATTTCCCTTCCTTTCCCTTCCCTTTCCCTTTCCTTCCAATTCCTTTGTTTAGATAGTTTATTAAAAATTAAGGGGAGGGATTTGAGGGGATTTGGGAGGAAGATTTCATTAAATTTTTGTTAAAATTCTTTCTCTCCAAAATGGAGTCATTTGGAGGGAAGGGATTACTAATTAAGTCATTTGTAAGTTAAATATCTATTTTACCCTTGTACATAATATTTTAACATAAATATAAGGATAAATTATTAAATTAGATAAATTTTCTTTCTTTCTTTTTTTATCTATCCAAACATGGGAAAGGCAAAAATAGTCCCCCTTCCCCTCCCTCCCCTCCCCCTCCCCTCCCCTCCCCCCTCTTCCCTTCCCCCTAAATCCCTCAATCCAAACACACTCTTAGTCTCCTGGTTAGAGAGGAAGATAAAATTGCAGATGACGAGGGAGGGAAAATGATGATTTTAGGGTTTCTAATGGTCCCAATCAAAATGATGTCATTGTTGGACCAAAGGTCTTACATTTTAATTTTGATGATTGTAGGGGTCAAAGTCAACCTCAACAAATTATATGGGTCATGTTCAACCTAACAACAATAATAAAAGCCCAACAGAGGCTAGGGCCCCGAAGCCCAATAACATAAAACAAACCAGAACTCACAGTCCAAAAAGGACTTGGTCTTATCAAGGCAGAACAAAGCCGATGCAAATAAGGCCAAACCAATAACTAAGGGATGAAGCCCAAGATAAGGCAGTTCCTCATTAAATGGTGACAGTCGAAACTACTGCAAACTACTGCAAACTGCTGCAAACTTCTCCAAACTGCTATGAACTTCTCTAACTGCCACAACTGCTAGTAACTGCTCAAGAAAAGCATAAAAGGAGTTCATTAGGAGGGTGGAGGGGGGATTTTTCTTACTGGCACTGTATTCACAAGTGATAAATAAAAATACCATATCATTCTGCACCGTGGACCTAGGCTAAAAGCCGAACCACGTAAAATCTCTCTGTTTTGTCTTGTATTTGCCCATTCATTCTCCACAATTCGATTGTCGATAATTTACATCAACAATTTGGCGCTCCAGATAGGGGGCTCAGATAGTATTATCATAATGACAAACACAGAAGATTCACGAGATGATGCTGTAAGCAAGAAGATGAAAGCTTTGATTCAACGCTTCGACGAACATGAAAGAAGGGTCCAACAGTTGGAGCAAGAAAACTTGACTGTTCGAAGAGAAAATCAAAAGCTACTTGATCTTATGAATCAACCTTCAAGTCCACATGTAACCAGAACCGTCCCTGCAAGTACTGTTCCAAGTACTTCTGTTCGACTCAATGATGGACAAAGAACGCAAATTCCCAACGCAAGTGTTCCCTTGCCAAGATTTGTGCATCAGACAGAATCGTCATTGGCATCAACATCAACTCAGTTTCTGAGGCCAACGACACAATCCATGGCACCACTGTTTCCTATACTAACGTCATCTTCGGCTATCCCAACAATTGGTGCTTGGTCAAACATAACTACAACATTGCCAGAAATTGCAACGCAGCGAAGTGTCGATAAAAGACTAGAAGAAATGGAATCGGCCTTCTTTAGGATACCAGGCATGCCACCACCTATAAAGAAAAATCGTACTTTCCTCAAATCTCCATTTGTTCATGCCATTGCCATGGAAGAGCTCCCAAAGAAATTCATCATACCACATATTAAACCTTATGATGGTACCACTGATCCAGAAGATCATGTGGATCAGTATAGTCGACGATTGACTCTGGTATCATACCCATTCAACAAGCATGAAGTATGCATGTGCCGAGGATTTAGTTCAACCTTGGTGGGACCTCCTTTGAAGTGGTATCTTAATCTTCCAGAAGGGCAAATCGCTTCATTCGCACAATTGGCTGATGCATTTGTTGAACAATTTGCAAGCAGCAGGAAAATAATTCCAACATCGGATGATCTATATCGACTGCGACAAAAGCAAGGAGAATCTCTACGGTCATTCTTGACGAGATTCAATAAAGAAAAACAGGAAATTCTAGGATGTTTAGATGAAATTGCGATCAATGCATTTCGCATGGCTCTTCTACCAGGAAGCAAATTATACGGAAAGCTTACTCGTTATCTATGTAAGACTTTTCAAGAAGTTCAGGCAAGAGCAAGCGTTCAAATTGAATGGGAAGAAGATGAAGGAAGGCTTCCAGAGCGACTAACAGAGCAGCCGAAGAAATCTAAGCAAAAGCAAACAAGTTCAGAAGCTCCGCGATATCCTCGCAAAGATCCTAAGCCGATCGATTTCAAGAAGAAACCTCGATCTCCTGAATACAATTTGGTAATTCCACTAAATGAAATCTTATCAGTGCTGAAGACAATGGGAGATGCTGTTAGATAGCCTGAAAAATTACGTAAACCGCTAGATCAAAGGGATACTTCCAAATGGTGTGAGTTTCATAACGATTATGGGCATACAACAGACGAATGTTTCATCCTCAAAAAAGAAGTAACTCAATTACTTAAGAAAGGTTATCTTCGGGATTTACTATCCGAAAGAGGAAGAGCGGCGATGTCCCAAGCTGAAAAACGAGAAGAGGAACAGAAGCCACTACCACCAGAGAAGACGATTAACGTAATATTTGGTGGATTGGAGATTAGCGGAATTACACATTCATCGGCAAAGAAACATGTCAAGCAGACAGAAAATTCTGAGGTATAGAATGACAAGCCGATGATACAATTCACTTGACAAGTTATCAGCTTCACAGACGATGAGATGACGAGGCTACTCAATCCACATGATGATGCCCTGGTAGTAACTCTGCAAATTGCCAATTGCGAAGTTCAAAGAATCATGATTGATGATGGCAGTTCAGCAAATTTACTGTTCATGTCCACACTCCAAGCAATGGGACTTTCAAAAGCAGATATAATCAGAGGTCCTATACCACTCATCGGCTTCAGTGGGGAACAACAATACACCATCGGCTCTATTCCATTGCAAGTATATGCCAAGGGAATAAATAGGGCTGTGCATAATTCGGTTTTAACCGATTAACCGAACCGAACTGCCCGACCGTTAACCGAATTTACCGGTTAATGTTAACCAATCGGACGGTTCGGTTAAAGGTTTATGAGTATTTCGGTTTTCGGTTAATGGTTCGGTTAACATAAAAAATTAACCGAACCGAACCGAAAATATAACATATTATATAAATATATAATATATATAATTATGTTATTAATTTTCCACATATTAATAATTTTCCACTTATATTCTTCTAAAAAAATCTATTAATACTTATATAAAAAATTCAAAATAAATATAATATACATCAATTAATAAGTATTAATTCATGTTACCAAGTACCAACTTAGTAACTTACCATGTAATGTAACACCTTCAATATATTATATATTTATATTTATCAAGATTAAATATGATAATGAAATTAATAATATGACAAAATAAATACTATAAAAACCATTAAACCCTAAATTCTAAGGTTAAAGGTCCCAACAATATAAAACCTTAAAACTTTTTTTTTTGAATGGGAACCCTAAACCCTATAAAACCTTATGAATGTAAACCCTAAACCCTATTAACTATATAACTATAGTCATATTATAAACTTAAACCCTAACTAATGAAACACTAAACCTATAAAACTATACTCTAATAATATAAACCCCAAACTCTAACACTATAAAACATTAAACCGTTTATTTTTTTAAAATGGGAACCCTAAACCATATAAAACCTTGTGAATGTAAACCCTAAACCTTATTAACTATATAACTATAGTCATGTTATAAACTTAAACCCTAACCGATAAAACACTAAACCTATAAAATTACACTCTAATAATATAAACCCTAAACTCTAACACTATAAAACCTTAAACCTTTTGTTTGTTTTTACATGGGAACCCTAAACCCTATAAAACCTTATGAATGTAAACCCTAAACCCTATTAACTATAATATAGTTATAAATTTAAACCCTAAAATTATAAATCCTAAACTCTAACATTATAAATCATATTATATGCTAAATTAGTAACATGACTTTGACCCAAAATATTTGGAATTAACCGAACTGACCAAAATCCAAACCGAAATTTTAGGTTAACCGAACCGATGGTTAACCCTCTAAAAAATATTGGTTCGGTTAAATGGATGAAATTAACCGAAAAAATTTGGTTAGGTTAAAAATATGTCAATAACCGAACCGACCGACCGATGCACACCTCTAGGAATAAATCTCCAGGTTCGATTTAATATATTAGATTGTCAATCTCCATATAATGCGATACTTGGACGACCTTGGATTCATGCAATGAGGGCTGTGCCATCAACTTATCATCAAGTGATACGATTCCCAACAAGAGATGGAATACAAGAAATATATGGGGACCAACGTCAAGCAAGAAGTTGCTATGAACAAGCATTGAAAGGAAAAACCAAAGCTTTATAGCAATTACAGCGAGGGCCGATTCTAAGTAATCAAGAAGAACCGACTAATAAGAAGATAGAAGAAGTCATCATTCATCCGGATTATCCAGATCAGAAGATTCAGATTGGAGCCAACTTGGATCATCAACTGCGAGAAAATTTGATCCGATTCCTGCAAAATCATAAACATACTTTCGCTTGGACGCATGCAGATATGATTGGAATCGATCCGAATATCATCACTCATCAGTTGCAGGTCGATGATAATTTCCTTCCAGTAAGGCAGATAAGACGAAGATTCGCTCCAGAAAGAAATAAAGTCATCAATGAGGAAATTCAAAAGCTGCTAGATATTGGATTCGTCCGCGAAGTTCAATGCCCAGACTGGCTAGCAAATGTGGTTGTGGTAAAAAAGAAGAATGGAAAGTGGAGAGTCTGTATCGACTTCACAGATCTGAATAAAGCTTGTCCGAAAGATTCTTTTCCACTTCCTCATATCGATGTACTTATGGATGCGACAGCAGGGCATGAACTACTCAGCTTTATGGATGCATTCTCTGGATATAATCAAATTTTGATGCATCCAGGAGATCAAGAGAAGACTGCATTCATAACCGAACGTGGTACGTATTGTTATAAAGTGATGCCATTTGGATTGAAAAACGCAGGAGCGACATATCAATGGCTGGTCAATCGTATGTTCGCAAGTCTACTTGGAAAAACGATGGAGGTATACATCGATGATATGTTAGTAAAGACTCTGAAGGCCAAAGATAATGTTGAACACCTCAAACAAACATTTGAAATTCTTGATGTTCATCAGATGAAGTTAAATCCTCTCAAGTACGTTTTCAGGGTCAAAGTAGGAAAATTTCTGGGATTCATTGTTACACAAAGAGGTATTGAAGCAAATCCTGATCAAATCCAGGCGATACTTGATATTCCTTCTCCCACAAAAATACGAGACGTACAACGGCTGGCGGGAAAGATTGCAGTGTTAAACAGATTCATCTCCAAATCATCTGTTCACGGCTTTGAAAAAATCGGCTAGCTTCGAGTGGACAGGTGAATGTGAGACGGCATTAAAGAAATTGAAGGAATATCTAACCAATCCTCCTATTCTTGCGAAGCCAAAAACCGGTGAGATACTCTATCTTTATTTAGCAGTTTCTGAATTTGCGATTAGTGTAGTACTGCTAAGAGAAGAGAACAGCCGGCAGCATCCGATATATTATGTTAGTCGAAGTTTGCTAGATGCTGAAACAAGGTATCCTTTAATGGAAAAGCTTGTTTTAACACTTATCAATGCAGCAAGAAAGCTTCGTCCTTATTTTCAAAGACATCCTATCACGGTGGTGATGAGCTTCCCGATCAAAACGATACTCCATAGACCAGA
This sequence comes from Tripterygium wilfordii, assembly GCF_013401445.1. Classification (NCBI taxonomy): domain Eukaryota; kingdom Viridiplantae; phylum Streptophyta; class Magnoliopsida; order Celastrales; family Celastraceae; genus Tripterygium; species Tripterygium wilfordii. The sequence continues at coordinate 7,026,902 of NC_052253.1, forward strand.
ATTATCCGGACGTTTAACAAAGTGGGCAATTGAGTTGACCGAGCATGATATCGAATATCAACCTCGAACAGCAATCAAAGCTCAAATTCTCGCAGACTTCATTGCTGAATTTAGTACGGGAATGATGGATGGTGTTCACAAAGAATTGCATCAAAACAAAGAAGACGATGACGCTATTTGGCAATTATTTGTTGATGGTTCAAGTAACGCAAAGGGAAGCGGCCTAGGTATCATCTTAATCTCACCACAAGGAGATCAATTCCCTCAAGCTGTACATTGCGGATTTTATGCTACAAACAACGAAGCAGAATACGAAGCTCTGATTGAGGGACTGAAATTAGCAAAAGAATTAAAAGTTCAACGTGTTCACGTGACTTCAAATTCCCAGTTGATCGTCAATCAATTAAATGGAGAATATCAAGCTAAAGATGAAAGAATGAATGATTATCTGGAAATAGTGCGGAAGTTGCAACTTGAATTCAAAGAATTCCGGATTCATCAAATTCCCAGAGAAGAAAACCAACAAGCAGATGCATTGGCAAATCTAGGATCAGCAAGTCAAGCGCAAATAACTCAGAATGTCCCATTGATTTAATTGGAATCATCGGCAATAAGCAAAACTCCCACGGTGGAACAATCATTTGCTATTACTGAAGACAATGATGACTGGAGGACACCATTCATACAATATCTACAGGATGATGTGTTACCACAAGACAAGAATGAGGCCAGAGCCCTACAACGAAAAGCATCACGTTACACGATAGTTAATGGCATTCTTGACAAAATATCATACCAAGGAGTATTGCTACGATGTTTATCTCAGGAAGAAGCACAATATGCCTTAGCAGAATTACATGAAGGTGTCTGTGGAAACCATTCAGGTGGCCGAAGCTTAGCCAGTAAAGTCATGCAAACAGGTTATTATTGGCCTATGCTCCGTGGCGATGCAGCCAAATATGTGGCGAAATGTGATAAATGTCAGAGATTTTCACAAATTTCGAATCAACCACCAACGGAGCTGGTCCCAATTTCATCAGCATGGCCATTCATGAGATGGGGAATGGATATCGTTGGAAAGCTTCCTCCAGCATTGGGACAAAGAATGTTCTTATTAATTTTAACAGACTACTTCACAAAATGGGTGGAAGCAGAAGCTTATAAACAAGTCAGGGATAAAGAAGTTAAAAGCTTCATCTGGAGAAACATCATTTGTAGATTTGGAATTCCTTATGAAATCGTTTGTGACAATGGATCTCAGTTCATAAGCCATAAACTTCAAGATTTCTGTAACACATGGAAGATAAAGCTTTACTTCGCATCACCAAGGCATCCGCAATCGAATGGCCAAGCGGAAGCAACAAACAAAACGATAGTCAACACTTTGAAGAAGAGATTGGAAAACGCAAAGGGAGCATGGGCAGACGAACTTCCAGGAGTTCTGTGGTCATATCGAATGACAGTGAGAACTTCAACAGGTGAAACTCCATTTTCTTTAACTTATGGAACTGACGCAGTGCTACCAGTTGAAGTTGGCCTTCCCACAGCACGATTTGAATGGAAGAAAGATGAAGTAAATAACATCGTTCTCACTGAAGAATTAGATATGCTTGAGGAATGACTGAATCTTTCATCTGTTAGAACAGCAGCTTACAAGCATCGGATGGCAAAATATTACAACAAAACAGTTAACTTAAAAGCTTTTGATATTGGTGACTGGGTTTTACGCAAAGTTTTCCAGAACACACAGCAATTGAATTCTGGAAAACTGGGGGCCACGTGGGAAGGACCGTACAGAGTCATAGAGATCGTCGGCAATGGTGCTTACAAATTGCAAACCAGAGAAGGAAAGATACTTAACAACAGCTGGAATACAAAACATCTCAGGTTAAAAAAAAATATAAATATATATAGGGGTCTGGATGATGAACCATTGAAATGTATATATTTTCTCAATCGAGTTGAATATATACATACATATGCCCAGCATATATAAGTGCCTGACAAGCCGCATTACATCACCCCCATCGTTCCATACTTAATTATTGCAGGATCTATCAGCATATTGGATAGAATGTCAGAGTTTGGATGAAGGTCAAAGAGAAGAAGATTGATGCCCTCTAATCTCCCAAAAGGTCATGTACATTTAACTCTTTATTTAAGCACAATTTTATTTGCATCATAGTTAAAATTTTAAGCAGATAGTTAAAATCGTAAATCTCAATTAATAAGAAATACAAAAGAGTTAAGATCGTATTTAAGACTAACAGGGAAGATATGGGATTACAAAAGTTAAAATATAAGTTTAAACGTCGTCTTCGGCTTCAGAGGCAGAAGTTTGCGTTGCATCGATGACTTTGAATTCTTCATATTCTTTGATCATTCGATCAACTTCTTCCTCATTTAAAGTTCCAGCCTTATAGTGCATCATTACTTCCCCCAAAGCTTTGATTCTTTCCTTTCCAGCAGCAAGAGCACATTCTCCCTTATAGAAATCGGCATCTTCCTTTGATTCTGTCAGTTCATCCGATAGCCGATTCGCTTTCTCGATAGAAGCACTCAGCTCAATTTCACAATCTTTCAGCTTAGAATCAACTTCTTGCAGATCCTTCAATAATATCTCATTTTCTTGAAATTTGATCTTGAAAGCTGAAAGTTCCTCCTCCGTATCTTTTTGTTGCTGCATTATGTTGGACAATTGCCTACCTTGATCTGTAAAGTCAGTTTTCAAAGCAATGTGCCTTCTATCCAATTCATCAAATTTATCTTCAGCTTTCTTTAAAGCTTCAGCAGCAGCATTCTTCATTTTTTCCAATTGAGCTTCAACCTCCATCCTTAACTTTTTCTCCTGCTCTTCGGCCTCCGAAATTTTTTTAATATCGGCTTGTAATAATCCACTGGAAAGTTGAAGACTCTTTACTTCCTCACTTAACTTTTCGACTTCTTTATCAATGTAAAGTTGAACTGACAAAGCCTGAAAGAAGAAGACGGAGATTATTTTTAAGCTAACATAGAAATACAAAGAGATTGAATTTTGAAAATACCTGAAAAGCATGAGAAATGCTATAAAGAGAAGCATCCTCAAGATTCAACTTAGGAAGAGTGAAACCAAGGGGATAAGCCAATTTGTGTAAATCAGGAAATAACTCGGCAGGCCTCGAATAAAGGGAGATGTTAGGGATCGACATTTCGAAACTCTTCGCCGGGAGATCAGATGGAAGATCAGCACCCGATAATCTCAACTCCTTTTCAATTAGAGCTCTGAGAGGTGAAACCGGATGAACAGGATCTTTTCCTTCTCTTCCCACGGTCTCCTCTCTCACTTCATCATCAGGAACCTGAATGATGTCATCGGACTCCTTGCTCAATCCCGCACTTTCACCTACTGGAGAAGGAGACGATACCCTGATTTTCTTTTTCCATATAAGTGTGGAATCATCATCTTTGTCACCCTCAGGAACTTCAGAAGTTTCAGTTACCTCAGCAATTGTTCCTAACTCACTGTGAAGTCCCAAGATAGATTCATGTTTTCTCTTCGTCCTCTTCTCCTTAGAACTTTTCTGCACTTTCTTCTTTTCAGCAATCTCCTTAAGACTCAAAGGAACGATTACTCTTGGAGCCATATGGGGTCCTGTGAAAAATTGAAAAGAAATTAGTAGAAATAAGAAACAAAATCAAAATCGTAAATATTTCATCAACTTACTTTCAAAAAGATACTTTGAGGAAACGAATTTCCAATCTCTTTCAGAACGAGGAACTGACTTTAAAAATAGGTGGCAATTCCTCTGAGCCTCCTTAGTAATAGTTGTCTTAGGAGATTTGCCTGCCATTAAAAGATAAATGTTCATAAATAAATTAAATAAAAGTAAAGGAAAACTTAATTAATTATACCTTGAATTGTCCAAGAACTAGGAATAGCATCGTCATCTTCCAAAAGAATTTCCTTTTTCACCAAGAAATATCTCTTTTGCCAGTTATGATCACTGTACATCGTCCCAACAATCAAATTTTCTTTATCCTTCTTCGACAACATATATCTACCTACATCCTTTTTGTTTTCTTGCCAAGAGTAAGCAGCAAGAAATTCATGAAGACCAAAAGTAAGATCGTATTTTGCACTTAAAGCTTCAAGAGATAGCAAAATACGTCAAGAATTAGGCATAAGTTGACAGGGGGCAACTCCAAAAAATTTTAACACAAACTTAACTAAAGGTCCTAAAGGAAACCTTAATCCACACCTTAATGATATAGCATATAATACAGTCCATCCAGGAAATTCATAAGAAGCTGATTCGCTAGAACCAAGAATTTGCATTTCTATTTCCTGTGGAATTCTGAATTCAACCCTAATACTATCTAAATCCTCTTCCGTTAATACAGAAGCAGGATCCTTGTCTACTATAACCTCATCCTCCAAAACTTTTTGAGTCTTACTTTTTGAATGAGTAGTTGGTAAAAAGCTAACCTTAGATGAACTAATCATCCTTTGACCCGATACTCCTTCAGATTCAGAGTAAGACGAAACCCTAAGATTAGTGGATTGATCTCCTAGTTCTTTTTCTGGTATATCACCTTCAGGAAACTCATCCTGAGTATCTATAACAGCTGGACTTTCATTCGGAATGATTGAGGGACCGAAATTAGATTCGTCTCTTTCATTCTCTCGCTCAAATCTATCGATGAATTCTTCAGAGGAACCAAGCCAAGCCATAATCGAAAATTCGAAAAAGAAAAAGTCAAGAAACGTACCGAAAGTCGAACCGTGTCTTGGAAGTTTTAAGATAGTGGGTGGTTACAGTAAACCCATTAAAAAACCCCCAAGGACTAAATAGTAAATTCGAAATTCAAAAGTTAAAACTCATCGGAAATCGTTCTTCCACGAATTAATCAAAACCGTTCGATCAAAAGTAACTTCTCGATAAGTGGCGAAAATGGCGGCGCTACATCATGTCACTAAAAGGCTAGTTAGAATCGAAATACGATTCAACTTCTAAAGTTGCTCTCTTTTTCCTATAAATATACTAGAGAAAACCCAAAGAAACAGCACTTCCAAAACAAAAAAACCTCTATAGTCATGAGTTCCTCCAAGCTACCTATCGAGCCTGAGTACCGAAAAGTAATGTCCAAACCAACCAAGTCAGATGAAGGACCATCTGAAGTGGTAGAAGAATTTCAACAGTTGAAGCTATACCCCGATGGGTATGATCCTTATCAACACGTCTCCGATTTGCAAGATCTGCTGATACGTTTGGATAAAGATCTCCATGAAGCAGAAAGAAGGATAATAGAGCTTACCCGAGCCTACAAATTGGCTGGAAGGTCGCTTTATCGGGTTCGAGACATGTCAAAAAATGCTGCTATGGAAAATGATCCTGAAAAGCTACGACAAGCTTTACAAAACATCAATCTTTTTATGAAGAATAATCTAGTTAGAATGCATCATGCCTTATGGCCAAGACCTTAAAAGCTAGAGCAATTTTAACTATTTATAAATACTATTCCATGTTTATCTCTGCCAAAGATAAAGTTCTTAGACAAACCAAGAATCTCCTCTTTACATTCCAAATATTCAATTTCTGTCAAAGATGAAACCTTCAGGTGAAGCAAAAATCTCACCGGTAAAAGATAAAGCTTTATTAGAGAGAGACGAAGCTTTATTACGAGAAAAGACGTGGAGTGATGTCGCAACCATCCATTTCCCCATTATTTATTACAACTTCCACGGAAAAGGTAACTTCCTTCATATTCCATTCGTATAAATATTCAAAAGAAAGAATTAGCAGAAACCAATATTTTCCTCAAGAAATTTTCAAGGATGGATACTCCTAACTCTCCACCTACGAAAAGATCTAGAACCGATGAAGGTTCTACTTCTAAAGAAGATGAAGATGGAAATGATCCTAGATTCAACCTCTCCCCTATAAGAGAATATGTATACGAGGACGATCACCAGAAAACCATCGAATCTCTACAAAAAGCTCTGACGGAAACCAAAAGGAGACTTGAGAAAGCAACTGACAAAGTTCAAGACTACAGAAGACAACTTATGGTCTCAAAATACGCCATACAAGGCGTTCGATATATGTCATGGGGCCGACAAGCAAGTAGTCATGATCCAGATAAATTGCACGAAGCAATCACTGAGATCACAGTACAACTTGGTTCTGTTGTAGATGGAATAGACAGTGTTCTTTACACCCTAGAATAAAATTCCTGTCCATTTTCCTTTTTTCCAAATTTTATTTCAAGAAAATTTCTACGAAATTCCATTTCATTTCCAACAAATATAAAAGGCGGGATATTTGAATTGTTTATTTCGAAATACGAAAAGACACCATGGTCTCTAAAAAACGGTACAACTGTTTAGCTTCCCCACTTTTTCAGGAATAACTGCTTCTTTGAACATGAACCTTTCATCCTTAAATACACGACGATAAGAAGGAGAAGACATTCCTGTTTCCTTCCAAAAAATCTCTCAAACACTCAGCAAGATGAGTTCTTCTGACTCCACTCTTGCAAAAAGAGCATTGGATGAGAAAGAGAATCTCATTCCTTCAAAACGGGCAAGAAACGAAGACCCTTCATCTTCAAAAAAGGCAGAGGCCAAAGTGAAGGTTCCACATCTTGAAACAACGACGAACCAGACGATTCAGTGGTTGAAATATTTGTAGTATCTGAAGAACTGTACGAAGAAAATCCTCAAAACTTCATCGAAGGATTAAAAGGACTTCTTGAAGAAGCCGAAAGAAATCTGCAAAACGAGTACGAACGAAACCAGTCATACGGATGTGCTTCGAGTGGCCAGAGATGCGCTGAACAGAGTTCGCGATAACGCTTGGGGTCATTCTCGAAATCAAAACATTTATCGATTACAAGAATCTCTTTTAGATCTTGCAGCCCATGTTGGAAATGCAATGAATATCATAAATGATGTTATTCGTACCTGAGCTCGTTAAGAGTTATACCATAGCATATTTATTCCCATGTATGAAGTATTTATGTTTTATTTTGACAAAGATATTCTCATTGTGAATCTCGTTGCTCTGAAATTGCAATTGCAGAAATACTTCAACAGTCAAAAAATGCAAAAACTGCAAACAGAGATGATGAGACGAAGAGCTCTGAAGAAGACGCAACCCCAAGCAAAATATTTTTAAGTTTAAATCAAACTTAAAAATAGGGAGCAAAGTGTAGAAGTCAAAGTCAACCTCAACAAATTATATGGGTCATGTTCAACCCAACAACAATAATAAAAGCCCAACAGAGGCTAGGGCCCCGAAACCCAACAATAATAAAAGCCCAACAGAGGCTAGAGCCCCGAAGCCCAACAATATAAAACAGACCAGAACTCACAGTCCAAAAAGGACTTGGTCTTATCAAGGCAGAACAAAGCCGATGCAAATAAGGCCGAACCAATAACTAAGGGACGAAGCCAAAGATAAGGCAGTTCCTCGTTAAATGGTGACAGCCAAAACTACCGTAAACTCCTCCAAACTGCTATGAACTTCTTTAACTGCCACAACTGCTGGTAATTGCTCAAGAAAAGCATAAAAGGAGTTCATTAGGAGGGTGGAGGGGGGATTTTTCTTACTGGCACTATATTCACAAGTGATAAAATAAAAATACCATATCATTCTGCACCGTGAACCTAGGCTAAAAGCCGAACCACGTAAAATCTCTCTGTTTTGTCTTGTATTTGCCCATTCATTCTCTACAATTCGATTGTCGATAATTTACATCAACAATGATCCAATATCATTGTGATATTTGATTACATGTACTATGTGATAAATTTAATTACAAAGTGGTTGAATTTAAAATTGGTTTTCATTAAAAGGGTTTAAACCTATTTGTGAACTCACTGATTATTTTTGTATCAAATAAATTTTGATTAAGCTGAAATTTTATAGAGACATTATTTACATTATAATGAATATTTTTGAAGAATAAATGGATGAGAAATTTTGACATTTACTCACTGAAAACCTGTGTCCTAGTTGCTGTCCGAGTCTGGTATTTAATTGTCTTAAACTGAATAATTACTTGACTCAACGATTTTTTTTTTTTTGAGTACAAGTACAAATACAATATACGACACACCATCAAATCAAACTTATGAAAATACAGGTGTCAACAGGTCTCACGCAGGAGGCACAATCAAACCCACACAGGGGCAGACTAAACCCACACACCTTCTTATAAATATTCGGAGTCGGTGAAAGACCTAAGACGTACGATTTGAAGAGTTCGGTGAAAGACCAACCACCTCCTTGCACTTCATCATTTACGCGGCAACCAGACTTTTCGTAAATATCACAAGCTTATCGAGGTCACGAGCGTAATAATACCCCAATGCCCGAAGGGGCAAACGGGTGTAGTTCCATTTCTAGCATCCAGCGTCTCCATCTGTCTTTCTTCGAAAGCAAATCTTTGCCGATAAACGCAGAAAGGGGTATCGATACCCGCAACCCCACCTGAACTCGCCCTTCAACACCTACCCGAGCCGAAACTCCCCGAATCCCTATGGAGATAGGACCAGCGGCCTCGCCGACATCGTCGTCAATGGGAGTTTTGGGGGATAGGGCGACTTCATTGACGGCAGCGGCAGCGAGGTTTGAGGATGAGGAGGACGAGGACGAGGACGCCTGCAGGATCTGCCGGAACCCCGGAGATGTGGATAATCCGTTGAGATACCCTTGCGCCTGCAGCGGGAGCATCAAGTTTGTGCACCAGGATTGCCTGCTCCAGTGGCTTAATCACAGCAACGCTCGCCAATGCGAGGTTCTCTCTCACCCTAGTTTTCTGACCCTTCTCCTCGTTTCTTTTAATGTCCGCGTGTTTGTATTATTCATGGGTGGATCAAGATTATGATGGTTTAGTGGTTTTGATTGGTGTTTTCTGTTCTGGAATTGTTGAGAGATTACAGATTGTGTTTATTAGGATATTTGGACTTGTACTGATTACAGGTGTAAACTTATTTTCTTCCGATTGAAGAAATATTACTCAAGAAATTGGGTCTTGACGAAGATGCATATTGAAACATTATACTTGTTTAATCTCTTCTTTTAGTAGGGATGACTCTATCGTAGACTAACATCATCTTTTCTTTTCATTTCATTTTTTTTCCCGCGAAATATGTTCACTCTTTGGCAAATACAGAAACTTGAGTAGAAAGTGATGAGTAATGTATCTCATACCTTTTGCACTGTGAATTGGATTATTGTTAACTATTAAAATGATTGTTTTTTAAATTTGAAGTTTATCCGATAGGCTGTGAATGTTTCTTTCATGGGTTTACCATGAGCTCATAAAAACTAAGCTGTTGTTGTTGGAAAGATGAAATTCATTTGATATATGCTACTATGCTAGGCTCATGCAAAAGTAAGGGTGAGGATCTTAATGTAGGGTTGAAGGTCTAGCACAAAGCACACATGTGGTGTTAAGGATCGAAGCCAAACCGAGCTCTATCCAGTCTACTTATGTTTCTAGAAAATATATGTGTATCCTTTTTTGGGATCTGAGTTGGTACACTCTGCTAGTATTGACACAGAGCTGATTTTTTCCGGAGCTCATTCATATTTTGTTCTCTAGTATGCTTCTATGTATCTATGTTGAGTTCTTATTTGATTTTGATGCCAATGAATAAAACTTTTTAATGTATTGTCACTATTCTCTGAGTTCTTATTTTGAAGTTTCTTTTTTTGGAACCTTCAACTTATTTCTTTTATATGTTTTCCAGGTTTGCAAACATGTATTTTCTTTCTCCCCTGTTTATGCAGAGAATGCCCCACCCAGGCTTCCCTTTCAGGAGTTTGTAGTAGGGATGGCAATGAAAGCTTTCCACATTCTGCAATTCTTTTTGCGCCTTAGTTTTGTGCTGTCCGTCTGGCTCCTGATTATACCCTTCATAACATTTTGGATATGGCAGCTGGCTTTTGTGAGGAGTTTTGGTGAAGCACAGAGATTATTCCTGGGTCATATCTCCACTACAGTTGTTCTTACTGATTGTCTGCATGGGTTTCTTCTTTCTGCTAGCATCGTCTTTATTTTTCTTGGGGCCACTTCTCTGAGGGATTACTTCAGGCATCTACGAGAACTTGGAGGACAAGATGCTGAGAGAGAAGATGAAGGGGATAGAAATGGTGCTCGGGCTGCAAGACGTCCTCCTGGACAAGCTAATAGGAATTTCATAGGTGATGGGAATGGTGAAGAAGCTGGAAGAGCCCAAGGAATTGCAGGAGCTGGCCAAGTATTCCGCAGAAATGCTGAAAATGTCGCTGCTCGGTGGGAGATGCAGGCAGCACGGCTTGAAGCTCATGTGGAACAGATGTTTGATGGGTTGGATGATGCTGATGGTGCAGAGGATGTGCCCTTTGATGAGCTTGTTGGCATGCAGGGTCCTGTTTTTCATTTAGTTGAAAATGCATTCACTGTGAGTCCATCCTTCTCTTCTGCACCATTTTCAACTTTTCATTAATATTCTTGTTGTTTTGATTGGAGAAGAAATTTGTTAAGGCACCAATGGGGTTCAACCCAAAGATTACAAAGAAGCCGAATTTATATCCGCAGGAACATTGTCATATTGAAGCTTTATTTCCTGTTGATGAAATTTCATGGTTGATGATGGTCTTAATGCTTTTATAGTTTAACTTTGCCGCCTTTCAACCTAGCATGTTGGTGTTGGAGAAAGATTAAGAAAGAAGAAAAATTGATATTCAATTTTATTTTTGCCTAATTAGTTTTATATGCCATTTGTTGTTGGATGGCCTGATTCTGGTCTTTCTGTTTTTGACAAATTTCATTTAGCTGTAACTTTATATATCATTGGAATTTGTTCATATAAAAGTGTCGGTAAATGTAGTCCTGGTCCTGTAGAATTAGCCAAAGTCTGACCTATTTTCTTCCCCTTATATTTAATGATTTATGCATGTGTATATTTTGTTTTCAATATATTTAATATTATTTACATATGCAGGTCCTGGCAAGTAATATGATATTTCTTGGTGTTGTGATCTTCGTGCCCTTCTCATTAGGACGGCTTGTACTTTTTTATGCATCATTGGTCTTGTCTACTGCTAGCGGTTCGGTGCTGTCAACAGTTATGCCTCTTACTGAGACTGCCCTCTTGTTGGCAAATATCACCTTAAAAAATGCATTAACTGCTGTGATAAACTTGAGATCAAATGGCCAAGAGAATGGTGTGCTGGATCAAGTTTCAGAAATGTTAAAAGTAAATGCGTCTGGACTAAATGAAGTTTCAAACAACATTAGCACCCCCTCTTCGGTTGAGCTTATGGAAAGGGCCAGTGTTGGTGCATCACAATTCTCTGATGTTACGACGCTTGCTATTGGATACATCTTTATATTTTTGCTAGTTGTCTTTTACCTTGGCATTATTGCTTTCATCCGTTATACAAAAGGAGAACCTTTAACTATGGGGAGATTTTATGGTATTGCTTCAATAGCAGAGACAATTCCATCCCTCGTTAGACAGTTCTTGGCAGCAATGAAGCATTTGATGACCATGATTAAGGTTGCCTTTCTTTTGGTGATTGAACTTGGTGTGTTTCCTTTGATGTGTGGATGGTGGCTAGATGTCTGTACCATCAGAATGTTTGGCAAAACTATGGCTCAAAGAGTTCAATTCTTTTATATTTCTCCTCTGGCAAGCAGTGTGCTGCATTGGGTTGTGGGGATTGTATACATGCTACAGATAAGCATATTTGTGAGCCTTCTTCGAGGGGTATTGTTCTTTATGTATTTTGTGGGGTTATAGTTCAAAACCACAATTCTTGTGGTAATATTATCTTTTGTGAGAATCTAATTCTGCTTTGCTGTGGGCAGGTGTTGCGTAAAGGAGTTCTTTACTTTCTTCGAGATCCAGCTGATCCAAACTACAATCCCTTCCGTGATTTAATTGATGATCCTGTGCACAAGCATGCACGTAGGGTCCTCTTGTCTGTCGCAGTCTATGGGAGTTTAATTGTGATGCTTGTATTTTTACCTGTCAAACTCGCTATGCGGATGGTGCCCTCAGTTTTTCCACTAGATATATCGTAAGATCAACCTTTATATTTTGTCGGCAAGCATTCACCTTTCATCTTGGTGATCATCTTCATTTGTTAACGTGATGCAAATTTGTAGCAGGGTATCTGATCCGTTTACTGAGATTCCAGCTGACATGCTCATCTTCCAGATCTGTATTCCATTTGCTATTGAACATTTCAAGTTGTGGGATACAATCAAGTCTCTTCTACGCTACTGGTTTACAGTAGTTGGCTGGGCACTAGGTTTAACAGATTTCTTACTTCCCCCACGTGAAGACGATGGTGCTCATGAGAATGGGATTGGGGATCCTGGAAGGCAGGATAGACTGCAAGTAATACAATTTGGTGCACAGGATCAGGCTGTGGCGGGATTTCCAGCCGTTGATAATCCAAACCAAGGCATTCTTGCATCAGAAGATTCTAATGTCACAGAGGAGTACGATGGCTATGATCAATCCGATTCAGAGTAAGTTATATAGATATAAAATACTAATATTTGGACTGGATCTGATTTATATCAGATCTTTAAAAAATGGAACAATTTTTTATATGTTTTAGTATTTTACCTATGAAGTCTGTCTTTTATCTGTACTTGGGCGCATAAATTGCAAGGGCCCTCCTCAGAATTTTATGATTTCATCCCAGATGGCTAGAGGGGGAAGAAAAGGAAGGGGGCACTTTCTCCATGTAGGCTGGCACCCTTTCTAGTGGAGAGAGAAGTCTTAGTTTATTTGTTTGTGGTGCTTTTTGTCACTTTGATTTTTCATCATTGCTTTTGTATAAGGTTCTTTTGTTTATGTTGTTGTTGCGGTGGTCTTGTTTTTGTTATTTAATTTTATTCTGTCAGAAGTGTGCAATTGAACTAAAGACGCTCGTTTTGTTGTTCTCTATAGTATTTGTAATTTGACTATTCTTGCTTATTAAAGAATTCTTTTACTTGCCCTGTGTAATGTTTGATCCTTCATTGGTCTTACCTTGTTTTCTTTATATTTGGTGTGAGCGACTTTTGCCAATTTCAGACTTCTTACATCATCTAATGTTTTTTCACTTAATTTCCCCTTTAACAGTTACAGCTTTGTTCTTCGTATTGTCCTCTTGCTGGTGGTAACTTGGATGACGATGCTAATCTTTAATTCTGCCTTGATAGTTGTACCAATATCTCTTGGTCGTGCACTTTTCAATGCAGTTCCTGTCCTGCCTTTTGCCCATGGCATCAGATGCAATGGTTAGCTCAAATTGAACTCCTTATTTGATCGATATCTACTTTTTAGCTGTATGCTTTGTATTTCTGGCGCTGAATCCTGATTTCTTCAATTCTTCGCCATTTTTAGATTTATATGCTTTCGTCATTGGAAGCTATGTTATTTGGACTGTTCTAGCTGGAGTTAGGTATTCCATCGAGCATATTAAAGCTAAGAGGGCTGCAGTTTTGGTTGGCCAAATCTGGAAGTGGTGTAGCATTGTTGTCAAGAGCTCTGCACTATTATCAATATGGGTATGAGTCCTTATGCTTTTCATTTCTTATGAGGTCTCTTGTACTCTACCTTGTTAATTTTCAATATATGGCTGTTTTCTAATGCTCGATGACGAAGTTGTTGTGCTACAGATTTTTTTCATTCCTGTTTTGGTTGGACTTCTCTTCGAACTTCTGGTGATTGTACCAATGCGGGTGCCTTTAGATGAAAGCCCAGTTTTCCTCTTGTATCAAGACTGGGCAGTGGGGCTCATTTTTCTTAAGATATGGACTAGATTGGTGAGTTCTCTCTTTTTTTATGTTTGTCCATTGGATACTTCTTTTGATGAGTAGAATTCTCGGACTGCTTTGTTGGCTTACTTTTTTGTACGAATTGATATTTAAATGAAAATTTTGTTACCTGCACACATGAAAAGTTAAGAAATCCTTAACCCCTACAAGATTGCGCGGCTGTTGTAGTTACTGGAATAAAACAACTACAGTTGGAAGGCAACTCATGAGGAATTTTGGGATGATTTTCGCTACGTTGATGTCTTGTCCTATGGATGATGAAAATGGTTATTAGTATTAGTTGCTCTTGACCAAGTGTTTTTAAAAACGTTTTGCTTCCTGTGCTCCAGATAATAAAGGGGGTTCCACACCGCTCCCTCTCTTTTTTCTTTTTGTGTGACGGATGAGATGGAATTGTAGCATAAGGATCAGAAATGAGTTTAAAAGGTTTTATCAGTAAAAGTATTGTTATTATTTTTATCATTATCATCATTATTTTGGTTTTTTTAAATGCTTGAGCAGGTTATGTTGGACCACATGATGCAATTGGGGGATGAAAGCTGGCGAATGAAATTTGAAAGGGTTAGAGAAGATGGTTTCTCCAGGCTGCGAGTTCTTTGGGTTTTGCGGGAGATTGTGTTGCCTATAATCATAAAGCTTCTTACGGCTTTGTGTGTGCCATATGTACTCGCTAGGGGGGTGTTTCCTGTGCTCGGTTACCCATTGATAGTAAATTCAGCAGTGTACAGATTTGCATGGCTTGGATGCCTGTGCTTCAGTGTGCTGTGCTTTTGTGCCAAGAGATTTCACGTCTGGTTCACCAACCTTCACAACTCCATACGTGATGATCGCTATCTAATTGGTCGTAAGCTTCACAATTTTCGGGAAGATAGACGTGAGAAAGAAAATGATGTAGGAACATCATCTGAAGCGCAGAGTTCTCATTTGGGTAGTGTTGATTTGATTCTAAACGAGCACGAGAGCAATGTAGGACTGTGGCTAAGACATGTTACTCAGCAAGATGCTTAATTTAAAGTGGCAGGTTCAGATGAAGTCTCTACCATATTTAGTGCCCCATTTGAAATATTAGATGCTTTTACATAGGATTTGGATGAACTATGAAGGCCATATGCAATGTGCTCATGATCTTAGGTTCCTTGTATTGTGCATATAGTAAATGTTTACTTGGTAATTAGGGGTAAAGGTCACTTTTTTTTTTAAAAAGAGAGAATCTTATGTTATGAACATTGTGATTAATGTGTCAGATTGTTCAAATGAGGCCATAAGCATGGAACTTGCATTACAACCATATACAGAGCTTTGTTGTAATGAGATTGGAATCATCTGTTTTTATGTTAATTGTCATTTAAATTTTGAAATCCAATTTGCTAGAGTTGATGTTGGCGTTGGCGTTGGCGTTGGCGTTTTATGTTTGGGTGGATCTGAATAGTTTAATCAAACTAAGTTGAGTCTGGTTTATTTTGTTTTATTGTACTTGAGAACGTTGGTTTTGTTAAATGGGAAAATTGAAGGCTTTTTGTGCAATTTTGATTGCCATGCAACTATAGAAAACAAAAAAGTAAAAACAAAATAGAAATATTTGATAGAATTCAGAAAAACGTTAAAAGTTTTTCGGGTACAAACCACTGGTTATGTTCCCAGAAAAATATTTAGGTGCAAAGTGCATCGAAAAAGCAATTATTAAGCTCCTCCAAACCTCTCAAAAAGAGTAACTAGGATAAAACCACAAAAAAAAAAAAAAAAGGAAATAAGCGTAACACCAGAGACTATCCTTCCACCCAACCAACATAAGTTAAGTTTGTATCGAACCAGAAAAATTATAAACCCATCATTCCCAAAAAACTGCTAGCATTAACTTTAAGAAACAAGGTTGTCATTTAATGACAGGGAGCTCAACTGATCAGCTGCAATGCCTGCCTGCTGGTGCTGAGCAACATTCCTTAAAACGTCCATTGCCTCAGCAACCTTTGCCTTCAGAGCTTCTGGCGACTCGAGCAAATGCAAAACCTCAGTCTGATCCATCTCAAGAAGCATGCCTGTAACCTTAGCTGCTGCATCAGGCTCCAGCTGTTCCACAAGTGGGTAAAGGTTCTCACCAAGCATCTACACGGCATCATCAAGCAGAAGAGATTAAATAATTAATCCAAACATCATGAATTCAAAAGGCAATAATAGCTGCACGTTGAAGACGACGCAAGACAAATCAATAAACACAAGTACGCCTCAAAAGGAACGGCCATTGTCATTTTTCCTATCTCCACTCCACTATTACGGAAGAAACTGAGAAACCATGTATTTTTTTGGGTGAGCGAGTGTTTTTACCTACCCACAGTACTACTTACATGTGTTATTTATTTATAACTTTTTCAAAGAATGAGATGTGATTTATTAAACAAAGCACTAAGGGGGTGCCTCCCTGATACAAGTAGGTAAAAGAAGAAACAAAAGTCAATTACAGGTCATTAGCACCAAAGTGGTGCCTCCCCCACCTACAATTATCTATTTATATTTCCCTCATCAACACTTTTCTATTTATATCGAAGCTTACCTTCTTAATCATAAGATTCTAGTGACAGCATGTTAAGCTATATCGGGAAAAAAAAGTGTCAAAAATGTTGAGTTGTTTCATGAACAAAACACTTTCCAAAGCCCATCCAGTCATGACTCCCAACACATTCCCAAAGCCTACATTATCACATTCAAGTTTTATAATTCAGAGTTAAGACATCAGAAACAGCAGAAGAAATTAGTTGTCATTCCATCTCCCTCCTCCAGAAGCCCATCCCAACTCACTCCCACTCTCCCGGGAGGAGAGAAAAAGAAGAAGAGCACTTTCTTTTCCCTAGAATTTGCAGAAAAATAACGTAGGCACCTACCGTTCTTTGCTGATCTGGAGAGGCATTTGCAAGGGCACTAGCCAAAGCCCCAATAGGAATTGGCTGAGGGGTAGCATCACGCAGCTGCATACCACCCATGTCATATGGAACAGAAACCATGCCTCCAGGAACGCCAGGCATGGGAACATCAGACAACCCACGCCCAGGTGGGTAACGATACATGCGACCCCTGGGAAGCATCTGTCATTCAAACAAGCCATCAGATGAAAAATACTACCTACAAACACACAGTACTCAAATGCTCAATAAAAGAAAGAAAGTTCAACCTGTTGCTGCATAAGTGGGACTGGCTGCTGGGACTGCTGAGCAACCCCAGTTCGTCTGCCACCAGGACGCTGCCCTTGCTGCCCCTGTTGAACCATTGGCATAAAAAAGTTTGGCATAGGAGCCCCACCAGGCCTCATACCAGGAACAAGCTGCTGCTGATACCCAAATCCAGGCTATGAAGTATGAAGGCATTGTCAGAGAAACAATTGTGAGCACAATTAGAAATGTTTTTCACTTAAAAGGTGCTATAAGCCTGAACCATATTGCATCTCCAAAAATGAACAAATAAAAAACGTAAGTCTGACCCAAAGTAAAGTTTACATACCATGCTGGCATGCACAGAACGAAAATGTTGCAAAACACGATAGGAGCATGCATTACCTGGGGAGGTATCATAGCAGGTGGGGCTTGCCCATAAAATAGTTGCTGTCCAAGACCTGGACTGCCAGCAGGGAACATTGGCATACGAGGAGCAACTGAAGCCGCCATAGCAGGCCGCATGTGAGAAAACTGAGCCTGTAGAAGACACAGAAGTCCGCCAAGCAAACCAAATGAATTATACTTCTAAATGTGCCAAAACCAGGTCAAAGGATAACATCAAAATGGCAAATTATTGAATCGAGTTAAAATTTGTGAACTCTGCCACCAAATTTTTGGGATAAAGGCCCAGTTGATGACGATGATGATGCCACCAATCAGATCAAAATAAATATTGCACGTGTCTAAGATGTTTGTCATATTGCAACGACAAACAACTCATTTTAAAAGGCATTACAATATTTCACATGACATCAATGAAGACATTGGCACCAAAGTATATATATTGTCAACATCCTGCGCATAAAAGGCATTAGAATATTTCACACGACAGCAATGAAGACAATGACATCAAAGTACATATATATTGTCAAGATCCTATTGATAGGAAACGAACAACTAAAGGCTCAAAAACTATTCCAGATAGAAATGTACCTGCATCCTCGCTCTTCTATCTTCCTTTCGTTGAGCAAGTGCAACATAAAGAGGTTTGTTAACAACCATTTTGGCATTCATCTCCAACATCTATCCAGAAAAAATATAATTATTGTTACATGCAGATTAGTAATATGGTCATGATAATCTCTCAATCCATCCATTTAAAAAATCAACTTACAGCTCTAGATGCCTCTTCAGGAGTAGAAAATGCCACGAACCCTGATCCTTTACTAATCCCATTTGGATCTCGCATAACCTGATAGCATGTTAAAGATAATGATATTTTTTTCTTTTTTGTTTAGAAAAGAATCTTCAAAGGCTGATGATACATAGATCATTTATGTAGAATTGAGTAACTAACAAACCTTGCATGACGTTATGGAACCAAACTGAGAGAACAATTCTTTCAGCTTATCATCACCTATGCTATCATCTAAGTTCTTAATATACAAGTTTGCTCCTTGAAATTTATCTTCCTTCACACTCTGGTCAAATCTAAGTTTTAATTCACTTTCTCTTTCAGACTTCTTCTGGGCTTTCCCAACATACCATTCCTTATCATCAAACTTCTTCTCATTAAGAGCCTCAACAGCCCTGGAAGCATCATCTGCATTCTCAAAATTGACAAACCCAAAGCATCTAGATTTTCCTTCCCCATCTCTCATCACCACAGCACTAGTGATTATTCCAAATTCACCAAAAATTTTATTCAAATCTTCATCAGTTGTAGATTCTGAGAGATTCTTCACAAAGACATTGTTGAATTTTATCTTATCAGTGGTTGTTTCTCTTTCATGTTTGCGAAGGAAGGGTCCCACATAAACTTGCTTATCATTCAAAAGCATGCCGTTCAGCTTCTCAATTGCCATTGGCGCAGATTCCTCATTGTCAAATTGGACAAATCCATATCCTTTTGACTGGCCAGACGCATCTGTAGCAACCTTGCAGGAGAGGATGGTTCCAAATGCAGAAAATGTATCATGTAGAGCTTTGTGGTCAATCGCCTTATCCAAGTTCTGTCAAGTTAAATATGTGTTAATCATATTAAAAATTTGAAATGCAAGGGTCAGAAATAACAGGGATCTTTAAAAAAAAAAAAAGAAATGGCTGCATTCAAAAGTGTTCATTTGCCCAGATAAATACCTTAATGAATATATTCCCAGCTCCACTTTTGCGAACACTTGGGTCACGATGAGAATACATGACCCTTATTGGGTTACCATTGAGGGGGGTGAAATTCAGCATCTCCATTGCTCTAGCAGCTGTAAGATTTAACCAACAGATTAACCATAGAAGAAAGCAACTACATTAAGAGTGCAGCATACAAGACAGAAAGAAACAACCAATTTTCCTTTTTCGCACAAAACACTTGAATATATGGATGCCTTCAAAGGAAACCAAGTAAACCGATAGAGTCCTCAACAAATAACAAAAATGAGAAGACACACACAGACTTTCATAAACTAGACAGCGCCCTAACCAAGAAGGCAAGAACTATAAGCCCTCATCGAGCCTCTCTCCTAATCGAGTCCTAACTCTAAAAAAAAGCTGTTGATACATCATAAAGCAAAAAAAATGCATTTCAAAGTCCCTTTTTTGAAGTTTTAATAATCATACAATCCCACAATTATTCGACTTCCCATAACGACATTTGGAATAATATGGTTGCTCACACAAGGTGAGGGGTTGCAATGCAAACCGAAACTTAGGGAGCTATGTCAGGATTAACATATTTAAATACTTTACCCAACAAAGCATTTGACTCAAAACTGACACTAATGACAGCCATCAATTTACAATTCTTGTTGAGCTTCCCATTCTTTCTAATTAACATTCTTGTTAGATGAGAAATTCTGCAAGTAATGCTCCCAAGATGTGTTTGCCTGCAATGATGTCACAAGGCAAAGGTATTTAATGATACTTTTAGTTAATTTTGTGATACATTACCTATCTATCAGATATGTTACTTCAAATTATGATATGTGCTCTACGTAAACTGTGACTACGTTGACCAAATTTGACAAAAACTATTTAACTAGGGCCCGAATACAGAGTCATAAATTTGGTAACTTTACCATTAA
This sequence comes from Tripterygium wilfordii, assembly GCF_013401445.1. Lineage (NCBI taxonomy): Eukaryota > Viridiplantae > Streptophyta > Magnoliopsida > Celastrales > Celastraceae > Tripterygium > Tripterygium wilfordii. Next base: position 7,046,934 of record NC_052253.1, read on the forward strand.
AAATTTCAATAACTAGATATTGAAAAGAGTAACATATCATGAACTTATTAAGATTTAAGAGAGTCTTTGATGACTCTTTTTTTTATAACTGAGGAGCCACCCGGCCCAATATGCCTTTCGAAGGCTGAGTGAGCGTAAACCTCGGGCTGGCAAGACACCGCGCACAGAAACAAATTGTAGGCCTACTTAGTACTTACCCATATCACATGGGAGGCTACAAGCCACTAATAATTACCAACAAAGGCTATGCTCAACAGGGAAATATTTGAAACTTTTTTTGATATCTGATTTAACAAAGGAAAATAGGTCTTTTGTATCATAAAGATCAATGGATATTATTTTCTCCATCAAACACACATCAAATTTTAAACCCAAGAAAGCAACCATATCTGATCAATTCCCGCCACCAGAGACCAGTATCAGGCAGCGACAACTGCTGCCTCTCAGACAGGCCACCCCTGATCATTAATGAAGACCACAGAGTCTATCGCTCTTATTATATTATTAGTGAACAAGTAGTCTTTTCCTAGAAAACATTTTTCCACTGAAGATATCTATCAGATAGAAATCATCTTCAATGAAACAAATTGAGCGTGGCTTAGCCATAATCAACCATTTCTTTTGGACACAATTGTCACTGACAAAAGTAGGAAACAAAGGCAGCACCAAAGACTACATACCCTACCACAAATGAAGGTTATAAAAATTCAAAATTCGGTCTTACTAGAAATAAAGTTTCACTGCAACGCTACTAAACAACCAAACCAATAAGGGAAGAAAGCAAACACATAAAAAAAGACAACAACAAAAGAAGAAACCAATGCAGTGACTAACCATCGTGAGCGTTGCTGTAGTTGACATAACCGTAACCCAGAGACCTTCGGGTGGTCAAGTCCCTGCAAACCCTAACCGAGACAACCTGGCCCACCTGGTTGAACAGATCGTAGAGTTGCGAATCGGTAACGTTGTGATCCAGATCACCAACGTAAAGGGACGTCGTGACCATCTGATTGGCCCCACCACCACCGTTCGCAGCGGCATTCGCACCCTGTTGCTGTACCTGCGCCATCTCACTCAACCCTATTCTGTTTTTCAAGTTTCGTTTTTTCGATTTTTTTTCCCCTTTTTTATCTTCCCTCTCCTCTTCTTATTCAACAACAAACACTAGGGAATAGATAGGCTGAGTTGAAATAACCAAAAACGAACGACGCAAAAACAGAGAGTGAGAAATTATGGTGTTTTTTTTTAAAAAAAAAAAGGATAAGGGAGGAGAGGGAAGGTGGAGGAGATGAAGGGATTTCGGCTACTGGTGGAGAGAGCGGCGGCGCTTTAAGAGAGCTATGCAGACTAAACTGCAAATGAGAAGAAGACTGTAGCTTTAGGGCTGAAAGGCCGATATAGGAAGATTGGAGTAAACCCTAGAATTGGTAAGCAATATGAACCGTTGGATATGGAAGATAGTGGGGCTCACAAGACGTTTATTGTTGTGACTTGTGAGATTCTTTGCTGGAGATGAAGAATGTGGCAACAGGATTCGGACTTCGGAGGGTAAAGATTTGGTCTTGTTATAGCGCGAGATTTTTATTTTTTTTAAAGCAGAACTTATCTAATAAGTGGTTGTCTGCATGTTCTATTGCTTATCTACTAAGGAAAAATAGAAGTTAGGATCGAGAATTTTTTTTCCCTTATCAACATAACGGTAAAACTGTAGCAAATAGCCAATCTAATCTAGGAAAATTAAGATTGGTGGCTAGATAAATCCCTAAACCGTTTAGGGATTTACCCTAAATGGTTTAACGTTTAGTCTAAACTCTAAACCATAAATATCATGTTATGATCGTTGTGATGCTAGATATGAAGGTCTTGTAACGATGGATAGACAATGCTTTGGCCGTCAAACTAGCATTTGTGGGTAGGTCATATCATGATGCCTATGTCATGTAAACCAAGCATATTGAGTATTCATATCACAAAAATATTTTTGATGACGTCAAAAATAGGCCTGACCCTACTCGACGAATCAGTTAGTCAAGCCAAGTTCTTCCTTCCTGATTGGTTGCCTTCCTTCCTACACAATAAGTGAATGTAAGCTTCGGTAGGGCCTCGAAGGTGTGCTCGGGGGACATCTCCGACGCTCAAGTCAGTACGGTACTAAACTTAGAAGGATGGCTCGCTGTTCGGAGCTCTGCCTCTTGCTCAGTAAGTAAATTTGAGTGCAGGAGTTAGCATGTTTACCTGAGAGTGGAGGTCCCCTTTTTATATGCGCTTGAGCAGTTTGAGTTGCAGTAGGTCTCAGACTCTCTCTCATTGGTTTGCTAGAGGGTCTTTCGAAGGGTAAATTCCCTATGTATCCCTCTCCAAAAAAGAGTAGGACTCTGCTTGGGAGTTAATGTCCTGTTCGGACTCTTCCTTGGTAAATCTGACCTTAGTAAGGTATGGCCGAACCTTACTACCTAGGTCAGATAGGGCAAACCACATTGGTAGGAAGGAGTGTCTTAGGAAGGTCGGTCATGACCTTCCTACCACGCGGTCCAGACATCTTACTCCGATGAACGACCTAAGTAATGCCTTCAATCCTGTAGTAAGGCCTCTTCTTGGTCATACCGAAGTAGCTACTTCGATCAGACCGAAGTAGGAACTTTGGCTGCTGACTGGTCTTGGCATAGCTGTCACTTATGTGCCAAATGTCCAACTTTTATTGGTGGGGTAATTTTGGTATTACCATATGCCCCCTACACTCTCATCGATACCTCTTTTGGCGAATTGATGGGAGGGTAATTATAGCCTGTATTTATCTCAATGTAGCTTGAGATTCACGACCTTTCACTCTCTATTTTAACGAGCCTTTCCCCGCTATTTTTTATTTTTCCGTCTAAGTGGCGAAGTGCCTTCAATTGGGATGACCTAGCTTGGTTACTTTCCTCTGCTTGTCTCCTTGGCCATTCCTTTGAGACTTGTGTATTTTAACCAAGTCATTTGTTCTAAGGAGACTTTATCAGGGGGAAGAGCTTCTCTAGCTCGGTCTTTTCCCTTCCTTCATCTTTCTCTGTTATGAGCACATGGAGCACCGAACTGACCTGGAGGGCCGAACTGACCTAGTGGAATCACTCGGTCCTCTGAGTTGGACTTGTGATTTTTTACAAATCTTTTGGGTCGACTGACCTATTTGGCCGAACCGACCTATTTTGACTACGCTAGTCTAGGTGGGACACTTTGGCCTTATTTTTGACATGGAAAATTTTTACAAGTCTTTTGGGCAGACCGACCTTACCGAGTTGAACTACCCTAGATGGGACACTTTGGTCCTATTTTGGGACTTAGAATCTTTCTAAGCTATTTTAGCCGAAGTGACCCTTTGGGCTGAAGCGACCTAGGTTGGCCGAAGTGGCTTAGTTTAGCCAAAGTGGCCTAGGTTAGCCAAAGCGACCTAGGTGGGCCGAAGCGACCTAATTGGCCGAAGCGTCCTAGGTTGACCGAAGCAACCTAGTTTGGATGAAGCGGTAGGTTGGCCAAAGCGTCCTAGGTCGGACGAAGCGGCATAGATTGGCCCAAGAGTCATAGGTGGGTCGAAACGGCCTAGGTTGGCCGAAACGTCTTAGATTAGACGAAGCGGCCTAGGTGGGTCGAAGTGGCCTACGTGGGACCTCTTTAGTCCTTTTTGGGACTTCGAATTTTTCTAAGCCATTTTGGCCGAAGCGACCTACGTTGGCCGAAGCGACCTAGGTGGGCCGAAGTGGCCAAATTGGCCGAAGTGGCCTAGGTTGGACAAAGCGACCTTGCTGGGCCGAAGTGGCCTAGGTCGGACTTCTTTAATCCTTTTTTGGACTTGGAATTTTTCCCAAGTCTTTTGGGCCATACTGGCCTAAGTGGGACACTTCGGTCCTGGTGGGCCAAACGCCTAAGTAGGACACTTCAGTCCTGATTTGGACTTGGAATTTTTCCCAAGTCTTTTTGGGCCGAGCTGGCCTAAGTGGGACACTTGGGTCCTGATTTGGACTAGAAATTTTCACAAGTCTTTTGGGCCGAACTGGCCTAAGTGGGACACTTCGGTCCTGATTTGGACTTTGAATTTTCACAAGTCTTTCGGGCCGAACTGACCTAAGTGGGACACTTCGGTCCTGATTTGGACTTTGAATTTTCACAAGTCTTTTGGGCCGAAATGGCCTAAGTGGGACACTTGGGTCCTGATTTGGACTCGGAATTTTTCCCAAGTCTTTTGGGCAAAACTGGCCTAAGTGGGACACTTTGGTCCTGGTAGGTCGAACTGGCCTAGGTGGGACACTTCGGTCTTGATTTGGACTTGGAATGTTCACACATATGCCCCCCGGACCGAGGAAGAGTATGCCTGCTCTGGTTCTATGTTGGTAAGAGGAGTCATCTGTTGCCAAGGAGTTCCTTGTTGAGTAAAATTCTTTGCCGAGGAGGTCTCTTTCCTTCTGTATGGCAATTGAAAGGCCGTATTGGAGCAAGTTAAACCGGGAGGACGAACTAGTTCGTGTATACCAAGAGGGAGGCCGAACTGGTGGTGTGCTCTATCTGGTGTCTGAACTAGTGTGTGTTCAACTGGTATGTGCTCTATCGGGTGGCCAAATTGGTGAGCGCTGAACTAGTAGGCCGAAGTAGTGCATGCTATCCTAGGTGGCCGAACTACTGAACACTAAACTAGTAGGCCGATCTAGTTCCGCATTTGACAATTTATTGATGAAGATTTTTTTTTTCAATGAGGTACATTTTCTTCTTTCTATTTGGTAATTTTCCTCAGGTAGATTTTTTGAGGAGGAAATGTTCATTTTTCTCTGAGGAGATCTTCCTTCTTCTTTGAGGAGACCTTCCTTATATGAGGAATTTTTCATTCTCTTCTGATGAGGTCATCTTTCTTCTGAGGTGACTTTCGTTCGTTTTTGTATTCTTTCTTGGAGTAGACCTTCCTTCTCTTTTGAGGATGTATTCCTTCATCCGAGGAGACATTCCTTCTTTTGAGGAGGTCTTCCTTATTTGAGGAGACATTCATTCTCTTCTGAAGAGGTCTTCCTTCTTTTCTGATGAGACCTTCCTTCCTTACTGAGGAGGTATTCCTTCATCTGAGGTAGGTCTACCTTCTTTCGAGTAGACTTTATTTCTTCTGAGGTGATCTTCCTTTTGAAGGAGACCTTCTTCATTCTCTAAGGAGGTCTACCTTCTTCCGAGGAGACCATCGTCCTTCTCTGAGGAGGTCTACCTTCTTTCGAGTAGACCTTCATTCTTTTGAGGAAATCTTACTTCTGTGAGGAAGCCTTCTTCCTTCTCTAAGGAGGTCTACCTTCTTCCGAGGAGACCTTCATTCTTCTGAGGAGATCTTCCTTCTATGAGGAGACCTTCTTCCCTCTCTAAGGAGGTCTTCCTTCTTCCGAAGAGACGTTCCTCCTTATGAAGTATTGTTGTTTCTTCTTGGTCTAACTTTGTGAGTATCTTTTGGGAAGTTTACTTTCCTTCCCACAGACGGTGCCAAACTGATGACGTCAAAAATAGGCCCGACCCTACTCGACGAATCTGTTAGTCAAGCCAAGTTCTTCATTCCTGATCGGTTGCCTTCCTTCCTGCACAATAAGTGAACGTAAGCTTCGGTAGGGCCCCGAGGGTGTGCTCGGGGGACCTCTCCGACGCTCAAGTCAGTACGGTACTAAACTTAGAAGGATGACTCGCTGTTCGGAGCTCTGCCTCTTGCTCAGTAAGTAAATTTGAGTGCAGGAGTTAGCATGTTTACCTGAGAGTGGAGGTCCCCTTTTTATATGCGCTTGAGCAGTTTGAGTTGCAGTAGGTGTCAGACTCTCTCTCATTGGTTTGCTAGAGGGTCTTTCGGAGGGTAAATTCCCTATGTATCCCTCTCCAAAAAAGAGTAGGACTCTGCTTGGGAGTTAATGTCCTGTTCGGACTCTTCCTTGGTAAATCTGACCTTAGTAAGGTATGGCCGAATCTTACTACCTAGGTCAGATGGGACAAACCACATTGGTAGGAAGGAGTGTCTTAGGAAGGTCGGTAATGACCTTCCTACCACGCGGTCCAGACATCTTACTCCGATGAACGACCGAAGTAATGCCTTCAATCCTGTAGTAAGGCCTCTTCTTGGTCATACCGGAGTAGCTACTTCGATCAGACCGAAGTAGGAACTTTGGCTGCTGACTGGTCTTGGCATAGCTGTCACTTATGTGCCAAATGTCCAACTTTTATTGGTGGGGTAATTTTGGTATTACCAATTTTATAGACTCAAAATGATAGAAATCACATAACTCAAAGTAAGATAACAAAACGAGGATGAAAGTAGTCTAACATAGACCACAAAAATATTTTATAGACTAATCCAATTTCCTTATTGACAAAATAGTTTTTGATAGCTAACCAGGTTCAACCGTTCAACAACACCCTTGCCTCTACTTTAGATTCAAGTACTTAACACAAATATTGTCAAAAATGAGATAAATCAATTATCAATGATAAAACTTATCATTGTTGGAGATTGAGATGGACAAGCAATGTATTTCTTGAAATTTTATTCTTATAATTATGGACGCTAAAATTATAAATTATGTTCTTTTCTTGATAAAATCAGTTAATGATTCATATATTTTTGCCTGTGAATATTTGTATAAATCATTCAACCCTTTCAAAAGATTTATTTGTTTCGTAACATTCAAAAAAATAAAGAGGTTAGCGTTCCTTAAAAATTTGTTCAACATTCCACTACATGAAGCCATATCAACCCTACAAATGAAAATCATGAACATGCAATTCAACTGACATACAATTTCACTATGGTGTCTCAAAAAATAATTTGAGCTTTGAAAGAGAATTACTCATTTATAAATTAGTCAAGTGTCTTAACGAATAGCTGCAAGTATTCATCACATTTATTCTTATAGTGGACACATATTTCATCTCCTCCAATATATTTGTCAAATATATCTTGTATGAAATTGAAAAACATTTTAGAAAAATAAGGAGGTTAACATATTTGTCATTATAAACATGTTTGTCATAAATTTGTTCGACATCCCGCTCTATGAAGCGATATCAATCCTATAAAAAAATTAATGAACATGTAATAGCTAACATATAATTCCACTATTGCATCTCAAATAATAATTTGAGCTTTGAAATAAAAGTATTTAATTGAAAATTAACCAAGTGGATTTTCATGACTTTAGTTCTTACATTTGTTCAATTGAGTATGCTTATATTTTTGTTTGCGAATATTTGTATAAATTCTTTAACTCTATTTGTTCCGTAACATTCTAGAAAAATAAAGAGGTTAGCATGTTTTTGATGTCCTTATAAACATATTTCTCAAAAAGTTGTTCAACATCCCGCTCTACAAAGCCGTATCAACTATATAAAAGAAAATCATTAACATGATATCCTAGAGTCATTTCTAATTCTCTCATCATCATTATGTCAAATCCTCCTGAATTTGTTCCCACTGTTACTTCGGCTTCTCCAACCACTCCTACCCCTCCCATCAGTGTTCTTGAATCTTGTTCTTTTGTTGCTCCTACTCCTCCTATCCATCACTGTTCTTGAATCTTGTCATTTTGTTGCTACTATTATTGTTCCGCCTCTCCAACCACTCTAATACCTAGAGTCATGTCTATTCGCATCATTACAACCAGCAAATTAGCTAAATACGTTGAAGAAGAGCTACAAGTTTTTCTCACATTTTTTCTTATAGTGGACACATATTTCATTGCCTTTAATGCATTTATTAAATATATCTTCGCATGAAAGTGACAAGATAGCACTGAGCTGAATTTATGTCAAAATTTTTTCTTTCTATTAAACAAAACTCTATAAATTCTTACAATAAATTAAATAATTAAGTAATTATAAAAGTGTTGATAATATTATGTATCAACGTCCTAATAGTTAAGAATTACACTACTAATATTATTCTCAAATAAATATTCTCGAGTTTTGATATATAGTTCAATTAATTTTTAATACTCATAAAATTTTGTATTTATGTGAATTCAAAAAAATAGAGAAGGAGTTTGCTAGTAACATAGGTTTGTAACTCTTAATTGTATCTTATTGGCACTTGAAATTGAGTTTGTTGGATTTTCAAAGAACCAGACTTATTTCCACATCTTCTAACTGTATCTTATTGGCACTTGACATTGATTTTGTCGGATTTTCAAATAACCAAACATATTTCCACACCTGTAATTCTTGGATTTACTAAATTGTTGAATGCTAAGTTGTTACAACACTTTTAAAATCAATTGAGAATGCATATATTTTAATTTGACTACGAATACTTGTATAAATCCTTCAACTCTTTCAAGAGATTTATTTGTTCCATAGTATTCTAGGAAAATAAAGAGGTGAGTATGTTTTTGATATATTATAAATATGTTTCTCAAAAGCTTATTCAATATCCCGCTCTATGAATCCATATCAACCCTACAAAAGTAAATCATGAACATGTAATCCAGTTAACATACAATTTCACTATTGCATGTCTCAAATAATAACTTTAGTTTGAAAGAGAATTACTCATTTAAAAATTGACCAAGTGAGTCAAAGAAAAGTTGCTAGTTTTCATCACATTCCTTCTTATCGTCAACACGTATGTCCCCTTCAATGCATTTGTTAAATATATCTTGCATAAAATTGAAAAAATAGCCCCCATATGTTCTTTCTATTAAACAAAATCATATAAATTAGGACAGTAAATAAGACGATTTAGTAATTATAAAAATTCTTTTTATTTTTGGGCAATATAAATTATCCTTTTATTATTATAATACATAATGATAGGTTGCATAAGAGTTCTCAAAAATGAATTTGTCTTAAGAATTTTCAAACCCATAAACATGCACATATACGCATTCGAATTTCATTTTCAAATGCCCAAGTAATAGTAGCACCTCCTATATTCGTAAATATTCAACCACTCATATATTTAAAATTCACATTTCATGAAATCAAATTAGTATTCATAGTAACATTTAAAAATAGGTAATGAACGATCATAGCACAAAATATAATTTATGACACATTTCAAGTTTTTTAATAATATATTTAATTCATATTCTAGTTCTTAGAGGGGTTGATCCTACAATTGCCTCACAATCTTTGCCTAACATTGAAAATTAATAATGAATTGGGGAGTGAAGTAAGGCATTGACTCAAAGATTTCGGTCATATTTGCTAACTTCATTATCAATCAAACTTGAACATTTTCTTGCCTCAATTGTAAAAAATTCAAACATGAGTATCCTTTGTTGAATGATCAATATAAGATGAACATTATTATTTTCACACTAAGCATTCTTCTCATGTGTTTTGTTTTGTTTTTTTTTTGAAATACCATTGATTTCTCGTTTGAATCGAACTTTGATCACACATATGCCTAATCCAATTTATTGCTAACCGAGCCATTCCTCAAGCGTATGTCATTGTGAAGGATAAGACGAATTGGGGAGGGACTTGATGCAGGCTTGCCAAGAAAACCTATACCACTTGACATCGACTATTGGTGCGAGCGTGAGTGGGATGTAGAAAGTTTCACACTTGACATTTTCAGTTTCTCCTGCTCACGCGGAGCAACTACACAGACAGCAACATCTTCATTCCTTTGTTTGTCAAATCTCACTTCGCAACAAATCCTAATATAACTCCTTTCGTTTTTGGTTTTCATTTCCATTTGAAGCCTTGGAAGAGAAGAAGCAAATTGAACTCAAAACGCACGGTAGTTTTGTCTCTGTCTCTACATATGGGCTTGCTTTCGTTAATCAATTGTTGCTTCCTCGCGCGATTCATTGGGCCGATATCCTTCTTAGATCCCCCGGTTCCGATGCCAAAACTTGTCATTCCCTGTACGACGTTGTTAGTTGCTCTCCCACCGTTCTGGACATCGTTGTTCTGCTATGTTCCTTTCTGAATCTTTTGCCACCTCGGTGCCAGTAAAGCTCCTCTTACATTCGCACCTTCTTCTCTCTCTCAATTTTTTCATTGACAAAATGATTTGATTTGCTGATCTTCAGTCAGAAAGTGGAACATACAAGGTTGGGGGATTTCATGACGAAGAAGCATGATTTACACGTAGTGAAACCCACAATAACTATTGATGAAGGTATTGTTATGATTTTAGATTCTCCATTGTAATAAATAAGTTTATTCTCGGTTCATTACTAAAAATGATCTCTACAGCATTGGAGGCTCTAGTGGAGAAGAGGATAACTAGATTTTCTGTGATTGATGACGATTGGAACTTGGTAATTTCCATAACTTCTTGTTGTGAATTGAATGTTTGCTTGATTGACTTGCAGGTTTCAGTAGAAGAGGGAGAAAGAAGAAGAAGAAGAAGATGAAGAAGAAAGTGAAGAACTTGAAAATAATTTCATTAATTCATTCACGTGTCTCTACAAACTGAAAGACAAAGGTCATATATGTCTGTACTGCTACAACGGTCCCAAGAAAGGACACAAAGTTGTATTTGAAATAATAGAATAAAATAATGAAAAACAATATTAAATAATAGTGTAAATATGCGGGCCATAACTCTGGTGGACTTAAGACACTAAGCTAAGACCAAAAAAGATATCTGACTGATGAAAGGCCCAAGTGAAGCAGCCCAAACCACAATCAGATAGACTCTATCACGATCAAAATGATCTTCGGTTTATCACTGGTTTATCACCCCCTCAAGCTGATCATGATCTTGGGTCATGTTCAGCTTGCCAAGGAGATGCTTAACGCGGTGCACTGGAAGCGATTTGGTGAGAAGATCTATAGGTTGTTCGGCTGAGCTGAGGTGAGAAAGTCTGATTATTCCTTTTTCAATTTTTTCTCGAGTAAAATGGAGATCAAGCTCTATGCGCTTGGTCCTTTCATGAAAAACTAGATTTGTTGCTATGTGTATAGCTGCTTGATTATCATAATGGAGAGTCATAGGTTTGATAGTCTGAATCCGTAGCTCGTTTAGGACGTTATGAATCCAAACCAATTCACTAGTTGCGGAAGCTAAAGCTCTATATTTTGCCTCTGCTGAAGATCGAGAGACAATCTTTTGTTTCTTTGATTTCTATGAAACTAGGGCTTCACCTAGCTTAACACAATATCCAGTGACGGATCATCGAGTATCCATGCATGCTGCCCAATCTGAATCGCAGAAACCCTCAACCTGTAATTTGTTAGTGATAGGATACAATAGGCCTTGTGTAATGGTCCCTTTAACATATTTAAAGACTCTATAAGCTGCATTTAAATGAACATCAGTAGGTAATTTCATAATTGACTCAAAGTGTTTACTGCAAATGTTATATCAGGTCTAGTGAGGGTTAAATACATAAGTCTACCTACTAATCTCCTGTATTGGAGAGGATCAGATAAGGAAATTCCTTGACGGCTAGAAAGTTTGGCATTAGTATCTATTGGTGAATTGATGTGTTTTGAATTTATTAAGCCAGAGTCTGTCAATAAGTCTATTACATATTTCTTCTGTGATAGAGCAAGACCTGTTTTAAGTTGAGTGACTTCTAAGCCTAAAAGGTATTGTAAATTTCCTAAATCTTTAATTTTAAAGCGAGAAGCAATATACTTTTTGAAATCAGTGATGAGGTTGATGTCATTGCCTCCAATGGCCATGTCATCAACATATAAAAGAAGGATGATTATTGATCCTTGATTGTTATAGTAAAACAATGAATAATTAAGCAAAGCCAAAATGAATTAAGGCAGTTTTACATTTTTGGTTCCATTGCCTAGAAGCTTGCTTTAAACCATATATAGACTTGTTTAATTTACTACTAGATTAGGAGATTGTTTTGAGTAACCAGGAGGAATTTTCATATAAACTTCTTCCTCCAAATCACCATTTAGAAATGCATTATGCATATGTAAGTGATGAATAGTCCAACTATGCATGGCTGCCAAGGCAATAAACAGTCTGACAATGGTTATTTTCACCACTGGAGCAAGAGTTTCTTGGTAATCAAAACCCTCTGTTTGATTAAAACCTTGAGCCACAAGTCTTGCTTTATACCTCTCAATACTACCATCAGCTTTATATTTAATTTTGTAAATCCACTTACATCCTATTGCTTTTCTTGCTACTGGTAACTTAGTTAATTCCCATGTATTGTTGTCTTCCAATGCTTGCATCTCTGCTTGCATTGCAAGACACCAATTGGGATCCTGAATAGCCTCACTATATTTATTAGGCTCATGATGTTTTATAATGGCAGTAAGAAAATGAGTAATAGATGCTAATGGTAATTTAAACTCATGTTGTGCAAATGTAGAAGAAGAATATTCAGGATATGTAGATGCAAAAGCAACATCACAAACATAATCAGACAAATAAGCAGGTGTGCCTAGTTCTAGTACTCTGATGTGGTTCAGTAACAGTAATTGATTATGATGGTTGATTTTGTGAACTTAATGTGTTGTTTGTGGATTCTGTAATTGGAGTGTAATTCTATTTGAATGGAAATTCAGTTTCAATGAATTTCACATCCCTGGAAATAAAAATCTCGTGTGTTTTTAGATCAAGTAATCTATATCCTTTTGTGCCCAAAGGATACCCTAGGAAAATGCAAGGAATAGCCCTGGGTGCAAATTTTGAAGTATATCTATTGTTTTTAGCAAAACAAAAACAACCAAAGACTCTTAAATGATCATAAGTGGGAGGCCTGTTATATAGAATTTGAAAAGGTGTGTAGTTGTCCAAAATTCTTGTAGGCAATCCATTGATTAAATAGACTGCTATGTGCAAACAGTAAGACCAAAAATTTTCAGTTAGACCACTATGCATTCTTAATGTTCTAGTGACATTAAGAAGATGTTGATGCTTCCTTTCCACCACTCCATTCTGTTGAGGGGTGTGTGGACAGGATTTTTGATGAAGAATTCCTTCAGACAGAAAAAATTCTGTCATGAGAAATTCTTTTCCATTGTCAGACCTAATAGTTTTAACTCTTTTATTAAAGTGTGTTTTGACATAAGTGATACAATTTTGAATGTATGTACTTTGTTTCTTCATTGGAATGCATTAAATATACCCATGTAGTTCTTGAATAATCATCAACAATAGTTAAAAAATACTTAAAACCATCAATAGAAACTGTGGGACTAGGTTCCCATATATCCATATGCACTAAATCAAAACATTCATTAGATAAGGTGGAACTAGTACAAAAGGATTGTCTTTTTACTTTTCCTAGATGGCAATCAACACAGTCTGTGACTTGTCCATTTACTAATTGTGGTAACAACCTGGTTATAGTGTTTGATGGGTGCCCCAACCTTAAATGCCAAATGCCAAATTTTAGAATTCAAAACAGAATTTACAAAAACTTTATCATTTCCATGCTTTTCTTGAGTTTGTGTGAAGAAATAGTCCTTTAGACATGAGTTGTAATATCCCGATTTTTAGAATGATTTAAAGTGAAATTTACAATAACGATTAAATTGAACATACAAATTGTTAAGTGAATGAAATTAATATTGAGAAGAAATTGAGAGTTAAGGTAAGAATTTAAAGAAAATTCTATTATTATTATTATTATTATTATTATATAGATATATATTGTGTGTAAAAATAAATATACAATTGTTCCACTTTTCGGTGGAGATCATTAAGTAATGCAAAGTGGGAATGATGGACCGCTTATTATATTTTTTTTAAAAAATAAAAATAATACAATGTAGTACATGTGAACACCTGCACGTTTTGATTGAAAAAAAATAAAAATCAACAACTAAAGCACTCGTGCTCTCTTCCTCTCCCTCTTTTCTTTTTCTCCCTACGCCACATCTCTCCTTCACGGCCAACATGGCAACTTCGTCGCCCGACAACCAAATGTGGCACCGTTACCACCAAAATGAAGCTTGGACCTTCAGGAACAAAACCCAACAAGTATAGACGAGTTTCATCAACCGTAACCACCAGAATCATGCTCGGAAGTTCGTGGCCAACGCAAATAAAATCATCCGATCTGGACAATCCGATCATCGTTGGAGGAAACCGACACCATTATTCGACTCCTCTTGACAAGGCACACCTAACACATCCTTTTTCCGACCAAAATAGTCTTCGGAATCTGGTGACCCGTGTAGGACCCGAATGGGTCAATCTTGACCCGAGTTGATAGGGAACTCGTATACAGAGATCTCGACATCCGACGGTCAACTTAGATGCTGGCCAGAAAATAATATGGTATATACATAAACGACTCCGTATGCATACAGGTATAAATGGGAAACTGTATATAAGTTTGATATGTATAATTGTATTAAAAAAAAACAATATTTGAGTGCCCTGGAATATTGATAGACCCTGCTTCGTGGATCTGTGTATTTTGGGGGAATAAGTGTGAGGGGTAATCGATAGTTTTGCATGTAAACCGGTTAATGTGGAAAATATTTAAAATAAATTAGGATAACTCAGAGGATTGAATATCCGTTGATCATTTTAAATAAATAATAATGATACTAAATGATATTTAGTCAATATATGTTTTTATAAACCTGTTGATTATTTGGATGAATGACCAAATTAAATCCACTTACTAGAATTGATAGTTGACCAAGGGTATTTTAGGTAAATTTTGGTATAAAGACAAAATGATACTTTGGACAAAAGGGTAAAATGGTAATTTGGTCTAGTTGGAGATTGTGGATGTTTATTAACTAGTATTATACTGATATATTGGTATAGGTGATCGAGGAGTAGGACTTGATGCTATAGGCGATTAGTTATTTGTGCACTGCTATCGAGGTAGGGAAATTTCACCCTTTTGCTATTTCCTTTGAATATGTCCTCCTAATAAGAACGTCTATCTCTTCCCGTTGTTCATTATGATTTCGTTCTCGCCTTAATTGCACCTAAGGGAGAGCAACCCCACTTTGTAATTTCTTTGTTGTATGACTTGAGTTATATATATATATGTAGGTTGTATGTATACCTTATTGCACAACCATGATGGACATGCATTGTAGTTGCATGGTAGATGTCGGGTATGGACCCATATATCTCTTAGGTTTGATTGATGTGAAATTTGGAATGTCGATGGGCTGTTCAGGGTTCCTATAAGTACGGGAATGCCGATGGGCCGAGTCAGGATTCCACATGTGCTTGAAGCACCATGCGATGATGTTGTTGGGTTGTTCAAGGTCCCGATATGTATAGGGATGCCGGTGGGCCAAGTTAGGATCTCGTATGGTGTTGTTATCTACTTGTGTTTTGGTGTACATGATGTTAGCTATCATATTGTTGCATTTGTGCATTTCTTTAATATTTCAGTCTTAATATTGATTATTCATTCTTTATTATTCCCTACTGAGCCTTTCGCTCACCCTTTCTTTCCTTATTCCCTCCTGGCAGGTGAGTCTAGTTTCTGTACCAGGGTTACGGATCAGGAGGAGCGAGCGTGACATGGATAGGCCCGTAGAGAGTCGTAGGACTAGATAATTCTAGTATTTGATTATGATATTAGTATTTTATCGTATTTGCTTTTCTTGGTTTAGATTTGTTATTTGGTACATCAATTTGATGGTTGGTTGGACAGTTGGGAGGGTGCTCCGTGTGATCGGGACTCCCAGATCGGGTTTGTGGACCTCGTGTCTTGATTTTGGTTATGCTTGCAGGGTTACCCCCTTGCATTGGTTGTTTTGACTATATATGTCATTGTGTGAAGATATGTGATGATATGAATTGTTAGATGGCCTGAGGCCCCGCCTAGGTTTGAGAATTTATTTGTGATATTGTTGCGCTTGCACTCCAGGTTGGCAATCTCCGAAATACAGGGAGATGTTGTCGAATTTTCCGGTGAATTGGTGATTGATTGAATCGTATACACCTAGGCTTGATACAATTGATGTAGACATTCATGTCTATGGAATGGTCACCATGATTGGTGATGTAAGATGGTACAATAGTAGCTCTTCCAGGGTCGGGGTGTTACATGAGTACCATCCCAGTCTTCTTGTAAGTGTTCAACTCCTGCAATTCACAAATACCTTTTGTGAAAATCACAGCAAGTTGGTGCTCCTCAGTTAGTTTACTAACTGAGATCAAATTGAATGCAAAAGTGGGAACACACAAAACATTTGACAGGATGAGATCTTTAGATAACTTTACAGTCCTATATGAGTGATTTTGTGTTTCTGTCCATTTGGTAAGAAAACATATCACTGCATGGCAGGATGTGATGCATGAAACATAGATGTATTGCATATAACATGATCATAAGCACCACTATCAACAATCCATTGGAAAGTGGAAGGGTTAGTACTTATGTTACCACTCATGGCCACCATATTAGCAAAATGGTGTTGTCCTGTAAATTTGTGTTGGTTTGGTTGAGTAGTGTCACCTGCATTGACCTTTGCATTGGGAAAAGCTATGATTTATTGGCATTGATCACCAGTAAGGTCCACAGCTGATGAAGACTCATTTTGTGTTCCTGTGTTGCTACCAACTTGATTGACTGAGTGGTTCTTGCCATTTTGATTTTCCCTCTGCCTTTTGCCTTGAAGCCTGTAACATTTATCAATGGTATGGTTTTCTTTCTTGCAGTAGTTATAGAATAAGCCTTTGGTAATCTGAGAATTCTTGAAAATTGGTTCTGTGTCCCTCTTGTTCCTTTCTGGTTCTCTGTTGTTATTCTTGTAATTTCCTTTATAATGATTGCCTGAACCATTGAAAGGAGGTTTTTGAACTGGAACTGCCATTGCCATTTCATCAGTGGACACTAGAGTCTCTAGTTGAATGACTCTTTGCTTGCTCTCCTCTTGTAGAATCATGTCAAAACTTGTATCTAAGGATGGGAAAGGATTCAATAACAGTATCTAGCTACTTACATGATTGTAAGCATGAGCAAAACCCATGAGAAACTACATAACTTTCTCATCTTCTCTTTTCAAAATAAGGGGTTTTAGAACATCACAATTGCATTGACCACATCTGCATGCTGAGATCTTTTTATATTCTTGCATTTCATCCCAAAGTGCTTTGAGTTTGCAGTAATATTCAGTAACTGTAGCATTCCCTTGCTTAATATTTGAAATTTCTTTGAAAATTTCAAAAATTCTGGTCCTATTCATTACTGAATATCTATTTCTGAGATCTATCCAAAGTTCTTGAGTTGTATTCCAGCTTGATATGCTAACCAATATTTGTGGAGAAATACTATTGGTAATCCAAGTTTTGATTAGACTGTTGCCTTGCTCCCAAATCTGGTAGTTAGGATCAGCATAAAAGGGTACCGGTATAGAACCATCGATAAAGCCAGCCTTGTTCTTTGCTTTCAGTGCATTTAGCATGTTTGAGCTCCATGAATGGTAATTAGTTCCTGTCAATTCCATGTTTATCAACTTGGTTACTGAGAAATCTTGAGGAAGAAAAGTGTAAGGATTGCTGAAAGGGTTATTAGGAACAGGGGTTGGTAGTATAGGAGCTTGAATTTGTGATATAGCAGGAACAGTAGGCATTGTGGGTGGGATATTGAATATGGAGGGTGTCATAGAATATGAGGGATTCATAGGTGGTACTGAAGTTTCAGGTTGTGGAAAAAATGGAATGGTGTTGTCTGGTGCAGCTGCACCAATAGTAAGATTTAGACGTGGCATTGTAATGCCAGATGATACAAGTGAGGGAACACTCCTCATATAAGAGACTGCCTCTGCCCTAGCTGCAGAGATGGATGATGAATGTACTGGAATCACAGGTAGATCCATGTGCTCCGATACCATGTTGTGAATTGAATGTTTGCTTGATTGACTTGCAGGTTTCAGTAGAAGAGGGAGAAAGAAGAAGAAGAAGATGAAGAAAGTGAAATAATTTCATTAATTCATTCACCGTGTCTCTACAAACTGAAAGACAAAGGTCATATATGTCTGTACTGCTACAATGGTCCAAAGATGGGACACAAAGTTGTATTTGAAATAATAGAATAAAATAATGAAAAACAATATTAAATAATTGTATAAATATGCGGGCCATAACTCTGGTGGACTTAAGACACTAAGCTAAGACCAAAAAAGATATCTTACTGATGAAAGGCCCAAGTGAAGCAGCCCAAACCAGAGATAAACCGTAGAGCTCATACAACCTTCACAATCAGATAGACACTATCACGATCAAAACGATCTCTGGTTTATCACTGGTTTATCATAAACGATCTCATTTATGATAGCTCCAAGTCTTTACCTTAGAGGAAGAGTGGTTGAAAGAAGGATGGTGAATGCTGAAGATTAGATATGATTTTAGTAGGATCAAGGTGAAAGTTGTTGTGAAATACAATATAATGTCAAAATTATGATAAGATTTGATGTACTATACATATGGGAAGATGATTTTTTTTGTTCTTTTTTCCTCCACCTTTGTTTTTGAGTTGCAAATTGACGCATAGGGTTCCTTTCAACTCCCGTGCATAAGGCTCTAGTAGTGGACAAGGTCGGGAACAGACATAATGTATGCAGAACTTATCTCCACATATTATGTGAAGAGATTGTTTCCAGGAATTGAACATGTGACTTCTAGGTTGCACCCTCACAACTCTACCATTAGACTGGAAGTTCAATTCCTAGAAATAGCCTCTCCACATATTATGTGGGGGGTAAGGGTGTGTACATCCTGCATGTTCTCGACCCCACCCCATGTGGGAGTGTGTTGTGCACATGAGTCGTTTACCTTTTTCTGACCTACGAATTTTATATTTGCTATATTTTTCTGATCAACTATTATTATCACGTCTCTTTGTTAGTTAAAATTGGACCTTATCAAAAATACTATTTCTTCAACCATTGACTGTATACATTTATTTGCTGCAGGTTGGTGTTGTTTCAGATTAGGTAATTGCTAAATGCACACAATGTTTTACTAAATACACATACCCTACTATTAGCTAGGCAGAGAGTATGGATAGAAGGGAATGGATGTGATTGGTTGTCATGACTGATGACTTGAGAGAAAAAAGAGAGAGAGTAGTCAAAGTGTGCCTCTTGAAATGTGCTCCAATTGTACTATACATATACATACATATATATGTATGTATATATGTATGTATAAAGGTCGGCCCCACAATTACATCAGGTGCACTGCACGTTCATGGCATATATCACATGATATTAATTGGTTCTATTTAAATGACCAAAATAACCCTTATCTGAATAAACAGTTTATGATTCACTCCATATAAATAAGGGGTAATGTTGGTCAAACTCCAGCAATTACAGTAATTAATTAATTAATAAACTTCTTTATATTTTTTCTTCAATATATATTAGTAATTAATTTATAACTATTATAAGGGTCAAAAATCGTCCAACTATGGATCACCTCAATCTCAACCATCATATTGAAACGCCTCTCCCGATAATTTTTTTTTGCCGAAAGCGAGTATTTTTTTTTAAAAAGAGTAGTGTTTGGTGTCTCTAATTGAGACAACTTCTTGTGTCTCAATAAGGATAGTACGTGGGAAAAAAAAGTATTTTTGGATGCAGAATATTAAAGATTCAAATATTCTTGTATTAATTGCTAAGTGGAGAACAATAAATGCTTGGTGTTTTTAGTCTGGTAATACACTTATTATTGATAGAAGAGAGGAACATGCACACATGTAACAAGTTCCCAATACACCAACTAATTTTTTTCCCAATGCAAATTCATGATAACAATTTTTTTTTTATGATTTTTAGAAAATTACACTACTCTTATTTTTTTTTTTCTTGTATTTGATATCTGATGATTAGAGTAGAAGAACACTAAAATGGCTGCCATGGATGATATTTTTCATGACTTATTTGGGAGTGATAGGGATGAAGGAGGAGAAGAATTTTCACACGAAGATTTTGGTGATGAATTTGCTAATCTATATTAAGATAAGAATTTCTTTGCGTCATGGATAAATTGGTGATGAATTAAAATTGAGTGATCTTAGTTAATCCTGAGTAACTAAGATCAATTAGAACTTGCCTAGTCATGATTAAATAATGTTAGTAATGACTAAAAAATATCACTTTCATTACTAAATTGATTTCAATTGGTGATGAATTAAAATTAAGTGATTTTAGTCTGTTGAAACTTTGTGAGAAATCTTATCAAAAAGAAAAAAAGATGGAGAGAAAAGGGAAAAAGATAAGAGGGAGAGTCATGCTAGGTTTCTAGGTCCTCAATATCACTCTTTAATGCATGTTTGCTACCTATAGTAATATATTTTTGTTGATGATAACTTAAGAAAATTTTTTAATATTAATTTCAAGGACTTTGCATGACCATTTAATTCATACTAAATCTAATTAATTATAATATCTGCCTCAATTGATCTAAACAATAAAAAAAATGTACAAAAAAATAAAGAAAGGAAAATCTAGGGAAAAAGAGTACGGGCTTGAATGAACATATGTGTGATACTTTTTCAGTGAGAGAGAGGTTTAACGGGGTTTTGATATATATGTGTATATATATTGTGTATATATATAAAGAGAGAGGGGGGAGAGAGAGATGGAGAGACATGACATGCCCACACATCACATCCATTTACATGACCAAAGACACAAAGTAGTGGTCTCTCTCTCATCTCCTCCTCTGTCAGTACATTGAAATCAGTGTTGTGTGTACTTAGTAATAGTTATGTGTATTTAGATGCACCCTTCAGATTATGATTTATTAGCTCTTGACTCTATATCAGGTGTTAAGGGTTTTATGAAGCTATTGACTCTACATCAGGTATTAAGGGTTTTATGAAGCCAGATTTGAGTGACTTGCAACAAAATACATAGGTTTGGCCTATTGTTTGATGTGACATTTTCGATGTTCAGACACTTCTGATGCTTGTCTCATTTGTCATAAATTATCAAGTTGGTAGAACTATGAGGTCACATTTATCAAAAGATAAGACTTAAGTCAGTTAACGAGCATTTCAAGGTTTCAAATGTAATGTGACATGGTAAATTCTCATTGGAATATGTGGAAGACTGAGATGAAATAATTACACTTGTACGTCCATGGTCGGACATTTGATTTCACTAATAAGAGCAATTGCAGTAGTGATAATTTGCTGGGCCAACAAAATTTTATATTGGGTCCCACTTCTATTACATAAAAAGTCAAGTCAAACACGTCTCTCAATACAACCACATCAACAAAACACATCTCCCAATATAACCACATCAACAAAATACAAATTTCTATACATTTTCCTTCTCACCCAACATGGTGGCCAACAAATTCTCATGCCCTCCATGTTCTCCCCAATAAAACTACACCAAAACATAATCTTTCAATATAAAACACATCTCCCAATATAGCCACGTCAGCAAAACACAAAACTCAATACAACCACATCAACAAAACACAAAACCCCATACATATTTGTTGGCCCAGACAAAATAACACCATTGCAAGTGCTCTAAGGGCAAATGCAATAGGATTTAGTTTGTTGGCCCGGTCCCATCTCTATTACACAAAAAGTCAAGTCAAACACGTATTCTAATACAGTCACATCAGCAAAACACAAATTTCTATACACTTTTTCTTCCCACACACTTTCTCTTTCCACCCAACCCAACAACATTCCATTCCTCCATATTATCCACAACAAAACTACACCAAAACATCAAATATCAATACATCCACATCAGCAAAACACTTATCCCAATACAGCCACTAAGCAAAACACATTTTACAATACAGCCACATCAGCAAAAGACAACATCTTTGTTGGCCCAATACCACTTCACCATTACATTTGCCCTAACAGATTACCCACATTGTTACAAGTTAGTTGTTAGACAGACCATCTAGATCACTCAGAGCTTCCAACTCCATCTCTATTTTTTATTGTGTGGCTTGATGATTAATATATTGTGTCTTAAATTGATTGTTTGAATGTGAAGGTTCTCCATTTACGGGGTCTAAAAAGTATGGTTCTTTTTCTGCATGTGCATGCAATTTTAAAAAATTTAAACATATTTGACATGAAGTGATGACCGGAATGGTAAGTGAGTGAATTAAGGATTCAGTTTATGAATATTCATCTTTTGGTTTGTGACAAAGGAAACCGAATTATATTTATTCCTTTAGTCTGTGAAATAGTAATTATTCTTTAGTATTGATTAGTGAAGATATTTATTTGTTTTACTTAATACGGGTGCTTTATGTGCTTCTTATTGCAATTTTGCTTCGTCAAATATCACAATATCCTGGATTGATAGATCCTTGAACCACATGGGTAAGCTCTTAAGTTTTCATAAATAAGATCACAAATAAGATGGTAAATTTCCAGCATGGACTTTCTTTATTAAAATCTCAGTACCCATTAACTTTGCTCGTTTGATTAAACTGCTTCAGCTAAAAGAAGTTAAATAGTAGAAGTCATAGAATGAGGTGAATTGGATGTACCTAGCATATGGCGGTGACTCGAGCTGGTTTTGTTAATTAAGTGTTTAGTCTACTTTGCCAACCTATGGTTAGTCTTCCTTATTTTACTTGCTCGGTGATTTTGTCGGTTTCTATTTGGTCCTTCTGGAATTTTATTTTGTAGAATAACAATATTTTTTTTTCTCTCCCTCTTTTTGCTGTTAGGTGGCAGTCAAAATGACATCAACATGTTCCCAGATGTCAACAGTTATTGGAAAGTATGTATTCCAGTTCTTGATTTTGTGTTAAAGAGCATTACCACTTGTTCTCTTCCTGTGTTGTGTGAATACTGTGGCAGAACCATATTTCTGCTCGCTTTGTTTCTTTGACAGTACTGCTTGCTATGATATCTGGACTCGGGTATGGGTACATATCCGTGTGTCCGATTCTTCAAATTGAAAGCTGCCATAGAGGGAGGTAAGGTAAAGTGAAGAGTCCGGGTAGCATACCAATACCCATATCCTGTATACCCGAGACCGGTACGACGGAGAAAAGTGAAGAGTCCCGGTATCATAGACTGCTTGAAATTTGGAATCATCCATGGACTTGTTGTATGTAGACTTATTAGGGGTGCACACGGTCTTTTGGTAACCTTGTTGACAAATCCTTCGTACTATAATTATGGTGATGATTTGAAGGTAGCAACTGATACGTAGCTATTCTTGAATGGAAAAAGAATTATATTTACTAGGGCATAAAGGGGGGCCACCCTAGTCCAATTATCTAGAAGAAACTAAGTTCACCATATTAGGAAGAATGTTTTCACCAAAATTACTTTTGTCTCCGATGACAAGAAGATATTGACCAACCATGTTTCTGTTATCGTTTCCTTTGAGCATCAATCCCATTAAAAGCTATTTAGTTACTCTCTTTTCACAGGATCCAATACTCTTAATGCAACTTAGAATATCAATCATTTTGTCTCTTCCTTGAGATGCAACTCCTACCAAGCAGGCAAGCACTTAACTCGATTTCCATAGAATGAACAATTACTCTATAAAAATCGATCCATTAGTTTATGGCATCTTCCATGTTGTCCTTAACCATCTTTGTCGTAAAAAAAGACACATTTGAGTGTCTTCCATGTTTCTTTAATCAAGAAGCATCTATGGCTAAGATTTTTTTTCAGTTTTCTGAAGGTTTTTAATGTTTCAGTTGTTCCCAAGATGCATTTCATAATAAAATATAAGCCTTCCTGCTTCCAAATTGATTTCCAGAAATGCTTCTTCCTTGCGCCTCACAGACTTTCTGAAGAAATCTTACGATATACTTTTCTTGCTTCCTTTCACTTAATTTGGTCTTCTAAATTGATGCTCATGGCTATCTTGTATTTCAATCCAAGATGAATGAACATTTTACCTCCCAATACCTGGACTCCCTTATTGAAATTAACATTCCATTGGGTTGGCCTTTTCACCATCATCATGAAGTAAAAGTTCCATTGGCCCCAAAAGAATCAGAAATTGGAATTTTAGCAGATAAGAAATGTACTTTTATTGCAAGTTTTAGCCTTCTCACCATTTTGCATATTGGAGGAGACATTAGGTTGCCAGTCTTTCTAGTCTTGCTCTATTCTTTTCTTATGAGTTACAATGGATCAATCAGCAGTCATTGATATCCTTGTATTGTTGTAATGGTTTCTGATTGATCCATTATAAGCTTGTCAATATCTTTTCATAATCAGCCCTCACACAGATGTTCTCTTTCATTTGCAGAACCCAAAAGTCGCTTGCTAAACAATTGTCACTGTACCCTGGCCATTTTTCTCTCCTTCACTGAACCTGTCATTGCAGAAAAAATCCCTGCTTCTTGTGGTTGAAATCCTTCATTGAATTCTTCTCACCTCTTGTCTCTTCTCTTCTCCCATTTGCTTATGTTGTTTCTCGCAGCCTTCTTGCCATGGTTATTTAGACATTGAGGCGTGAGCTGAACCAGCACTCTGTTATATTAAGAGCAAATCATTTGTTTCATGTATGAATCTTGTAGACTCAATAAGAGGTCTTTCTCCTTTGCCCCTCATTCTTCGAGATTCAGAAAGATCCGAATGTAGGAACTCTGGAACTGCCCAATGATATTGCTTCTAAATAATGATTACATGTGGCAGACATTCAATCAGATCCAGAAACTGCTCAGTAAGACTAATGGTAAAGTTGTTGGCGACTTAGTGACATCTGCTCCGCTTGTAGTTCACCACACTTCCAATTTGGAAGATGCTGCTAGGTACTGATCTGTCTCTCTTGCTAATTTATCAATCATATCCATAAACTATTTCTGGATCTTTGTTGTTAATTTGCTGTCATGATTGCTCTATCTTTACTTTTACAATCGAGGCTTACTAAGTTCGTTAACGGAACAGTTTTATGCTAGGGCAACATAGTATAATCAACAAGCACAGTTCCATTTTTTTGGAATTTCTTTGAAGTTTTTCTATGGAACTGAATGTTCTTAATGAGTTTGTGAGCCAGCAGTCCTCTGGAATACCCTATGAAAATGGAATTCATGCTGAACTGTGCTAGAAGACGCTCCTTAAGTTCTTGCAACCTTGTATTATTTTCCCATGCAAAAATGGAAACATCAAATGTTCTTCTAACTTACAAATTTTCTCCTGTTAGGTTGCTGCTAGAAACAAAATATCGAAGACTGCCAGTGATGGATGATAATGGCAAGCTGGTATGCATAAATATATAATTCCCTCTGGAAAGCCGACTACTTGTTGGATGTCGGTATCATGTTGTGGTCTCTAATTACCTTGTCAATTTTGAAGGTCGGGATCATTACCAGGGGAAATGTTGCCAGAGCTGCCTTGCAAATAAAACATGCCAGTGAAAGGTCAACATAGATTCAAGTTCACCAAAGTTCAATTCCACTGAGTCACATTGATGCTGCACTTCTTTCTACGAGCGCGCTGCATGGCTTCTGCATTTGCTGTACAAGATACGTAGCTTACCAGTATACAAAACTATAGAGCGAAGCGGTGAATCAGTCTCTTGCATAGAGAGCCTAGCCCTAAATGATATTGGGGTAAGCTTGAATTTAAAATAGTATATGTAGCTTTGGTAAATTTGGTGCGGCGAAGTATGAGAGAGATTTTCCTGGAAGACAGTAGCATTTTTGTTTTCTAAGGAATAAGAAACTCAGAAAACATGTTCTATTTTCTATTTCTGTTTATCATAACACTTTTGATAAACATAATCATGTATGGATTGTAAAAAGAAAAAATATGTAGGATTTAACCTATTTTGAATAAGTTTTCTAATATCTGTACATATAATTAGATAAGCTCAATTAATAAAGTTGGACAATATTCCAAAAGAACAGCAATGCCCCATACTTGCAGTAACCAGCCCACCACCTAGCAGAAGCCAGCCCAACACAAACCCAAACCAGCCAAGAACCAAGGCATATAAAACCTATACCTCCTAGCCCATGCCTTTCTGGCCCACCAACCCATCACAATACTCCCTCATTCGGTCATTCCTCTATTGGTGATGAAAAACTTTATTCACACCCCACTCTTTACTAATCACACTCCTTTGTTAAACATAACCCATAAAAATTTAAATTTTTATAAATACACTCAAAGTACCAAAAAATTAAGACATTTTAGAAGTGCACCCCAAGACTAAAAAACAGAGAAAAACGAGGGGAAAGAGCGCAAAACAACAATAGTGCTCAAAGACAATTTCATTCTTTCATTGCTTGATTTTCCTGCGTCTACTGTTGTGGAACCTTGACTGAAATTTCCGGTAGTGTGAGCGATGGTTCTTGTTTGAGAACCAAAGGAGCTTTGACCAAATGGATACCTTGTTCCAATTCCTTCGCTGCCTCCTGTCACTCCTTGAGATTCTTGCCTTTCGTCCCGCCCAAAATTACAAGAGAACATCAATATAATTCAACGGTCCCGAAAAACACAAACATACGAACTTTGTGATTCTCTTTCTTTTTAAATAAGAGGTGCAGATGAAAAGCCTCTTCTCATAGTGTCTCATCTCCCTATCAGTTCTGACTTTGCCTATCTTCTTTATTGCCTTTAGGGTGTTCTCCGCAAGATTTTTGTCATATCTCTTGAGCCTATTTCGTTTTCTTTCAAACTCAAAGGTTGAATCCTTGGAAAAAAAAAGAAGAAGGCAGACTCTGTTTCTCGAAGACAATGGGGGTGGGGTCTTAAGAGCTAGGTATTAAAAAAACACAAAGTCAAAGGAAAGTGAATGGGAATCGGGGTGTGTATAGTAAAGAGTGAAGTGTGACTAAAGTTTTTCATTCGTGATCTCATTGTGTAATTCACCGAGATGGTAAGACAGAAAGAAGTAAAAGACAGAGGCCTCCGTGTTTTCGTGTTTCCCATTTTGGAAACGACCTTTTATCGTTTTCTATTTTTCTGGACATTTTCTATTTCCATGTTTTCCAAATATCCAACCAGACATGTTTTCTAGAGTGTTTTCTATTTTTCAGGAAATGAAAACAGAAAATATTTGAAAAATAACTAAACCAAACACACTCTTAGCTTTCGGGTTCTAGTAATGTATGCTATTGGCCCAAGGAGAGTTAATAATGACAAGTACTTGATATAATTATTTAAAACTAGTGGTCAATTCATTGTCGTTAAGTTTTGCATTGTTGTTTAAACCATTATGAAGTCTATGATGAGAAATTATTCAATGGTCTTGTAGGCTTCATCATGTGATACGTTGCTGAGGTATATCATTATCAATAGTGTTAGGTAGCTCATATAGTGATAGTCTAAGGGAGCCAAAGTCTCTTCAACCAAATTTTAAAACGTTTTGACTCTCAAAATACATGTTAGATGAGTTTTATCTGGTGGATCTTAATTCAATTGTTTTTTCAATGGAATTTCAAAAATAATGGATTCAAAACTAAAACAATTAATTCTATACTGTGTTTTAAAAAATAATGGAATATATATTAAAACAATAAATTTTGGACAATGAATTCTGGGATAAAAGAGTGAAATAAAGATATTACATTGATTTAATCAATGGAACAAACCTGTTGAACTCCCTTAGGTTACCAAACTGTTGGGCTACATGTCATTTTTGTATTATTATTGATGGAACAGTGCTAATCAATTCACGAGCGGTTGGTATATTTTTGAAATTTGAATTACCAAGTATCTTGACTCCCTGCTTAAGTAATAGAAAATATTGGTCAGGCAACTTGTATTTTCAGTTCAATCAAAAAGATATTCAAACAAACAATGATGGCCATATCATATTTCATGGTAGAATTGCTTTGGGTAAGAGATGAAAACACCTTAAGACACACACACACACCTAATTAGTAGTTACATTCAAAGACTTTAATCATTATTTCTTAAGCCTAGATTACCCATCATGCATGCCTTTATTAATTAATGATAAAGGTTTTTTTTTTTTTCCTTCGGTATCAATTAAAGATAAAGGGCTTAGTGTTTGGGAAAAGCAGTTTTTTATTAACCACAAAAGATGAAGCAAATTAAATTATTAAAAGCTGCATGACGAGGACCCTTCATTATCTCCCCTATACTTTCTTATTAAAAGCTAAAAAAAAATAGAAGATGTTAATGTTTCTCCCTTGGAAAGCAAAATCCTTTTATCCATATAATTGTTAGATGATAGTCTTTTTACTATTACGATCTATCATAATATAATAATTGCTTGGAAGTAATCAAATTGAGGAACGACTAAATCGTGTTATGGAGTAATAGACCTGCTCAGTCGACAGTCGAATTTACAATTGATGAAGTATCAATGGGGCCACCAGCAATTCCAAAGGTTATAGAGGGGAAATGACCGATGATGAAAGATATGTCAGAGGCATGCGGGATGTTGTAGGCCACGTCAGTGGAAAGTCTGAAATCGCGGCTCGATGTTAGGGATGAAACTGGTGAGCGGTTCGAGGGTGACTCGAGATCGGCTCCCGTCTTCTCATCATGTGCATGAAGGGATGGCTTGTGTTGATGAGCTTTAGCGTTGGGCCCGCAGGGGCAGTTGAGTCGAATTGGGCCATGGGAAACAAATGTTATCTAGGTCATGGGTTTGTTTTAACTTGCGTTTTGTCGGAACTATTGGCCGTCTAGGCCGTTGAATTTCAACCTAAGCCATGGACCAGTTTGTATTGATATACTGATTTTGGCCCAACAAATATAAAATATTCACCCTTTTTATAAGCTTAAATTTTGGAAAAATCGGTCTTAGAACTTTAACCTAATGACAAGATTATGAATTCAAAACTTAACTCCACCCCATTAAAAACAATTAAAATGTTGCTTTTTGTTGAACCTCTCAAAAGAGGCAAGTCGAACCATATTTCACAAATCCTAGCTCGATTCAAACGGTTTCAACAAATTTTGACTAGTTACTAACTCGTAGTCTTCTTTCACCATAGAATTGCACAATCTGTTTTTGTTTTTTAAAAAATAAGTAATGTACTAACATAAATTACATTATGTCCTACATATAGTCCAATCACATAAATGCAAATAAAAAAATGATTGAATAGTTCATAGTGACATTGTTGGTTGTCTTTGGACCCCCTACTTGTGTCATTTAAAAGTGGAAAAAAAAAACAATTACTTGTAATAATATTACTCTAATATGCTATATTTATTCAATATATTGAACTAGAAAGAAGCAAGACACGGTCTTCCATAAATGATAAACCATAAAATGTATCCGACCAAACAACAATGCTTGTGAAATGCATTTATTGCTTTTATAATCAAACACCCCAAACAAATTCATACCATTAAAGGAATAGTCCAGTTGGTTAAGGTTATCTCAATCGTGGTCACAAGTTCAATATAGTGTGTCGCTGTCTGCAAAATTTCTAACAAGTGGTTGGCCGGGCTGAATTTTCTAAACCAGGTGTATCGTTTCTTTATGTGTGCGTTTTGTTAGGAGTGCGGTGATGAGCTCTCCCTAAAGACAATAATTATGACCTAAACCGGAAATTTCGCAGCGGATGGAAGGGTTGCTATACTCAGGGACGGAATCAGCATTGGATATTAGGGGGGACGAAATCTAGTGCGGAGATCCAGGGGTAGCGCTGCCTGGAATTTTTTTTTGGTTCTATATGTAGCACTTGTTAACATCAAGATAAAAGTAAAAACTGTTGTGAAATAAGTGGGTATTTATGGAATATTAAGAATTGAAACGTGTAACAATGAAATCAGAATGAAGAAACAACATTACCATATTACCGATCAATTGGATAATACATTACCAATGAAGAACAGAAAAGAAGATTGAATGAAAAAAAAGCCAAGCCCAGAGTAGTCTCTGTCTCCTTAAGACTAAATCGCCTCCCCACCGCCGGTTTGCTTCGAGGAATACAGACGACAGTCTCCCAGGATAGAATGGCCACAGCTCTGCACGGAATGGAAGCTTCACACCGGGCAACTCTCGGAAACAACAAAGGCAGCTCTCAGCTCTCAACTCTCTCTAAGAACAAATGCAAATGCTTTGAAGGTGTGATTTGTGAATGATATGGAGGCCTCTATTTATATTGCTTGGGAGGCATCAAGGATTGGACGAAGCTCATCTACACAGATAATTCCAATATTTCTTAAGAATAATCAAAACACAGATAATTAATTGAACAGATAAAATTTAATCTGTTTGTTCTACACAGATAAATGTGTAATCTGTTTATCTGTTTGAGCCCCACGGGCTGGGCTGGGCCGAGACAAAGTTTCTGGATTGGGCTGGAAGTCTACTGGCCTGTGGGCCAATCAAGGAAAGATCTGGAATAACCTGAGAGCCCATTGGTCTGTAGTCCAAAAAGAAAGGAAAGACCTGGACTGATTCGGCCTATCACACACACACGCGCGAACCGCACCTGACGGACGGCGGCTGCGCAAGCGCGTGTGGTCATTTTTGCATAAGGTGCATTCTTTCCCTCCCACAAAAGCTTAGGTGCCCTTGGGCCCAAGCCATTAGTTCAACCCTCACTCCTATAAACAAGAGTTGGTTCACTTAATCCTCCAATGTGGGACTTTTATTCTTCCTCAAACTTAGTCATGCCCAAATGGCTTACTTTGAAATAACATTTCATTCACTATATTCATGACTTTGAACAAGTGAATACACATAATTATTCTCCACATGAAACTTGGTAGATTCATGTTTAGTTCCAACATATCCAATAATTGGATCTCATTTCAATTCATGGTCAAAGACATGAATTTCCAACAATCCCCCACATGAATGAAATGCAGAGATGCTATGCAGACTCGACTTAGAGAGATAGAGAGAGCTTTGGAAAATAGCTGCGTCAGGATAGGTAGCTTTTGACTTTGAACCTTCCCTAGTAAAATATCATCGGGTTTATTCGCTAACCAGTGAACGCGATGTCTTGAACTGTTCAGCTTTTGTATAAACCAAGATAACAATATTTACACAGTTTCTTTTCCACCATCATTGGTCCCTTTTACATTCTGTCCATTTTGGCCCTGGACATGCCTGGTAATTCATGAGTGCTCTAGAGAGATTAGTCCTATCACTCTCATAGAAGCAACCCCTTCACACTCATATAGGTAATTTCTTGTTAGAAGTATCCTGCCATACTTCAGTTGAATTTTCAACGTACAAGAATCATTAAAATCATAGATTATCCTGAACCCATGACAGGTATCACCATCTCATCATAGGAAAGATTTAGGAATAAATTCCCTAGTGATTACTTTAAGTTCCCCCACAATTCGGTTGTCCCATTGAACCTAGATCCTGGGATCTCCAATCAGCTAGGTTGGGTTGCCAGTGTGGCAGAGCTTTAGGTTATGGACTTTAAACCCATTCCCCTCGATGAATTATATACTTGATCTCTAGTCAAGCCTTTTGTCAAAGGGTCAGCAATGTTGTCCTTTGATTTAACGTAATCAATGGATATAATTCCATTTGACAAAAGCTGTCTTACGGTCTTATGTCTACGACGAATGTGTCGAGACTTACCGTTGTATATTTGATTTTATGCCCTTCCTATTGCAGACTGACTGTCGCAGTGTATGCAAATAGCCGACACAGGTTTTGGCCGCAAAGGAATATCCTCCAAAAAATTACGAAGCCATTCGGCTTCTTCTCCAGCTCGATCTAGTGCTATAAACTCAGATTCCATAGTAGATCTAGCTATACATGTTTGTTTCGAGGATTTCCATGATATAGTTGTACCACCAAGTGTGAAGACGTAGCCACTAGTGGATTTAGCATCTTCCGAATCTGAAATCCAATTCGCATCACTGTAACCTTCAATTACAGGTGGATATCTTGTGTAATGTAGTCCATAATTAGTTGTGTACCTCAGATAATTAAGGACTCTAGCTATTGCTTTCCAGTGATCCTCTCCAGGATTACTAGTATACCGACTTAGCTTACTAACTGAGTAAGCAATGTCCGGACGAGTACAATTCATTAGGTACATTAGGCTACCAATGATCCGTGAGTACTCCAATTGAGATACACCAGGACCTTCATTCTTTTTGAGATGAAGATTCACGTCTACAGGTGTTCTCGCTGTGGTACTGTTATCTTTGTCAAATCTATTGAGCACCTTTTCAATGTAGTGTGACTGAGAGAACGCGTAACCATCCATTGTTTTGGTAATCTTGATTCCAAGGATGACATCTGCAAGACCTAAGTCTTTCATATCGAATAATGTGAAAGCCATTTGACATCATCACTTGGTCAAATTTTTCATGTCATTGTTTTGGAGTTTGTTTTAGTTATAGAGACTTCACAAGTTTGCATACCTTCTTCTCTTTTCCTGGAACCACAAACCCTTCGGGTTGCTCCATGTAGATTTCTTCATTTAAATCACCATTCAAGAATGCCGTCTTCACATCCATTTGATGGATTTCTAGATTGCGTAATGCCGCAAAGGCTATTAGAAGCCTTATAGACGTTATTCTTGAAACAAGGGAATAGGTATCAAAATAATCTACTCCCTCTATTTGTTTGTAGCCTTTAACTACAAGTCGAGCCTTGTATTTATCAATTGATCCATCAGCCTTCATCTTTCTTTTAAAGACCCACTTCAAACCCAATGGTTTACTTCCAGGAGGTAAATCCACTAGTTCCCAGGTGTGGTTTTGAATGATGGACTCAATTTCACTGTCTATTGCCTCCTTCCATGATGGAGCTTCAGGGGTAGACATTGCTTCCTTGAAACTTTGAGGTTCCTTTTCTACCAAGAATGATAGAAAGTCAGGACCAAAAGAAGTAGAAGTCCTTTTTCTTTTACTTCGTCTTGGTTCTTCTTCAACATTTTGATGTGAAGTTCCTTCTTCCTCATTTTGAGTCACAACTTTATGAGTTCGTTTAAGAGTGCTCATTTCATATGTACTTTTGTGAGGAAACACATTCTCAAAGAATGAAGCATTTCTAGATTCAATAATCGTATTCTCACGTACTTCAAAATTTTCTGATGTATGCACTACTGTTGTGAGCATATCCAATAAACACGCAGTCAACCATTTTAGGTCCTATTTTGATCTTTTTCGGATCAGGGATTGCAACCTTTGCCAGACAGCCCCACACTTTTAAGAATTTGTAGGAAGGTGCTCGACCTTTCCACAATTCATATGGAGTTTTATCCATCTTCTTGTGAGGTATCTTATTCAGAACATAATTTGTGGAAAGCAAGGCTTCCCCCCACAAATTCTGGGGTAAACCAGAACTTATTAGCATTGCATTCATCATTTCCTTTAACGTTCTATTTTTCCGTTCAGCTATCCCATTTTGTTGGGGTGTGTACGGTGCTGTAGTTTGATGAATGATTCCATTTTCGGCACACAGTGATTGAAATGGTGACTCATATTCACCACCTCTATCACTTCTTAACATTTTAATTTTCTTGTTGAGTTGGTTTTCAACCTCAACTTTGTATTGCTTGAATGCTTCTATAGCTTCATCTTTGCTTCTTAGCAAAAATACGTAACAATACCTTGTGCAATCATCGATGAATGTAATGAAATATTTTTTTCCACCTCTTGTTTGCACAAATTTTAAATCACATATATCTGTGTGAATTAAATCCAAAGGTTCACTATTTCTTTCAATTGAGTGAAATGGTGCCTTTGCCAATTTAGCTTCTACATATGTTTCACACTTTTGAGTCATGTCTAAGCTAAATTTAGGTATTAGGTTCATGTTAATTAATAGACGTAAAGTCTCAAAATTAACATGTCCTAATCTGCCATGCCATACATTACACGACTCAAGCAAGTAAGTAGAAGATGCAATATTATTAGCACGATTCACAGTCATTACATTCATTTTGAACAGACCATCAACCAGATAACCCCTCCCCACATACATCCCATTCTTAATAAGAGTAAATTTTTCATATTCAAAAACAAGTTTGAATCCTTTCTTGCTGAGCAGTGACCCTGACACTAAATTCTTGCGAATTTCAGGCACATGCAGCACGCCAAGGAGAGTCAGCTCCTTTCCGGAGGTCATCTTCAAAACCACATCACCAACACCATCAACTCTGGCGATAGCAGCATTTCCCATGCAGATATCCTGATTCACTATGGGACGGTATAAGGAGAACATCTCCCTACTAGCACACACATGGCAAGTAGCTCCAGTATCCACCCACCATTCTCTGGGATTTCCAGTCAGATTGCACTCAGAGATCATTGCACAGAGGTTCATCTCTTCCAGATCCTGTTCAACTCCAGTAAGTTGTGCCTGTGCCTTCTTTTTCTGATCAGGTTTCTGGCCTTTCCTTGAGAAGCAATCCTTGGCTCGATGCCCCTCCTTGTCACACACAAAGCACTTGCCCTTGAACCTTTTAGAGCCATTCTTTTTGACTCCACCAAACTTCCTCTTAGAGGGCTTGTTTGTCTCTACCACATTGGCCTTTGCCTCCTGATGCTTGTACCCCTTCTTCTCATTGTTGCGATTGTCTTCCTCAATCCTTAACTTCAGAGTCAAGTCATCAAAGCTCATCTCTTTTGTCTTGTGCTTGAGATAACTCTTGAACTCTTTCCTTAGGTGGGAGCTTCTCAATAACCGCAGCCACTTGGAATGACTCACTCAATATCATCCCCTCAGCCAGGATCTCATTTATGATGACCTCTAACTCCTCTGTCTGAGTTACCACTTTCTTAGAATCCACCATCTGGTATTCCAGAAAACGAGCCACCACGAACTTCTTTGATCCAGCATCCTCTGTTTTATATTTCTTCTCTAAAGCCGCCCAGAGTGCTTTAGACGTGGGGAAAGTACTGTACACACCATACAGACTGTTAGTCAGACCATTGACGAGGGTGTTCTTGCACAGATAATCTGAATGCTTCCATGCATCCACCGCAGCTACAGCAGCAACATTCTGAGTGTTGGCATCTGTGTCATCCAACTTGGGTGCATCCTCTTTGAGAAATTTGGCCAGATTCAAAGTCGTTAAGTAGAAGTGCATCTTTTGTTGCCACCTCTTGAAATCTGCCCCACCAAATTTCTCAGGCTTCTCACCATGCGGGTTGACATGGAACGTTGTTGGAACAGCAACGGTGACTTGCTGAATGCCACCAGCAGCATTCCCACCATTCACTCCAGCAGAGTTCAGTGTTAGCACGACAGGAATGTTTCCTCCAACCACGTTGGCAGCCATGTTTTCTCCCGCGTTAGTCATAGTGATAACTACAAATTTAATACACCAAAAAATTAGTAATAGTTTCAATTCGAGGAAAGAACCATAAACAACATAAACGATTTAGTCTTAAGATTGTTGTTAAATAAGTGGGTGTTTATGGAATATTAAGAATTAAAACGTGTAACAATGAAATCAGAATGAAGAAACAACATTACCATATTACCGATCAATTGGATAATACATTACCAATGAAGAACAGAAAAGAAGATTGAATGAAAAAAAAGCCAAGCCCAGAGTAGTCTCTGTCTCCTTAAGACTAAATCGCCTCCCCACCGTCGGTTTGCTTAGAGGAATACAGACGACAGTCTCGCAGGATAGAATGGCCACAGCTTTGCACGGAATGGAAGCTTCACACCGGGCAACTCTCGGAAACAACAAAGGCAACTCTCAACTCTCTCTAAGAACAAATGCAAATGCTTTGAAGGTGTGATTTGTGAATGATATGGAGGCCTCTATTTATAGTGCTTGGGAGGCATCAAGGATTGGACGAAAATGGATTGGAAGCTCATCTACACAGATAATTCCAATATTTCTTGAGAATAATCAAAACACAGATAATTAATTGAACAGATAAAATTTAATCTGTTTGTTCTACACGGATAAATGTGTAATCTGTTATTTGTTTATCTGTTTGAGCCCCACGGGTTGGGTTGGGCCGAGACAAAGTTTCTGGATTGGGCTGGAAGTCTACTGGCCTGTGGGCCAATCAAGGAAAGATCTAGAATAGCCTAAGAGCCCATTGGTCTGTAGTCCAAAAAGAAAGGAAAGCCCTGGACTGATTCGGCCTATCACACACACACAAGCGCGAATCGAACAGGATCGGACGGACGATGGCGGGGCTGGAAGTCTACTGGCCTGTGGGCCAATCAAGGAAAGATCTAGAATAGCCTAAGAGCCCATTGGTCTGTAGTCCAAAAAGAAAGGAAAGCCCTGGACTGATTCGGCCTATCACACACACACAAGCGCGAATCGAACAGGATCGGACGGACGATGGCGGTGCGCGCGTGTGTGGTCATTTTTGCATAAGGTGCATTCTTTCCCTCCCACAAAAGCTTAGGTGCCCTTGGGCTCAAGCCATTAGTTCAACCCTCACTCCTATAAACAAGAGTTGGTTCACTTAATCCTCCAATGTGGGACTTTTATTCTTCCTCAAACTTAGTCATGCCCAAATGGCTTACTTTGAAATAACATTTCATTCACTATATTCATGACTTTGAACAAGTGAATACACATAATTATTCTCCACATGAAACTTGGTAGATTCATGTTTAGTTCCAACATATCCAATAATTGGATCTCATTTCAATTCATGGTCAAAGACATGAATTTCCAACAAAAACCATATATATAAATTTGATAAAACGTTTACAATTCCTTTTGCCAAGTTCTCATGTTTTGATAATATTACATAATAACCTCTTTCGAAAGTCGAACCAACATTTCTTTCTCAATGTATGTAACTAGACAATCATTAAGCAAATAATCTCCCATTCGATTCACGAGCTTCACAATTTTCATAACTGAAAATGCCCTCTATGGTTATAGTTACCACATGTAAAGTCAATGTTAGTGTTATTAGTTTATACAAACGCAATACATCAAGTTATATCTTATCGCAACAATTTTCTCTACAAGATTAGCAATCTCGTGAACCCTACAAATTCAATCGAACACTTTTATTTTTTCTAGGGGTGGGAATTGGTCGGTTTGGTCGGTTATATTACGACGGAATACCCGGCCGAAATATCGGTTTTTTTATATACTAAAAACCGATGACCAACGGTTTAGAAATACAATATATGAATACCGACCAAACATGTTCGGTTTATACGGTCGGTTTTTCGGTTTTGGGCCAAAAGTATGGGCCTAGTATAATATAACTCAATAGTCCAGTATCATTGCTAAGTAAGTAAAACACTCAAAAATCAACAGCCATTGCAAATGGCCCATGTCAAATACTCAAATGGCCCATAAGTCTTCACCGCTTCAAAGCTAAAATAGTAAAATACATATTACAAATGCAACAAAAATGTCCCATAAGGCTTGACCGATTGAGATCCAAATAGGCACACTCAGACAGAGTTAAAAGTAAGATTAAAATTCCAAATGCTTTGCTTCAAAATGATGCTGTCAACAATAAGTTCGACAAAATGATGCTGCCAACAGTCCAACAACATGTTCCAAAATTCCAAAATCCAAATGCTTTGCATCTGCCAGTCATACACAGTAGCCAGCAAGTTAAAAATTCAAAATAAACATCAGCCAACAATTCAAATAAAGTAATAAACAATAGCCAGCAGACCTAATATACATATGTAACATTATACCTATCACAATACCAACAAAACACAGCAGCCCAGCAAGTCAAATTAAGCATTTAAGTCATCAAGCAACATCTTGATCTTCCTCCACATTTGTAAGGCCACATTTTTCCATAAACTCTGTATACACAATTATGACAAATGTATAAGTGACATAGACAATAAGAAGCAATCTAGCAAAGTAATGCCAATTCAATTGTTGAATAATTAAAGTAGGTTGATACATACCATTCTTAATCTTTTCATGATGTTCAACGTCATCCATGGCTTCTCGAAGCCTAATTGACATAGAGGAAGAACGTATCCAATTTTGGGTGCAAATGAGGGACTCGATCACAGTAGGAGACAAAGAACTTCTGAATGAATCAATAACACGTTCAGCAGTGCTGAACGTTGACTCAGAAGCCACTGTGGACACAGGAATTGCAAGGACATCCCTTGCAATCAATGAAAGTACATGGTATCTACTTGCATTAACCTTCCACCATGCAAGTAGATCAAAATTTTCATTATCCTCTTCCAAACTCTCCACCAAATATTTCTCAACTTCATTCTTGTTTTCCATAGATTGGGATTCCTTCAAGTGCTTGTGAAAGTTTGCCAATCTTGTTGCCCTAGTCTCCGTAGGAGGCATTTCGTTGCTCCACAACTGTTGACTCACCATTCCTTGTGTATTAGAAACACTACCACCTTCTAGATATGCATTATATAGGCGATTCAAAGTGTCTTTCACTTTGATTGTTATCCCCGACATTACATCAAAAGAGAACTCTATCATCTTCAATTTGTATCGAGGATCAAGCACAAGTGCAACAAACAACAAGGGGTTCATCTTATCAATGTCTCCCCAATACTTTTTAAACTTGGCTATCATGTTTTCAGCAACACTTTTCAACACACATTTCCACCATTGCACTCGTGCTCAATTGTATCTTGAATTGTCAACAATTCCATAGCAAAACTATTAGCTGTGACAAATTTAGTGCCTGAAAAGCGCAAAGTTGCATCATAGAAAAGCTTAAGAAACTTGGCAAACAACCTCACTTTATCCCAATCATCAGCGTTAGGAACCCCAAAAAGAATTCTCCTTCCTCCCTCACAATGCTCATCCTCATAAGCGGCTGCACGTAAAAAGCTGGTATCTTCCTCCTCTAATCTTTCAAAAGCTTTTTGGTAACTCTCAGCCCTCTCTAACATTTCATAAGTGTAATTCCACCTTGTAGGCACATCTAAAACCAAATTATGTTTGCATGACAACTTTTCTTTTTCTGCACATAATTTAAAAAGTTTTGATCTTTGTGGAGATGACCTAACCCATTTCACTGCATTTCTTACCTTGACTATGCACTCATCCATATCTTTTAATCCATCGCAAACAATAAGATTTAAGATATGTGCACAACATCTCACATGCAATAATTCATGATTCAATAAAGTGCATTTTCTAGATTTCATCTTTTTCTTCAAGAAATCAATCAACAAGTTATTTGAGGATGCATTGTCAACAGTAAGAGTAAGAATCTTATCTATTCCCCAACCCAGTAAGCATGTTTCCACAATTTTTCCAAGTGTTGAACCCTTGTGATCTTCTACAATGCAAAAATTCAGAATTCGTTTATGCATGATCCAATCACTATCAATGAAGTGTCCTGTGAGACACATGTAATTCAAGTTTTGGACAGAGGTCCATGTGTCTGTAGTGAGACAGACACGTTGCCCTCTAAGAGCCTTTCTCAAATTATTCTTCTCAATCGAATACACTTCAAGGCACTCTGAAGTCATTGTCTTACGACAAGGAAGTTTAGTCCATCTAGGGCAAATTTCACGTACAAATGCCCTAAACCCCTCACCCTCCACATGTCTAAAAGGCAATTCATCTATTATGATCATGCGGGCTAAGGCTCACTTTGCTTTCTTCTCATTAAATGGTTTTGTCAATGATGTAGCTGCCTCACCAGGCGTTAAGGGTTTAAAATCCAAAGTGGACTGCCCCTTTACCAATTGGTTCTCTTTGGTCATAATCCTCAATGGATTATCCTCAGCAGTACATACATTAATTAAATGGTTACCCAAAACCCCAGTACCATTCTATTTTGAATCAGCAGCATAACCTTTTCCACAAAATTTACAAAACGCCTTACGTTTACCAGTTTGATTTTTAGGCACATTATAATAATTCCACACCCATGATCTTTTTCTAGAAGAAGTATTAGGTTCACTAACCGCTGGCACTGGATTTGGTGGAAGCGTTGAGCAACCCTCTACATTTACTTCTCCACACGTATTTTTCGCAGTGTCAATACATGGCTCTTGATCTTGAGCCATGACAAAGTACTAATCTGCAAAGTGCAAACGAAAAAATGCAAATTTATTAAATCAATACTTGCAAAACGTACATCACCATTCTCCAGGTTCAAAATTAATTTCAAGAAATAATAAAGAAAACATAACTCACCAGGTTAATGCCTTAATTGGAGGTTTGAACTTTGAGGCACAACAATATGAAAAATTCCTCTGTCAATCGTAAGCTCTTTGACCTGCAAACAACAATTGGAGTATCATTTTGGTAAAATCCCTAGATCATGATAGTTTAGACTAACCCTAAATGGCTAAATCATCAAATCATAAACCAATTTCAGCCGTAAATCAGTAAATCACAGAGGTATAGAAAGTTGAGACTAACCCTAAATCGTGATTGTGTTGGGTTTGTTGACTGTTGAGAAGAGAGAACTGAGAAGCCCTAAATCAATAAATCGTGATGAAGTATTGAAGTAGAGATGTAAGATTGTAAGGGGTTGAGCTGCTTATTGTGACCCCCTGAACGTAAGAGATTGACGTCTGAGTCTGACTGACAGACTGAGTCTCTGAGAGGCAGTGAGAGGTTGAGTCGAGAAATCGAGATGAGCGACAGAACTGGAGAAGACGGCGTCGCCGTAGAGTCGTATACGAAGAGTGGAGAAGATGAGAAGTGAACTCAGGGAGAGTACTGGAGAAGACAAGACGAAGAGAACTTAGAGTCTTAGAGAAGTCAGACTCGTTAGTGGACTAGAATCATGAATAGAGTATTAGAGACTTAGAGTATTAGACTATTAGTATTATATTATCTAATAATTATCTATAATTATATATATATATATATAAATTATAATATTTAATAATTCGGTCGGTTCGGTTTTACAAAAAAAAAAAGTCCATTAATTTTTAAAAAAATTTGAGAACCGGCTAAATATTCGGTTTTTTAAAAAGAGAATTATGTGAACGGACCAAACGAACGGTTCGGTCGGTCGGTTCGGTTTTATCGGGTTTTTTTCACAGCCCTAATTTTTTCCCTCAGTATTTTAGGAGAAACGGAATAGTTAGGTTAAAATTTTTAATTTTTTTTCTATGTATCTTTGTTATTAAAAAATTTGCCAACGAGGGGCGGCTGCCCACCCTTGGCAAAGGGTGGTTCCACCCCTGGCTATACTCGTCTATCATTTCCAAAAAAAATAAAATAAATGTTATTCAGTACACTGAGAGTATTTGATTAATAATATAATATAAAATCCTTTGGAGTATGAAAATGTCTATTAAATTTTTTTTAATTTAAAAAATTAGATGAGGAGGTGTTCATCCCATATGTTCTCTGTGTTAACTCTATAACCATTGTCTGGTGAATAAGATTAAAAAAAAATTGAGACAAGAAAATAATTGCTTGATATGCCCTTTCTCAATTTATGTAATTGACGTGGTCTCAAATATGAAAGGAATCTCATATTTGGTAGCTAAAAGTCAAACAAAACAAAAACAAATATTTCCAAATTAATGTCGTTTAACAAGAGAGAATGCCAACCAAATTACTAATTTTCTTCTTGAGTATACATATTTCAATAATAATTATATCAATAATCCATAATTATAAGGTATAATGAATGAATTAATTTCACATCAACGTTAGTTAGGAAAGTTGTTTAATTACCATAAATAAATAATATTTGGACTTAAATCAATCAATGAAAAAGAAAAATAAATTTGTGGGACCCCACTGAGTTGGGTCCCACTAATGACTGTCCTTTTCATTCCTTCCTCCTCGGTATTCGATCTCCTCCGCGATTCCTCTCTAACCACCATTTTCAAGTTCAAACTTCAAACAGGCCTCTCTCTTTTCACTCGCCGACACACTCAACCAGGAAAAAACGAAGAAGAAAATGAAGAATAACGTCAACACCAAGCTCATACTTCTACACCCTTCAATCCACAAATCAAACGGAGGAGGAGGAGGAGGAAGTCTCTCTTCACATCGTCTCTGGTTTCTCTTTGTGATCACATTTTTCACATTAGCATTCGCTTTCACTCTTTTCACCACTACAATCCCCATCTCCGCCACTACTTCCTCCGCCGAGAGTGACTCCGTTTCCACCCCTCTACCTCCCTCCGTCGCCTCCGCACTTCTGCACTACGCCGCCACTGTCAACGCCACCGACGGGATGACGGCCTCAGAGCTCTCCGCCATTGCCGGCGTCATCCACCGTTGCTCGCCCTGTAATTTGCTAGTTTTTGGACTCACTCACGAGAGTCTTCTATGGAAATCGTTGAATTTCCATGGACGCACGATCTTCCTCGACGAGAACCAGTACTGGGTCTCGGAATTTGAGCGAGAACACCCAGAAATTGAGGCATACGATGTTCAGTACACAACAAAAGTCAGAGAGATGCCGGAACTTCTTTTGATTGCGAAATCACAAGCGAGAACAGAGTGTAGACCCGTACAGAACCTTCTGTTCTCGGATTGCAAGGTTGGGATCAACGATTTGCCGAATCACATATACGACATCGCTTGGGATGTGATTGTAGTGGACGGGCCAAGTGGGTTTTCTCCGAAGTCACCGGGGAGGATGTCGGCGATATTCACCGCGGGAGTGCTGGCGAGGAGCAAGAAGGGTGGGCACAAGACGACGCATGTGTTTGTGCACGATTTTGGTAGGGAAATGGAGAGGGTGTGCACTGAAGAGTTTCTGTGTGAGGAGAATTTGGTGGAGACTGTAGAATCCTTGGGGCATTTTGTGCTGGAAAGAATGGAGAGCAATAGTTTTCAATTTTGTAAGAATACGACGTCGTTACATTCATCGTCATCGTCGTTAATGGATGAAGATGAGGATGATGAGTGAGTTGGGTCATAACTATCTCTCCTTTTTTTTCTTCTTTTTTTTACATATCAATGTTTATAAATTTTCAGAAACTGTTGCTTCAAATCAATGATCAAATATCAAAATTGGTAATTTTTGTAGTTGGTTTTCGATTGCTGTTTGTTTGGTAAGGAAAGGGGGGAAAGCAACCATTTTAGAGTGAGGCAAGGTGTTTGCGCAATAAAGGAGAAGCAAACAAAAACCGTGGTGTTAAGATTAAGCTTTATAGATTGATGTGAAGAAAAGAAAAAGGAGGAGGAAGCAATTCTTCTTTTCTGATCTTAACGGCGCCGTATTTCGACTGACGAAAATACGATGCAGGCGCTGCTTTTGAAGATTCGGGTGTGATTTTCCGCTAACGGCGGTTGCACAGTGAAATTCAGAGTTCAGACCAATTACTTCTGGTCACGTGAATCACGTGACCAAAACGTACGCTACGACAGAGAGAAAGAGACTGGAGAGATGTCTGAGTGTCGGTGGCGGTGATAGGTGAACATGGGCTTGTAGCAGTGAGGGCAAATACAATGGTTGGTGAATAATAGGGATACTAAACTGTATTGAGAAACATGTTTTGTTGATGTGGATAAGAATGAAAATATATTATCTCTTGTCATTGTACAATGGTGTTAAATAGATATTGGTATGAGTTAATTAATTTTGATGGTAAATGTTTAAATAACATGCAACAATATATATACTCTTCGAAATGATTTTCTATTAAATTACATTAACCATAATACTTATTTTAATTAATAAAAT
The DNA here is from genome assembly GCF_013401445.1 of Tripterygium wilfordii. Taxonomy (NCBI): domain Eukaryota; kingdom Viridiplantae; phylum Streptophyta; class Magnoliopsida; order Celastrales; family Celastraceae; genus Tripterygium; species Tripterygium wilfordii. Next base: position 7,090,229 of record NC_052253.1, read on the forward strand.
TTTACACCCAATAAATAAAATATTTAAAAAAAAAAAGAGTAAATGATGAAAGAAAAAAAAAATTTAATAAAATGTAAATGCAGTTGGTGTTATGTGCGGGCCCACACCAATTAGGCAAGTTGATGTCCCAATAGAAGTCTTTGTTCCCCAAATTGGTCCAGTAATTTTAATTGTCAAAAAGTCTACCATTGTATGGATTGTACCTCTCCATTTCTTATTAAAGATCCATTTAACCCATCCATTCTTGTCAAAAAAGTCCACCATTGCATTTGCCCTGATGAGACATAGCAGATGGCTGCATAATGTCGTTTTGGAAAATTATTAACTCAAGTCTCTACTTGTCACACACTGACACACACAACATTAATGAAAAACAATAAAACAGAAGGAAGAACAAGATAGAATCACTATATGGTGTCAGCACAAAATGGATGCGGTTAGGGGTGTCTACAACCGATCTACAATCGAGAAATTGATCTATAATAATGGTTATTCAATTTTCGAATATGGTTTTTCGATTATGGTTTCGGATACTGTTATGATTTTGATAAATTTTTGAATATTTTTGCTGTTATGATTTTTTCGATTAGGTTATGATTATAACCGAATAATATTAATATATATTATATATATCATCTATGATATATTATATTATATATTATATATATATATTAGATTTTATATATTTATATAAATAAGTTACATATTGGGATATGACAATATTGGAGGCCAAGTAGTATTGTAAAACTCTTCATAACAAATTATAAATTTAGATACAAATTAACCTAATCATTACACAAATTATAAATTAAGATTGATTAGTTGAAACTCATAGTGACTTTATCATCTTAAAATTCATACAAATTAAGATTGATTATTGCTAAAGCGAAAGTGGGGAGACATCTTCATGTATGTTTTCTTTTTTTTTCTTTTTTTTTTGATCATATTATTTCTCTCGGTCTTGTAAATTTATTTTTCTTTAATTGTGATGAGATAATATATTTATTATCATTATCATAAATTTTTATCAAACTTTGTTAGATGGAGTTGGAGTCGATCATGGGCAATTTTCTTACTCTATTTGAGATTTATTCATACTTCTTCCATTTTTTCGAAAACCGAAACCGATCTGATCCAAAAAATATGGTTATTTTTGTTTGGTTATCCGAACTTAAATGGTTCGGGTATGGATTCTAAAGTATCATAACCGAATCAATTCGGACATTTCGGTTTTGGTTAAAAATCGAATTGAAAACCGAATGGACACCTTTAGATGCGGGGGTCCAGGGTAGTGCCCTGAATTTTTTTTGGTTCATTTACATAATTGATTTAAGAATATAAAGCCCAATCACATTAATAATTGTTCATAGCAGTAAAAAAATACATTATAATTTATTACAATTGTTCTCTACGAGTTTTCATATTTTCAAAACACGATATTACTACGTCATTAGTAATAGTTCCAAGCAACTATTTTTGTTTTATAACATACAAAACACGATATTATAACATCATTAATAATAATTTCAAGCAACTATTTTTGTTGTATAACATATAAGACAATCATTTAAAATTTGATCACTCATTTGGTTGCGCAAATATGTTTGATAATATTCATTTAAAAAAAAAATATATTTTTAACACTTGTTGTTGTTATAGACAAAACCAATGCTAATTTCAATAGCCGATACACCAAACGATACGAAAGATGCTTCCTGATACACACTAGCAGTCTAGAAAGATCACAAAGCCCTTCTAATTGACCAAATGTCATCTTTTCATAAATCTATAATGTATGAGAGATTGAGGGGCTTGGGCATGTTGGGGTTGACAGAGTAAATGACACACAATAGAATTGGGTTAGGGTCTAAGACTTGGTGAACTTGATATGCTTTAGTAGACCATGGGCTTTATTTTTTTTGATTGGGAGCCTAAGCATCAAATTATAAATAACATAGACTATACTTTGTTGAAAATTTTGTACGTCACTGGGGCCACGTGCCCCAGTGCAATAACAGTAGGTCTGCCTTTGTATATAATCAATAATATAGTACGAGTAAGTACATAATACATTATATAGTAACAGTAATGAAAACTAGTCTTTAGAGCACGCACAATGGTGTGTATTTGCTTGGGTATGAAAGTAAAAAAGTGACATTTTCTTGGCCAATCCAAAAATTTTATGCTCCAACAATGCATATTTATTGGTTTATTTTTAATTGCCCAAACATGAAGGCATGGAGCATGCAATGTCCACATGTTGGCCCAAAATGAGACCCACATCTCACACATTCATATTTTTACCTTTAAATCAATATTGAATCTCACCTCTATTATACAAACAGTAAAACCAATAAATTTACATCATTATGATTGAGACATTCATTCCCTATTAAACCTCACAAATCACAATTGCTCAATAGAGCATTCACCATTGTGGTTGCTCTTACTCTTTAAAATGCATGACAATCTTTTTATTATATTTGCAAGTCACTTATAAATAATAAAAACCTCTCACTTGTTTTATTCGAAACCCTCAATTGGAGAGAAACAGTCATGGCGAAACCATCGAAGCCGCTCTCTTCGTCACCCAATGTGATGTCCGATGCAACAAATTCTTCGTCGGATGAGGAGCAAGTACGGGATCAGATTCAAGAGGAAGATGATGACGAGGAGCAGCTCCAGGCAATAGCGCAGTTTGTTGATGACGACGACGAGGCCCGGCTGGCTTTTTGTGCTCACGATAAAGTGGGAAAAGAAGGAGAAAGGAAAGGCTAAGTAGGTTTTATTTTTATGGGTTTAAGTGCTCTGTAAGGTAAAGGAGGTGTTGGACAGTATTTGGGCTTGGAGAAGAATGTATGCAACACAATATTCTTTAGACCTATGATTTGGAAGGTCCAAAATGCAATTCATTCTAACATCAAGAATCTTATTCTCAATCAACTTCCTGCATTGTGACCCAACTTGGGTGAAATAATTGTATGAAAATGAAAAGTTCACTGAATTAGACAGATTACACACTATCTCAGCACATGCCCATATAATTTGTTTTGGGCAAAGTTCAAGGGAGCCATTTTGGACAGGCAACCAAATGAGTCTAGTATTGGGCCTGTCAACTGGTTCAAGCCCACACCAAACACAGTGGGGTTCCTCAAGAATTCCATCTCGTACGGCAAACACCCTGTGAGTTTGTTGTTCAAGAAGAGGATCTCGACGAGCTTCGTTGATCGAGATCGAAGTTGATCAGATTTGGTGATCATACAATGTCGTTGTGGATCCAAGATTGTGAGGTAGATTTTTGTCCTAGACTTTACTAAGTCATAACCGAGTATTACTACTCTGTTTGGTGGAGCGACTATGCTATTTCACACATTTCACCAAACTGACGTATACCCTTCAAAATTAAAAGCTCCTAAATGGAGCTTATTTCTACAAGTACTTTAGTGTACAAATATCTCATATATTTTCCCAATATAAGCTTTGATAACCAAATCTGACATATTATTAGTTTTTTACCAATCATGACATATTTGACAGTTTATAAATTAATCGTACCCTTGGAATAGTATTTTATGTATTAATCAGGGCTGACTCTAGGGTGAGCCAAATCTGCTACTTGGGGCTTAGCCCATAAGGGCACTAGATTTTTAAAAACATTTCAGCCTACATTAGTCCAGCAACCCAAAATTAGCTCAACCCAAAAATAAGCCCAAAAAAACATAACCACTTCCGTTAATGTCTCCCTCAGCCGCAAAATAAGCCCAGAAAACCATAACCATTTCCCTTGCCTTCTCCCTCTCCTCTCCATCAACGTCAATCCAAAAATAAGTCCAAAAAAATTAATAACATGCATTGAGTAACTGACCTCCTGACACACAAGATGAAGAAGAGCCAAGGAGGGAAGACGACGTCGAAGACTGCTGATTCTGAAACTCTCCTTCCACCTTCGGTCTCCATCTTTTTGCAAGACTGCTACTAAAGCAGATCAGTAGACGACGAAGCATTGGCGGTCGGTCCCTTGCTTACATAGTTACACCGGAACTAAATCATTGTGCTATTTATAAAGCACCAAGAGCATATTTTATATTTATGTTTTGTATTTATATTTTGTTGTAAATTTATTGATCACTTTTGATATAAAAATTTTGTGAGTACCATCTCACTTTGTGTTTTTTTTCCTTTACAATAGGACACCGCTATACAGCATTACTTTGGGCACCAAAATGACTAGGGCCGACCCTAATTAATATTTGCTTTAAATAAAACTAGTTGGAGCCTCTAATAAGCTATAGCTAGCTAAGTTTTTATACTTAAAATACATTCTAATAAAACTTACGTATGGTGAATGATGATGCACTCATAAGAATTGTGTTTGGGCTTTTGGTGCAACAACGGAATTGGTGACCAGCCCATGTTGAGAAATCAAATACAAACCCATGCAATGGCATGTACAAAATGAAATGGCATGTATCAATGATTAATAATTTATTAAATATGATTGATCGTTAAAACTTTAATGTACTTAACGATACTAACAATTTATACCAATAAAATGACATAGATACATAATGGCTAAAGTATTATTTATATCTTTAAACTATCCATACTTTTTCGATTCTATCCTTAAATTATGAACTCAGTTATTTTTATCCTTGAACTTTCAAAAAAATTCCGTTTCTGTCCTGAGTCATACTTCCGGTGACATTTCCGGCAGATTTTGCTGATTCGGCTTCAAACTCTGACAAATTATACACATGACATGATGATGTGTCAAAAATTTAAAAAATAAATCAAATCTATCTGAAAACAAATTAAAAAGAAATTCAAAAACTGATTTTAAAAAATAAAAAAATGATTTCGAGAAAATAAAAAATTGAACTACTGCCAAATTGAAATTTTTTTTCTGTGTTCTTCACTTCTTCTTGAATTCAACTCCCCACCGACGATGGATCTCACATACTTCAACTCTCCACCAACGTCATAGTGCGAGCCACGACACTGGCAAAACCAGTCATCAAAGTTCAAATACAGGTTCTCTCTCTGATAGTTCTCTAATTGGTAAAGCTAAGTCACACAAATTTGAGATCTCTGTTTGGTTCAGCGCCGTCCCCTTCTACTCTTTTTCTTGGGCCCGCTGGAAGCAGTATCGTGGTTTGGGATTGTGCTCCCTTATTGGCTCATGAGTCTACTCTCGATCTGTTCCTCTGATCTAGGTCAATATTTTCCTTGCCTCTTTCAGCTCTTGGATTGGGGATTTCTTTCGCTCCCTTAATGGGTTTGTCAGGTTGGGTTTGTTGAGGTTCTTGGTGTGTTCTCTGAGGTTATTGGATCTGTGTTCTTGGGTTCTTCTAATAGTGTGTTCAGGTGGTTGTACTTGATCTATGGGTTTTGTTGATTGTTGACAGATGTGGGTTTTATTGATTCTTACAAGTTCCTCTTTTGTATTTTTCGTGCAAATTCATGGTTTGCTAGTGTGTTCTAATTGCTGGAGAGTCATTGCAGAAGATGGAATTCGTGGTTTGGTAAAGGAAGAAGAGGAACAGTACACAATTGGAGAGAAAAATACATATTTTTTTATTTCATTTTATGTGAAAAAGTTGATAATTTTTTTTTTTACTTGTTATCACGCCACATGTACAATTTGCTGGAATTTGAATGCCACATCAGCACAATCCATCGGAAGTTTCACCGGAAATGTGAAACAGGATAGAAACGAAAAAATGATTGAAAGTTCAAGGATAAAAATAACTGAGTTCCTAATTTAGGGATAGAATCGGAAAAACATGGATAGTTTGAGGACATGAATAATACTTTAGCCGATACATAATGTGTGTGTTTGGTGAAGCGTTGTGGAAAGCTTATAATCTAGCTGTCCCGTTTTGATCCAACGCTTCACCAAACACCTCGCATAAGCTAGCGGTAACACACTCAAACCGCTAGCTTTATCGGTGTAAAAAATAATCTTCAATTTGAAGATTATTTCAGAGCTTAAATGGAAAAGCTCATTCGTGTTTGGCCTGGTTGTGTTCTCAAATTGGCACGATCTGCATCATCTCTCCGTCTCATCGGCATCGAAGCTCAACTCGATCTGCACCGGCTCATCTCTCCGTCTCATCGGAACCAACTGGATCAACCCCACTCACTGCTGTCTTTCTTCGCTGTCCGACGAACGCAAGATAGGTTCTTCAAAGTTTAGTTGCTTGTTCGGTGAAGAAGCTACCTACTCTGTCACGGTAAGCACAGATCCCTGCGAATACTTTGTTGTTTGCTCATTTGCAGTTAGATTTCATTGAACAAGCTTCTATGTAACCATCTCTGTAGTTTTGGGTTTTTTTTTATAAAGAAAAACCTGCTTGGATATTGTCTTTGACACTGAATTCTCTGCTTGCTTGAGTTTTTTTTTCAATTTCGTTGTTGTTTGGTGTGTTAATTCACTGCTTTAGGACCTTGTTCTTTGAATTTATAGTAAGATGAAAGTTGCTGCTCTTCGTATTTCTAGGGTCTTTGCCGACTACATAGAGGCTCTTCCTGCTAATCTTTTTCATGTAAATTGTCATTACAAGTTTCACACCACTAGTTTGATGTTTCCAGTTTGTGATTAGTAGTAATGATTGTAGTGGTTAGGTTTTGGTTTCAAAATTTTGGCCTAACCTGTCTAGATTTGCCCCAAATTATAAATATTTCAATTCCATTATGTTGATGTTGGAATGATATTATCAATGGCTATCGTTAATCAAATTAGTTAACTTCTGGTTTTGTTCTTTTTCCTTTGAATTTTTGTTTTTTTGTTGTGATTTTTGTGCTCTAATTGGATTGAAAGTACATTCCCGAGTCATCTTACTTGACTGGGCTATTGGTAGTGAATGCTTTTGCTTACTCAATTGAATTTATCTCTCAATTTTCCATAACAGAGAGATCTCTGTCGATTCAATATGTTATGGTATTGTTCTGTTGCCTAGCTCTCCTTTTAAATTTTTAATGTCCCTTACTAGGGCTACTTTGTCTCTGGTTGCCTTTCCTGTGCTGCATAGAAACTGCAGATTCTTGGTAGTTAACCAAGAAAATGGTTGCCGATTCTTGGTAGTCAAGTAAAAAATAACTTTCATTTGTAACATGATCCCATGCTTTGCTGGGAGGGCATTGAAAGTTCAAAGATGGTAGTTTTAGAATTAATCTGAATTGTTCATTATGGTTTGGTTTATTATTATTATTACATCTCATAGTGTCTATTATGATTACATCTCATGTTTGTCTTTTACATGTACACCTAATGTTTAGATATGTCAAGGAAAGGGAAGGATAAAATGGCTTCATATCAGGGTAGCAATAATGAGAGAATTAAATGGGATAATTCGAATACGCGTGTCTTGGTTGAGATATGTGTTGCTGCTATGAAAGCTGCCAAGCGAGTCCCTGGCACTCGTATACCAAAACTAGAATGGGAAGAACTTGTTGTCCAATTCAATGCTAAAACAGGACATAATTATCAAAAACAATCATTAAAGAATAAATGGGATTTGCTTAGAAAAGACTGGACGTTATGGGTGAAGATGACTACCCAAGATACGGGTGTTGGGTGGGATGCTGTTACTGGCACAATAAATGCAACCGACGAATGGTGAGAAGAGAAAATTAAGGTACATGTATTATAATAAACTGTAAAATATATTCTGCTACCATAATTGCATAATTATGCATTTATAATGAATGCAATTTTTTTATTACTTTGCAGGAGAACAAGGAATATGCCAAGTTCCGTAAACATGGCTTCAAGAATAAGGCGGACCTTGAATTCTGTTTTACTGGAACATATGCTACTGGTTCAGCAAGATTGGCACCGTCTAGTGGATACATACCAACTCCAAAATACCATTCTAGTGATGATAATCAAAATACCCAACTTGACAATGAATTGGAAACTTGGTTTGGAGAAGGATATGTGTCTGAGCCACCCAACATTGATCCACCCAATGAAGTACAACTTGAAGAATCAACTGAGAGAGTTCTTGATGATGATATTTCTTTTGCGAGTTCACCTTCTAAGGGTGTTCCGGTGACACCATCTCACACATCCGAATCAATGGGAAAGAGATCATTCGAGGGTTCAGTTAGCAGGAAATCAAGTAAGAAGCGATCAGTCACCAGAGCTGATGAACATGAGACAATGCAGAGGTTGGTGAGTGCTGTGGAGTCCCATATGTCTGTGAGTAACCCAATGGCAGCACCTACGGGTCAATATGTCAAGAAGACCACTGTGGCTATGGCTATGGATATTCTGAGTCAGATAAGGAAGGAACATGGAATTTCTAATAAGCTTATTATCTTTGCAGCTGAGTTGTTTTCTGATAATCGTGCCAAAGCGGACATGTTTTGCAACTTGGACCCTGATTTGAGGCTGCCATATCTAGAGCAGAAATATGAGGAGAGCAGAAATATGGGTGGTGTGTGTTGACACTGACTTTGGATGCATTTTATTATGTCTTTTTGTGGATATTCCAATCTAGGTTAATGATAGTATTAAGTTGACAGTACTAATATTATTAACTACTAAATGTATGGGTACTGTATGGAATATTTTGAACCATTAATGTGTTATGTGTTGTTGTTTTTAACTATAATACATACTGGTGTTCTATAATTGAGATTGCATATGTTGTCTATTATATGTTCTAGTTTTTGGACTTATAAGTTACTCACGGGATGTGTTTTTTTCTTTAATGCATTTGATTATTTTGAGCAAAACTCACGGATATTCCTTTACATTCAGGCAACAGCACAACTGATATGGGTGGTCATGAGTTTGATGATACTGATGATGATGATGAGTATGATGAGATGGATGATGATGAGTATGACGATGAATGTGAGTTGAACCCTAAAAGGACTAACGATTTTATACTCCTAGCGTCTGTAACTGCAGCTGCAATTTATCATCGGAGAAGACGGGTTGCATTTTTTGATAAGATGTCGTGCAGGACATCTAAATTACAGGGTGCGAAATGGGTTGCTGAAATTTTACATGGACACCCAGATAGATGCTACCAAACTTTTAGGATGAAGAAAGAGATTTTTGGAGACCTATGTTATCAACTAAGGGATAAGTACATGTTACGAACAAGTAACTACGTTCAAATACCCGAAATGGTTGGGATGTTCCTCTTCATATTGGGCCATTGTGCAGGGAATATATTGGTGCAGGAATGTTTTCAGCATTCTGGAGAAACAGTTAGCAGGATGTTCCATGAGGTATTGCATAGTGTGTACTTGTTATCATTGGACATTATTAAACCGAGGGAGAACCAGTTTGAAGAAATCCCAGTTAAGATTAGGAGTGGCTCAAAATATAACCCTTTTAAAAATTGTGTTGGTGCCATCGATGGAACACATATCCCAGCTGTGATTCCTAAATCTGACAGAGGTCGATTCATTGGGAGGAAAGGCACAACGACACAGAATGTCATGGCAGCGTGTGACTTTGATATGCTGTACATATTTGTGTCGGCTGGCTGGGAGGGATCAGCACATGATGCACGTGTGTTCCAGGATGCAATTTCAACACCATAATTACGATTTCCAATGCCACCTCGAGGTAAGTCTTACTTTATGAAGTTATTATACTTTATTAACACATTATTTATTGTTTATGTAATTTTTATTTGTAATTGCAACAGGAAAGTATTATCTAGTTGATGCGGGGTATCCTAATAGGACCGGTTTTCTTGCGCCCTATAAAGGTGAGAGGTATCATTTATCTCAGTTTGATAATGGTCGCCGAGCAACAGGTCCACGTGAGGTGTTCAATCACACACACTCGTCACTCCGAAGTGTAATTGAAAGAATTTTTGGGGTTACCAAAAATAGGTTTCCATTATTGAGGAAGATGTCATCTTACCCCTATGAAACCCAGGTTCAAATTGTAATTGCGTGCATGGCACTTCACAACTTCATTCGGTTGAGGGTGACGAATGACGAAGAATTTACAGAAATGGATGAAGGGTCAAGTAGTTCATATGCGGAACCAACTACTGAAGATGATATTATTGGGGTTGATGATTTGCGAGATGACAGGACCATGTCCTCTGTTCGCGATAAGATTGCAGATAAACTTGTACGCATGAGGCAGAGGCAAAGACAGTGAGAGCTTAGAGTGGTATTAAAGATCCATATGTTACATTCTTGGTTGATTAGAAAAACCAAAACATATAATTAATGTTGGTGTATTAAATTTAAATGTGAACATTTAGGTTTATTTGTATTGAAAAAATTCCCAATCTTGGTTGATTAGCAAAATTTATCAACATTTATAATTAAATATGTTTGTGTATTAAATTTAAATGTAAACATTTAGGTTTATTTGTATTAAAAAAATTCCCAATTAATTCTTATATGGTGTTCTAAAAATGAGAACTCATTTATTTGACAAATAACCAAACAATGCCCAATTCAGTAAAGCTTATAAGCTATAAACAGCTTTTGGTTTTGCCAAACACCTCACAGATTATTTCATAGCTTTAAGCTCAGCTTATTTTTCACAGATTAACCGCTAGCGTTGAAAATCAACACAACCGCTCTACCAAACGGAGCCAATATATGGGGTACATAAGATACATACTCTATGTGGCATGCCACAGAGATTATTTTTTAGAAACCCTAAATCTTACATTTAATTTCCCGCTTCTTTCTCATCAAGCTAGCCTTCTGCTTCTTTTTTTTTTTTTTAACTTTTTTATACTTCTCTCTCCAACTTTCTTATTCTCTCTCCTCACCTCTTTTATTTCTTCATTCTTTCTCTCGAGTTTGTGATTGGTGACTTGTAATTATATTACAGTGTCAATTGCACATTGTAATAAATCACTGGATTAAATACACTGTCAATTGCATAGTGTAATAACATATTGGGCTAAATACACCATCGAGCACAGTGTAATAAGCCACTGGAGAGCTAAATATACTGTCAATTGCACAGTGTAATAAGTCACTGAAAAGCTAAATAAGCAAGCAATGACAAGTTTAATCACCAGTGGCTTATTGCTACTACAAAACTTGACAAACTCATTTATAATTGTAAATAAAAACCCAATTACCTTGTCTGGCAGCAACAATGTAAAGCAAAATGAATTTACACCAAAATCCTAATTACATTGCGCATTGAAAGTGTATTTAACTCTGTATATACCCATGACCTGAACCAACACCTTCAAACTAATCAAATCCTTCAAACAACTTTGACAGGGTATGAAGAATATGAGAAAACCAGGAGAAATTGCAACCCAAGGGCATAAAAAATCAAATCAAAAAATATCCCAATACAAGCATATCAAACTAGATAAGAGAACATAAAAAAGAAATCCAAAACCCCCCCACCAACCAGAATCCACGTAGTCCTTTCCATGGCTCTGCCCATCTTCATTGACTTCGTGCGACATCTCTCTCTCTAACGAGCTTGCTCTCTCAATAGGCTCTATTTGTGATAGAGGGTACAACATGTTATGTGGGTCTCTATCACACCAAAGAAACTTGAACTCTGCTCCTCATCTTGATAATTAAGATTTTTCTGGACTAAATACACTGTCAATTGCACAGTGTAATAACAGATTGGGCTAAATAAACTGTCAATTTTAGTGTAATAAGCCACTGGAGAGCTAAATACACTGTCAATTGCACAGTGAAATAAACCACTGGAAAGCTAAATAAACAAGCAATGACAAGTTTAATCACCAGTGGCTCATTTGCTTCTAATCGGTAATTATTCCACTGACAATTATGGTTTTGTAACCACAACCAATTTAGTGAAGTTTGTTCTGAAGTTTTTCCTGATAATGTTGTTAGATTTTTGTTAGACTTTTCAAATTGTTTCTCAATCAGTTGATGTGATTAGACCTTTCAAGATGATTATTTAGGTAAACCTTCCTCTCTTTTTCCAGGGTGTTTTTACTGGACACTGTGGAACAGATTTAGACCATTGTGTGGTTGCTGTTGGATATGGCACTGAACATGGTGTGGATTACTGGATTGTGAGGAACTCATGGGGTCCCAATTGGGGAGAGAGTGGCTACATCAAGTTGGAGCGCAATGTCACTGAGAAAACTGGAAAGTGTGGTATTGCCATGGAGGCCTCATACCCAACAAAGACAGGTGGGAATCCCCCTAAACCTTCTCCTTCGCCTCCATCTCCTGTAAAGCCCCCCACTGCCTGTGACGATTACAACTCAAGCCTTGAGGGAAGCACATGCTGCTGTTTGTATGAATATCAAAACTACTGCTTTGGATGGGGATGCTGTCCCCTTGAGTCTGCTACTTGTTGCGATGACCATTACAGCTGTTGCCCTCACGATTACCCTGTTTGCGACCGTAACGCTGGAACTTGCAGATTGGTAATTAAGATTGCACTTCTCTAATTCATTCAAATTAAGTGGAGGATATTTGTTTTTTTTTTAAACTAACTTTCTTTTGTTTTGCTGATCTCTTGTTTTTTTTTTTTGACAACAGAGCAAGAACAACCCATTAGGAGTAAAATTATTGAAGAGAACACCTGCTCTTAGTGGATGGTTCAAATATTCTCAAGCGGATTATCGGTTCTTAAAAGCACTACAGCGTCATTTGGGGTTTGGAGGGAAGGAAAAGTCAGATTGAAATCTGGTGGGTGGGAGAGCATCATTGGCGATTAGCCCTTGTTGTTGATACACCCCGTTTAATCCCTTGATGAGGTTTCTCATTGTCTGTAATTTCGTGGTGATTATTGTGAATATAACTTAAATCATTTGTATAAGCAACAACTATGGATTTTCACCACAATTTGTGTGTTCATCAAAATGTGGTTGCTGCTCATTTATATGGCAGTTTTTTGCATGCAATTTGATGAGAAGGGGAGAGTATTGACTGAAGATTTGTGTCCGATTCGTCTTCAGTACCAGAAACACTTTTTCATGCGTTATATATATGGGAGTGCCCGGCATCTAGTGATGTTTTTTTGTTGTGGGCATGTGGTTTTCCATAAGTTGAACTCTACCTATGAGAATTTCCCTATTTTTTGCCTGCCTATGACTGAGTATTTCCATAAGTTGAACTCTACCTATGAGAATTTCCCTATTTTTTGCCTGCCTATGACTGAGTATTTATCGGCTAAGGATCTTTGTGTTCTTGCATGTATGTGATAAGGATCTCCTAACAACCAAGGCCCAACCGGACTCCCACCTAGTGGGCCGACTGTAACCAAGGCCTCAGTCAGGCCCGGGCCCGTGGCCCTACCCTCATGAAAACCTTGGCTACTAGGGAAAGGAGACCCTTTCCCCTTATAAACAGGACTTCACTCCCACATCTGAGCGATGTGGGACAAATGCCTAACATTCCCTCGTTCTTACAAGGCCAACGCCCACGTTGGCCCACTCTGTGGCACCAGGCCGAGCCCGGACACACAGGTCGCCCCTTCCGCGGACGCAGCCCCGCCCCGGCCCTCCAGGGACGAGGGCGCTGGACACAAGCCCACAAACGCCCAGCTGGGTGGCTCCGATACCAATTGGTAAGAATCTCCTAACAACCAAGGCCCAACCGGACTCCCACCTAGTGGGCCGGCTGTAACCAAGGCCTCAGTCAGGCCCGGGCCCGTGGCCCTACCCTCATGAAAACCTTGGCTACTAGGGAAAGGAGACTCTTTCCCCTTATAAACAGGACTTCACTCCCACATCTGAGCGATGTGGGACAAATGCCTAACATTCCCTCGTTCTTACAAGGCCAACGCCCACGTTGGCCCACTCTGTGGCACCAGGCCGAGCCCGGACACACAGGTCGCCCCTTCCGCGGACGCAGCCCCGCCCCGGCCCTCCAGGGACGAGGGCGCTGGACACAAGCCCACAAACGCCCAGCTCGGTGGCTCCGATACCAATTGATAAGGATCTCCTAACAACCAAGGCCCAACCGGACTCCCACCTAGTGGGCCGGTTGTAACCAAGGCCTCAGTCAGGCCCGGGCCCGTGGCCCTACCCTCATGAAAACCTTGGCTACTAGAGAAAGGAGACCCTTTCCCCTTATAAACAGGACTTCACTCCCACATCTGAGCGATGTGGGACAAATGCCTAACAGTATGCTTCGGGGTATAGGGAGGAGGCGTAATGTATTTGTTCGTATCATACGAGTGAATTTTCCCATCCTTATCAAGTGGCTACTATGGCTGTAGATGCGGCAGTTTCCTTTGTTGTTGCTCAGTCTAGTATTCTCCAGGCTCCAGCAGTTAATCTCCTTACTATGCCGGATGCTACTAATTCTTCTGACCCTAGATGGTTGCCCCCGAAACCAGTCGTGTAAAAATTAACTGGGATGGGTCAATTAATTCTATTCACTCTATCTCTGGTATGGGTTACTGTAGTACCCGATTTTCGTCCAGCTAAAATACAAAAAAATACAAAAATGAGAAAAAACACAAAAATGCAAAAAAACACATTTGTTGTACCTATAAGCCCATAAATATTCTCTTTCTTGGATTCTTAAGCCCACAAATACTCATATCTTAGCCCAATTCATACCAACCTATGTTCAACATTTGTTGGCCCATTTCATGAAGAGCTAATTTGCTTGTGTCCACTACCATCTTGACCAATGTCTTGATTATCATTTGAAAGCCCACCACATGATTTGTCAAACCCATTACTATTTCCACCTATACATATATACACATATATGTATATCTCTCTTGACATCATTCCATGCATCACCATCATTTTAGTGCAAATTGATGTGCAACTCCACTTAAATTCAATGGTGGTGACTCCATTTACATTCAATGGTGGTGAATCCATCATTTTAGTGCAAATTCAATGGTGGTGACTCCATTTACATTCAATGGTGGTGAATCCACTTACTTAGTGCAAATTGGTTATTCAATGGTGGTGACTCCACTTAGGTTGCCATGGTTGGTCATTCAATGGATGGGTAGCTCCTAATTTCCTATAAATAGAGAGCTAAGGGAGAGAGCTAAAGGAGGAGAGCAAGATAGAGAGCTAGGGGAGAGAGCTAAGGGAGAGAGCTAAAGGAGGAGAGCAAGATAGAGAGCTAGGGGAGAGAGCTAAGGGAAGAGAGCAAAAATAGAGAGCTAGGGGGGAGAAAAAGAAAAAGAGAGAAAGAAAAGGGGAGAAACTTCTTGCTATCAA
The DNA here is from genome assembly GCF_013401445.1 of Tripterygium wilfordii. Taxonomy (NCBI): domain Eukaryota; kingdom Viridiplantae; phylum Streptophyta; class Magnoliopsida; order Celastrales; family Celastraceae; genus Tripterygium; species Tripterygium wilfordii. The sequence goes on from NC_052253.1 coordinate 7,105,372, forward strand.
GTTCATCAATCATCAAGCTTTCCTGTTATTTTTTTTTTGCTACAACAATCTTCTCCAATGCGAGCCTCTACAATCAAGGACTTCAAATTGCAGGATTTTCAAGACCCTAATCTGTCCGAGATTAGCAGACTGCTTTAAACTTTGAATTTTGCTCTGAAATTTTGATATAGTGTTTATTGAGGTGTTGTGACATTGTATATAAAATTTCGTTGCATTTCGACCTCATTTGATAGGTGAAATCAGAGTTGAAAAATCTGTGCGCAATGTGTGGTTTGAAAATCTGTTTTGTGCAAATCTTGATTCTTTGATATGTTGTCATTTCAATTAAGGAAATCATAAGTTGATTTCACTTATCTGGATTATGGACCATATTTGATTTCATTTATGAATTTGCCATAAGTTGGCAATAATGGATTAAATTGGCAAATGACATTTTTTCCAAATAATCATTTATACCATAAGTTGGTATTTAAAATTAAACCTACCAAAAGTTGGTAGGGTATTTTATCATTTACATCATAAGTTGGTATTCAAAATTAAACCTACCAAAAGTTGGTAGGGTATTTTATCATTAACACCATAAGTTGGTGTTTAAAATTAAACCTACCAAAAGTTGGTAGTGTGTCTCCAAATAAAAACTATCATGAATTGATAGTAGTATTCCAAGCTATTTTTTCAAACATTATCATAAGTTGATAAGTGTGTTGAAAGTAATAATTCAAACTTTAACAATTATATCTTGCAAAGAGCAAGTATCCATAAGATAGCCATAAAATTAATTAGGGTAACTGTTTTCAAACGGGAGTTGTGGGGTGCCTAACACCTTCCTCACACTCAATCGATCCCCGTACCCTTTTCTCTGGTTCGCAGGTTTTTACGGTGTCCAATTGCACCTTAAATCAATTGGTGGCGACTCTAAACATTTTTCATCCTTTCAAACGCCGGTCCGCGTCGTGACCCCGGTTGCGACAACTGGCGACTCTGCTGGGGACACCAGGTTTTTAAACCTAAGAGGGTCAAGCCCATATGATTAAACTGATTGGCTACGGTTACTTCTTTTTGTATGATTAATTGTTTGTTTCCTTTATATGGCAGATATGTTGATTTATTTTGTTGTGGTAAAGTATTTGTCATCTCATACATTTACACTCACTGTAGCCTACCAACTGGGCTCTACCTTTAGTATTAGAGAGGGTTGACCACTATTCTCGTGAGATTCCGTCTCCGCATGGGTAGTGGAAGATATCCTCACCGGATCGACTTCCCTTAAAAGTTAAGGGAGGAGCTTTTGTCCCAATAGTTGGGATTTTAAAAGCAACATGATCTGGGACCTCGCGGAATAGTTAGAAAAACTTACCCAAGCACTTTATAAAGCCCTAGATCCATGTCCGAAACCTCCAGAAATTTAGGTTACCCCGTGTAATGGCATATTCTATTTTTGTGTGATTTATTCATTTGTCGTTGATGTTTTGTTTTACACATTTTTAATTGTAATTTCCATTATTGGTTTCTTCTCTCATGCATTCACGTAGGCACAGTCATTGTCAAACTAAATAAGTTCATAGTCATGCATGAGAAACAAAAAAGAAAGAAAAAAGAAAAATACCAATTCACTCATGTCATTGCCATCCTTATAGTACAAGATTACAGTTGTGAATTGATAAAACAATGAAAAATGAACAGCAAAAAATACTGGGGCAGTTTTGAGAAAATTGACTCTTAATTTTCTTGTTGATCGAGTTGGAATGGATCATTCTTTGTCTGATTCTGAGGAGGTTCATGTTTTGGCTATCGATGACAACCTTGTTGATAGAACGGTCATTGAAAGGTTGCTCAAGATTACTTCCTGTAAAGTGACTGCGGTGGATAGTGGAATAAATAGTACTTCAGTTTCTGGGATTACACGAGGAGAATAATTGTTCTGTTGGGTTTGATAGTTTGAAGATGGATTTGATTATCACCGACTACTGTATTCCTGGAATGACAAGATACAAGTTGTTGAAGAAAATCAAGAGATCGTCTGCCTTGAGAGAGATTCCAGTGGTAATCATGTCATCTGAGAACGTAGTGACTCGATCAACCGATGCTTGAGAGAAGGAGCAAAGGATTTTATTGTAAAGCCAGTGAAGTTGTCAGATGTGAAGCGCTTGAAAGGTTACATGACCAGAGATGGAAACCAAGAGAGATGCATCAACAACAAGAGAAAGCTTCCGGAGACTTGTGATCTATGGTCATTACCACCATCACCATCAGAGCCATGTTCTCCACCATCACTGGAATCTCTTACCAGACGGTTTAAAAGATCCTGCTTGGATTAGATCCTGACCGTCCGTTATGTACCCTGGCTCACCGTGCAGATATTCGTAATTTCCCGAGGAGTGTGACAGTTTTTTTTTATTCTTTTATTATTCTTTTATTATTTTTATTTTATCTAGTTGAAAAAAAGGAAAGAAAAAAAAAAGAAAAAAAGAGAAAAGAGCCGTCCTCAAGCGGGGAAATGAACAGTTGAGTGTGACAGTTTTGTTTTTTTGATTATTATCTAGTTGAAAAGAGAAGTAGGAAGAAAAAAATTCGTCCTCAAGCGGGAAAATAACAGTGGAAGGTGACAGTAAAGTGAGTACTGATGTGACAAGCACCGCGAATGTCTTCGCATATGCAGAGCCATCTTCGTCTTCATCTCAATCTCAATCATTTCTGGCAAAAGCGTGTTTTCTCTCTGAGCCATCTTCATCTCCGTCTCCATCTTCACAATCATCAAAAACACAATGTTGACCTAGACGCTAAGTCTTGGTCCAACACTTCCTTCATATTCCATTCGTATAAATATTCAAAAGTAAGAATCAGCAGAAACCAATTTCTTCCTCAAGAAATCTTCAAGGATGGATACTCCTAACTCTCCACCTGCAAAAAGGTCTAGAACTGATGAAGGTTCTACTTCTAAAGAAGATGAAGGTGGAAATGATCTCAGATTCAACCTCTCCCCTATAAGGGAAGACGAATACGAAGACGATCCCCAGGAAACTATCGAATCTCTACAAGAAGCTTTGAGGGAAATCAAAAGGAGACTTAAAAAAGCAACCGACAAAGTTCAAGACTACAAAAGGCAACTTATGGTTTCAAAGCATGCCATACAAGGTGTTCGATATATGTCATGGGGTAGACAAGCAAGTACTCATGACCCAGATAAATTGCACGAAGCAATCACTGAGATCACAGTACAACTTAGATCTATTGCAGATGGAATAGACAATGTTCTTTATACCCTAGAATAAAATTCTTGTCCAACAGTATGATTATTACTATGTATAAAGGGCAGTGGTTTGATATTGGGAAGATCTATCTGGCCACGATCTTCAAAGCCAAGGATTTTGTCGAGAAGAAGCCAACAAAGGTGGGGAAGTTATTTTTCCCACGGCTTATCACAAGGTTGCTTTTGTTCAAAAGCATTCGACCTCCTCGGCCTCGAGCCTCTTTGGGATATCAAGTCACCATGCTGGAAAGAAGGACATGGCGTCAGAGCATCAGCCATTTGAAAACAACTTCTGCTGGAAAGAAGCAGACCCAAGAAGGTCACTCAGTATCACCACCTAGTGATTCCTCATCAGCAGTTGCAGCATCTCCACAATCAGATCGCATGCGTGCAGCGATAGCCCGGCTAGAGATGGGGCTACAAACACTAGAAGAGGGACAGCAAAAGCTGGAGCACATGTTGGCCGCAGTCATGGATATGGTACGGAAGTCCAAACACTAGAAATTTTGGGGAGTTATGTTTTAAACTCAGTAACTGGACCAATTTGGAATTGCCAGATTCTGTCAGCAGCCTTCAAGAGTAAAATCCATCTGCACTACCATCTGTGGTCCAGCTCACGGCCATTGATTGGGTTTTAATAATGAGCATGTCTTTACTTTACTTTGATAAATTTCTCTAGTACAGCTTTTGCATGTTCAATGCTTCCAGTTCTCATGTTTTTGATGCTCTGTTACACTCATCATTCCTACATTTATTTGCCCAATTCCCGTGTTTTTGATGCCTTTGTTACATTCATCATCCCACATTTATTTGCCTTTATTTGTCTATCACTTGCAAATTCCAAATCTTGCAAATTCCATTTTGACAGGATTGAAATTGATGATAATGAAAAGATGAACCGAATGAACCAGATTTTGGGGCACCCATTAACAATGTCGAGTTTGACTTGAACATTGAGGATGAATCTGAGATATAGTCAGAAATGTTGAAACAAGTTTAATCAAAAAGAAAAGATAATTCAAATGGATGAGGTTGTTAATTTGGGGTTGGAAATTTGAATTGGTGCAAACTTGGAAGATTAGAGATGAAATAAAGAAGCAATTTGATGCGGGATGTCTTGCTGTAGTAAAATACCCCGAATGATATGGAAATATTGCACCAGTACTGAAGAAGGATGATTGTAATCAGATCACGATGGCACTAGAAGATAAAGAGGAAATTACTTTCATCACTTTATGTGATACCTTTTGCTATGAAGTCATGCCATTTGGTCTAAAAATGCAGGAGATATTTATCAGCAAACCAAGGTCATTCTGTTTCATGATATGATGCATAAAGAGATTGAAGTGCATGGGGATAACATAATTGCCAAGCCAAGTGAGGATGAAGATCACATGATTAACTTGGAAAAGTTTGTTCAAGAGGTTGAGAAGACGCTAGTTGAAGTTGAACCCCTCAAAATGCACATTCGGGACAATTTCAAGGAAGTTGTTAAGTTTTATTGGTAGAAAAAAAATAAAAAAAATATTCCCGCTAGAGTGAAAACCCGCAAGGGCGCTCTAGGCAAAAATAGGAAAAAAAAAAAAGAAAAAGAAGAATTCTGCTAAAGTGAAAAAAAAACCCTTATGGGCATTTTAGTTTGGGCTGCAAGATGGTTGGATCACGAATCTGTTGAATTGATGAGTATTGCCTGAGTTGGCTGTTAACTTGTCTCACATTGACATAGGTGGGAGTGCAAAATTAATTTCGTAATTGAAGGGTTGGAGATCAGTTAATTGGACATGCACCCAAAACTGGGGTAGATTTTGGGGTGCTCTTGATACCATCAGATATTTTACCTTGCTAAGGTGTTAGTCTGTTACATAGAAGAAGAAGTTTGTTGGCAGAAATGGAAGGTTCAGAGATAGCCTCATACAAGTCAGTTTTGATTATTGTTAATTGGGTGCACACCAAAATTGGGGCAATTTTGGTACAATCTTTGAATTATCACATATTTCATCTTGAATAAGTTCGGTTTGTCCTTCTTGCCTTTGACCTCCCTAATTTCTTGTACATATTTCATTCTAAAATATTTTATTACCACCCATCATTTTCAATAAAAATTGTGAGGAAATTCATTTCTTCAATTTTGTGGTTTGTAGTCTCCTTTTACATATCTCAATTCAATTCTCATTTGATACTCCAAGAAACAAATTGTGAGGAAATTCATTTCTTCAATTTTGTTGCTTGTTGTCTCCTTTTCCACATCCCAATTCAATTCTCATTTCATACTCCAAAAATTTATCATTTGCTTTCAATAATTGACAAGCATGGCTGTACTTTTGAATTTATCACTGACAAAGTTTTGATAGGAAATATAATGAGTGCATCAGGACAATACTTTTGATAGGAAGTTGATGGATTTTGGCATCCTAAGCTGGAAAGGATCTGAGTGAAAAGCCTGAAGCTGAAGCAGGTGTTAGCAGGAAAGAGAAGCTCACATTCCTAAGCCGTGCAAAAGAAAAAAAATATTAAATTGAATAAAGAAATTCAGATAAATGGGTAGCTTTGAACTCAGATGCGTACGAATATGCAAATTTCAGGGAAAATCAATTGATTATGGGAATGCACATTGGAAAAGGAAAAGAGATAGCCCAAGAGCTAGAATCCAGAATGGAAAAAGGCCTTCACTAATCAGATTAGAGAAGATACATTGAAAGCTCAGTGAGTCAGAAGGTCAACCCTAACAGAGAAACAAATTTGGTTTAGCAATTCGTAATTGTGCGCTTGTTGGAGGATGGCAAAGCCTTGAGAAAACATGCATTCATTCATTCATGAGACATTCATAATTGAGCAAAATAGGTCAGTGCATGCATCATCGCTGCATAAATAAAAATTTTCCAGGCAAGCCGGGAATGACTATGATGATCCCAAGCATCTTTTTCTCAAAAAAAAAATCAAAAAATCAAAAAAATCAAAAAATCTTTTCCAGCCAATTCAGGAATGGCTACAATGATCCCGAGCACCTTTTTCTCAAAAAATCAAAAAAATCTTTTCCAGCCAAGTCGGGAATGACTACAATGATCCCGAGCACCTTTTTCACAATAAAAAATATCAAAAATAAAAAATTTTCAGCCAAGCCGGGAATGGCTACAGTGATCCCGAGCACCTTTTCACCAAAAAAAAAAGTCAAAGATTAAAAAAAAAACATTGGCCAAGCCGGGAATGGCCTTGTGATCCCGTGCCCCTTTATTCTCTTGCACAAATATTTGGCCAAGCCGGGAATGGCCTTGTGATCCCGTGCCCCTTTATTTTCCTGCACCAATATTTGGCCAAGCCGGGAATGGCCTTGTGATCCCGTGCCCCTTTATTTTCCTGCACCAATATTTGGCCAAGCCGGGAATGGCCTTGTGATCCCGTGCCCCTTTATTTTCCTGCACCAATATTTGGCCAAGCCGGGAATGGCCTTGTGATCCCGTGCCCCTTTATTTTCTTGCACAAATATTTGGCCAAGCCGGGAATGGCCTTGTGATCCCGTGCCCCTTTATTTTCCAGCACCAATATTTGGCCAAGCCGGGAATGGCCTTGTGATCCCGTGCCCCTTTATTTTCCTGCACCAATATTTGGCCAAGCCGGGAATGGCCTTGTGATCCCGTGCCCCTTTATTTTCCAGCACCAATATTTGGCCAAGCCGGGAATGGCCTTGTGATCCCGTGCCCCTTTATTTTCCTGCACCAATATTTGGCCAAGCCGGGAATGGCCTTGTGATCCCGTGCCCCTTTATTTTCCTGCACCAATATTTGGCCAAGCCGGGAATGGCCTTGTGATCCCGTGCCCCTTTATTTTCCTGCACCAATATTTGGCCAAGCCGGGAATGGCCATAGTGATCCCGTGCATTTCAATTCTCGTACGAAACTCGGTTGACTATACCTTTGTTTGCCTTTTATTTCATAAAAGACATACAAAGGGGGGCAGCTGTAGTACCCGATTTTCGTCCAGCTAAAATACAAAAAAATACAAAAATGAGAAAAAACACAAAAATGCAAAAAAACACATTTGTTGTACCTATAAGCCCATAAATATTCTCTTTCTTGGATTCTTAAGCCCACAAATACTCATATCTTAGCCCAATTCATACCAACCTATGTTCAACATTTGTTGGCCCATTTCATGAAGAGCTAATTTGCTTGTGTCCACTACCATCTTGACCAATGTCTTGATTATCATTTGAAAGCCCACCACATGATTTGTCAAACCCATTACTATTTCCACCTATACATATATACACATATATGTATATCTCTCTTGACATCATTCCATGCATCACCATCATTTTAGTGCAAATTGATGTGCAACTCCACTTAAATTCAATGGTGGTGACTCCATTTACATTCAATGGTGGTGAATCCATCATTTTAGTGCAAATTCAATGGTGGTGACTCCATTTACATTCAATGGTGGTGAATCCACTTACTTAGTGCAAATTGGTTATTCAATGGTGGTGACTCCACTTAGGTTGCCATGGTTGGTCATTCAATGGATGGGTAGCTCCTAATTTCCTATAAATAGAGAGCTAAGGGAGAGAGCTAAAGGAGGAGAGCAAGATAGAGAGCTAGGGGAGAGAGCTAAGGGAGAGAGCTAAAGGAGGAGAGCAAGATAGAGAGCTAGGGGAGAGAGCTAAGGGAAGAGAGCAAAAATAGAGAGCTAGGGGGGAGAAAAAGAAAAAGAGAGAAAGAAAAGGGGAGAAACTTCTTGCTATCAAGTTCATCAATCATCAAGCTTTCCTGTTATTTTTTTTTTGCTACAACAATCTTCTCCAATGCGAGCCTCTACAATCAAGGACTTCAAATTGCAGGATTTTCAAGACCCTAATCTGTCCGAGATTAGCAGACTGCTTTAAACTTTGAATTTTGCTCTGAAATTTTGATATAGTGTTTATTGAGGTGTTGTGACATTGTATATAAAATTTCGTTGCATTTCGACCTCATTTGATAGGTGAAATCAGAGTTGAAAAATCTGTGCGCAATGTGTGGTTTGAAAATCTGTTTTGTGCAAATCTTGATTCTTTGATATGTTGTCATTTCAATTAAGGAAATCATAAGTTGATTTCACTTATCTGGATTATGGACCATATTTGATTTCATTTATGAATTTGCCATAAGTTGGCAATAATGGATTAAATTGGCAAATGACATTTTTTCCAAATAATCATTTATACCATAAGTTGGTATTTAAAATTAAACCTACCAAAAGTTGGTAGGGTATTTTATCATTTACATCATAAGTTGGTATTCAAAATTAAACCTACCAAAAGTTGGTAGGGTATTTTATCATTAACACCATAAGTTGGTGTTTAAAATTAAACCTACCAAAAGTTGGTAGTGTGTCTCCAAATAAAAACTATCATGAATTGATAGTAGTATTCCAAGCTATTTTTTCAAACATTATCATAAGTTGATAAGTGTGTTGAAAGTAATAATTCAAACTTTAACAATTATATCTTGCAAAGAGCAAGTATCCATAAGATAGCCATAAAATTAATTAGGGTAACTGTTTTCAAACGGGAGTTGTGGGGTGCCTAACACCTTCCTCACACTCAATCGATCCCCGTACCCTTTTCTCTGGTTCGCAGGTTTTTACGGTGTCCAATTGCACCTTAAATCAATTGGTGGCGACTCTAAACATTTTTCATCCTTTCAAACGCCGGTCCGCGTCGTGACCCCGGTTGCGACAGTTACCTTGCCCGAAATGATAGTGGTATTTTTCTGGCTGCTGCTGTAAGCTCTCAAAGTGTTGACATGTTACCTGTGGATACGGAGGCTGTGGCTTTCTTGGAGGCTGTTCGTTTTGGGATATCCATGGGTCATAATAATTTAGAGTTGGAAGGGGACTCTAAGATCATTGTACAAGCAGTCACGGAAGGGAGTGGTCTCTTACAGAGTTGATGTACTGTTGTGGAATAAGCCCTTCTCGATCCGGCCTTTCGCAATCTGCATATAGTTGGTCGGTTCAACATGTGGATCGAACTTTGAATTGATGCAAACACGTACTTGTGAAGCATGCTCTCTGTGGATCTTCATCTCGTTGGCTTGGCATTCCACCGACTTTTTTGCAAGGATATTTGGTTCTGGATTCTTAAAAGCTGTGCTTACTTGTGTTCATGTTTCTGATTATGGCATTGCTTACTTTTGAGCCTTGTTTGTTGGGAGTGATGTATGTGGATCACACTTGTCCCTATTTGTTTCTTGAAGTATTTGGTATTTCTACCTTTCAAAAAAACAGAACATGAGATGGTGCAGCCATAATAACCCGTAAATTACGTAAACACAACATGAATTGAGAATTATAGTTTTGGCTAATTGCAAGTAAATTTGTCATATGTCCATACCATTTCTTTTTATATCACAAAGTTCATAAAATTTTAATCATATTCCACCAAGACAAAAAAGATTAAATCATTATTTTTACCGAAAAATTTGTCCTCATTTACGTTTTTCTTTTTTATCTACCCATTTTCCTCTCACGCATGCCGACATCAATTAATTGTTTCTTTACTTTTTTTATAAAACTTATCTCTCAAAAATAAAAATACATTACGGATTTCGAAGAAAAATTATATATTCAGAATCACCGTAAAAACATCTTTCCAATGAGACTATTGTTGATATGTTCAGAGCATAAATTAATTCAACATGCAAGATTGAAAATACCAATACAAAAACAGATAAATTGTTGAAGAAATAAATTTTAGAACAGATAAAACCAATTCCGAGACTTCCCTCAACGGTCAAGAGAGAGCTGCTGCAATGGTGAATGAAGGGACTCATCCCTTTTTCTGGAATAAACGAGCCCTGTTCAAATGGCTCGTTACTTAGATAGTTGTTTCGAAGAGCACATTTGTGGGACTTATTTTCTTGATTTAAGATATTTCAAACACCACAATATATTTTATGACTTAAGATATTTCAAACGGCATAATATATTTCATGATTTAATATATTTTAAACGGCATAATCTTTCAACACCACCATATATACCACGATTCATTCTTTGTAACCCATAATGCAAGTACGATGCATAGCAGCTAGGGCCTAGGAGGACTCCGTCTTCCTCATCGGAGTCCTAAGTATTGAGGATATCAGGAAAATCATCATTCAATAATGTCCATAATTTAATTGGCATGCCAACTCAGAATGCCACATAAATGACTTATATGGAAACCCTAAAAAGTAAGAGAGATTTATCGTCTCTTTCTCCTCTAGGACCTCTACTCTATTGTGCTTCTTCCTTCTCTCTCTCTAGCTTTTTTGTTGCTCTCCTCATATCTCTTTACTTCTTCCTTCTCTCTCCAGCTTTCTTATTCTCTCTCATCATATCTCTCTTCTCAACCGAGCTCACCACTACTCACATGGCATATTTGCCGTCCAGCCACCGTTCATGACGAGATGGTCCCAAAAGAATTACAAAGAGATGAGTAACAAATTAAACTCAACAAACCCCGATGAGTTTTGTCCATCACAATTGCTAGAATCATGCTCGAAAGTTCACGGCCACTGCGAGAAAGATCGTTAGATCCGAACAATCCGACCATCTTTTGAGGAAATTGACAACACCAATGAACTTATCTCGACAAGGAGTATCTAACCTATCCTTTCTCCGATCGAAAATGTCGTTGGAATTCGGCAATCCTTGTAGGACACGAATGTGTCTATTTGAGACAGTGACTTATTACATGGGCAACGTAATTAATGACATTAAAAGTGTAATAAGCTACTATCTAGATAATAAGTCGATAATCGGGATGTTATTTGATTTTGTTGGCGACTTTGTTTGTTTTTTTTCTGATATTTTGAACACTTTAATGGGTTCTCTATTAAGAGGAGATTCGTAACTAAGGACAATAATGGGATGCACATATATTTAATTTTTACATAATTACATGTGGAAGGTTGGATAAATTTTCTAGCCAGTCAATTGTCATACTTTTTTAAATAATGAATAAATGTATGTGTTCAAAACATAAGCCCTAAAATAAGACATTTCGATCAAAAAGACAATGTAATTGACACAATTATTGCCAAGTTTAATTATGAGTGACTTATTATATTGATAACGTAATTAATTATATTCAATGTGTAGTAAGCCCTGCCAAGCTTACTAAGCCACCAATGCCAAGTTTAATCACAAGTGTTTTATTGCATTGATAGCGGAACATTTATATTTAGAGTGTCATTAGTCCTTGCCAAACTAAATAAGCCAATATTACCAAGTTTATTCACCAGTGGCTTATTACATTGATAGAGTAATTAATTATATTCAACGTGTAATAAGCCCCTGCCAAGCGTACTAAGCCACCACTATCAAGTTTAATCACAAGTGTCTTATTACATTGACAATGTAACATTTACACTTAAAGTGTAATAAGCCCCTACCAAATTAAATAAGCCAACAATGCCAAGTTTACTCACCAGTAGCTTATTACATTGACAGCGTACCTAATTACATTCAAAGTGTAATAAGAAGGTAGAGCATAAAATCCCATAAGAATTTCATCTAAAATTAATTTCAATCAATACCAATGAGTTCACAATGACATTATTACAACACACATGAAAACCTAGATCAAGATCTTAAAGACCATGAAAGCCCAAATCAAAATCTCAAATACCCATGAAAACTCAAACCGAAATCTCAAATACCCATGAAAATCCAAACAAAACCCAAATCGAAATCTCAAGTACCCATCAAAGTTGGGTCATCAATGGGACTCCATTTGTCGTGGTCATTTCAGACTACGAAGGGCTTGGCTAGGTTCTCCTCAACTAGGGGAGTCCATTGGTGGTGTAAGGTTGTCAAACCGACATCGAAATCAGCTGGATCGGTGCCTATTGTCTTGTGGTTACTTGAGGCTTCACAATGGCTTTCTGGCAAAACCAGCGACTGTTGATGGTAAATGGTGGTTGGGCTTTGCTCTTGGGAGTCGGACTCTTCTTTTGGCGGCGGTGACGATTAGATTGGTGGCTGGACGACAGAGATCCGCCGTTGACCGTGAGAGAGAGGAGAGGGAAAAGAGAGGAGAGAGAAATGAAAACCCAAGAGAGATAAAAGTGATTTTAGGTGTTTGATTTGTGATTTTTGAATTTGCTTAGTGAGCTGCTATCGGGTCCGTTTGGTAGAGCGGTTGGATTGATTTTCAATGCTAGCGGAAAAACTGTGGAAAAAAAAAATGAGTTTAAAGCTATGTAATATGTTGTGAAGTGTTTGACGAACTAAAAACTGACGCTAACGGAAAATCTGTTGAAATAAAAGTGTCATCTTAAAATATAATATAATATTTTATGATTGTTTATAATTTTTATAATAAATTTTGTTATTAAATTTAATCTAATAAATATACTTTATTATTAAAACTAATTTTAATTATAATATTATAAATATTTTTAAGATTAAAATGATTGTCGGAGTAGTTAATAATATTATAGTTTAAGTTTTTTTTTAATTTTACCTAAATAAGTTAATAATACTATAATGTTTATATTAATAAAAGAATGTTAATTAGTAAAAGAATTTAAAAATGAAAAAAATGTTACTGAATTTTCTAAATGTCTTACACGTTAATTATACCATAATGTATTAATTAAATGGGGCCTATGACTGACAGATTTTCTTTTAATTAAGTGGACCACACATTAATTTTTTTCATAAAAATATAAAACATGTCAAGCACCTTCAAAGAAGCTCTCGATAGGAGTTTCTTCGCAGGCAACAGAACCGCTATCGTATGCACAGCGGTTTCGTCGTAAACGCCATGCCATTTGGTAAGGTGGTGGATGTCAACGGATCGCACAGCGGCAACGCTGATCCACACGCATTGTCAAACAGGCAGGATGTATATATTAGGAATGTCAAAATGATATGTGTCCATAATTTTAGTGTACATAATTATCCATAATCTATATGACATGAGGAGAAGTGTGAGATTATGTACAATTATGGACATTAAAATTATGGATACGTAGTGTTTCCATTAAGAATGTGTACTTAGGGCAAATGCAATAAGAAACAATTTACTGGGCCAACATTTTTGTTGGCCCGGTCCCACCTCTATTACACAAAAAGTCAAGTCAAACACGTATTCTAATACAGCCACATCAGCAAAACACAAATTTCTATACACTTTTTCTTCCCACACACTTTCTCTTTCCACCCAACCCAACAACATTCCATTCCTCCATATTATCCACAACAAAACTACACCAAAACATTAAATATCAATACATCCACATCAGCAAAACACTTATCCCAATACAGCCACATAAGCAAAACACATTTTGCAATACAGCCACATCAGCAAAAGACAACATCTTTGTTGGCCCAATACCACTTCACCTTTACATTTGCCCTTACTATCACTACCATAATATTTTTATATTATACGCTACAATTAATTAAAACAAATAAAATATCTCGTCAATAGTGTAGTGGACCCTAGAACAACGTCATTGCAGTGCACCTTCCAAGACGGAAAACCAAAACAGAGAATGAAAACGAAGAAGTTATCGCGTTAACACGAGCGGACTTATTAAAAAGACCACGAGCTTTCCTTTCCTATTCTGATTTGTAGTTTCTGTAGTTTCTCTGATCTATAAAAGGGGGAGAAGACCCACTTTTGTAGGTCAAATTGTGTGCCAATTCTCTCTCTGATCAGATTGTCTACTCGTCTTCTTCCATGTCGATGATTAATGGGATCCAAGGCCAGCTCCTTGAAGTTACAGGTACGAATGTTGGTTTGGTGTTTTCAGTAGATACACTCGAGCAAACCAATTTTGTTTTAAGTGTTAAATTGCCTTGCTTTTGTTTTTGCTGTGGAGCAGTTGTTGGATGCAACAAGTTGAAAGATACAGAATGGATTTCAAGGCAAGATACGTACGTTTGCATTGAGTACGGCAGCAACAAGTCCCGTACCAGAACGTGCAAAGGTATTTGAATCATTTATGCCAAAACTGTTCCTTTATTGTTCATCTTTGATTTTAGGGTTTGGGTCTGAATTTTGTAAGAAAATCTCATCTCAGTATGTATTTTATGTACTCTTATCTTCAGTTTGTTTTGCATCCTTAATGATGGTTTTTTTTTGATTTGATTGTGATCATAGATGGTGGTAAAAATCCCACATTCCAGGAGAAATTTGTGTTCACGCTAATTGAAGGGCTCAGAGAACTGAAAATTGTGGTTTGGAACAACAACACCGTGACTTTTGATGATTTCATTGGCAGTGGAAAGTAATTATCTTCACCATTCTTTATTTGGATTATGATCTTCTGGAGAAGTATTTTGTTTTCTAATTTGTATTTGTCTGTTCTCTGTGTTACTGCTGCTGCTGTTTGTAGGGTTCAATTGCAGAAGGTACTCTCACATGGCTATGATGACAGTGCTTGGACAATTCAGAGTAAAACTGGCAGGTAAACTTGACCGGCAGATATTTCTCTATGAGAATAGCTTCAACTATCTAGGTGCTTACATGCCTTCCATTACTGATTTGCTTGCATCTTGGGAATTGAGAACCCTTTCATTATCATTCAGAACCTTGAGCCAATTCGATTAGCTTTGAAGTTTGGACTAAGAATCTTTTTGTATACATTTGGTGTGCCTGGACTTTATGTCTCCTCTTTTTCAATTATATTATATTTACTTATCAGAAAAATGTTAAAATAGGGCTTGATTAGTTTTAATTTTGATCAGTTTCTATGCCTGTAGGTACTCCTTTTATCGATTCTTGTGACGTACAGACTTAGCATATACTTTTCATGATAAGATATACTGCTCTGTCAAATCTTTCACGTAAAAAAATATTCTACATTCGTTGGTGAAATCTTATCTTTTTCTTATCTCCCTCCTGCATATTCAAGTTCTTGAGAGGGTTTGTTGTGTTTAGCGTTCACCATTTGTCTACCTGTTAATTGTGTCATTGAAAGAGTTTGGCATTTTGTCCTCCCAAACATTAATTGTAGTTGTTAGCCAGTTTTGATATCACATGCCAACTCTTCTTGGGATTTAGGTGTGTAATGCATGGGAATGTTGGCTTGATGGTCCCTGGTGTACGATAAGGTTTTCTTTTTGTGGCTCTTGGACCATAACATATCTTGTGAACAGCAATGATGGAATGTGTTTATGAACTCTAGTTTGTGTGCTGGGCTCTGCTTTTGCAATGTCAAACCAAGTGTTATTTTATACTTGAAAATGATTAGACATTCTTGATGTTAAGACTTAAACAGAGGATAATTGCAATACAGTCTTCCTCATGATCTGACGACTGAGTAAGGAGGGGGCAATTGAGAAATTTCTAGTTGAAAATAAATGCTATGTATTCATTGCTTGTTTCAGTAACCTATTATTTTTCCCATAGCCGACAAGCGGTCTTTCTTGCATATATTCATAATTTTTCCTGCATAACATTGAAACTTGAGTGACCTAACCCTTTTGGTTATTTTGTTCTTTTAATGACTTGACATGGAGAAATGTTTCAGTGGATAGATTAGTATTAGGGAAGAGCAAGGGTAATGGACTGGTAATCATTATTTCATCCTAAATTGTTTCATCTTCTTTGGCCCTTCCCCTATGTAGTTTCTAAACTTCAAATACATGGTAGCTTACTGTCCAAATAGACATTGTAAGTTGACATTGTCTATCTATTAGGTTAAATTCCTATCCTTATAGGAAATGGGCTAGTGATTGAGTCACTGTTGCATGCTTTTTCTGCATGTTTCTCGTGACCTGCTTCATTTAGGTTTTTCCTGAAATGCTTTACTTCCATTGCAGATATTCTGGAGAAGTTCGACTAATCCTGCATTATTCAAATGTCAATGTAAGTACTTTTCGATGTTTTTTACTAGCTTTATTTTGTTCTCTCTTTATAATCAAATGGAAGCTAAGTAACTGTGTTTGGGTTCTTGTAGAAACCAGCAACAAGCTATGCTCCCTCAGCACCACCCTATGTAGCTCATCTTCCACAAGCCCCTTTATACTCTATGGCACCACCAGCTGCCACAACTGCTTATCCACCAGCAGCTACTGCATATCCAAGACCATCTCCTTATTCTGCATACCCACCAAATTCGGCCTATCCACCAGCGGCATATCCTCCACCTCCACAAGCTGCATATCCTCCCTCAGCATACCCTCCAGCTTCTGCATATGCTCCACCTGCCTATCCACCACCTCCACAAGCCTCGCCGTATTATCCTCCTGGTAATTTTGCTTAGTATGGCACTCTCCTTGCAGCTAAATGCTGTGATCTTTTTTGTGTCATAAAATATTGAAGTTGTGCTGCGTCAAACAGGTCCTTTTCCTGGACATCATTTTCCGCCACGGTACTGAAGGAGAGTCCAGTATGCATAAGTGAAGCAGCAAACATCTGGATCCACCGTGGTTGTCATGTACAGCAATGCTCATCGTAGATAAGATGCTTAAGAAAATTGTCTAAAATAGTCTTGGGTTTGACCGAGAGTATTAACGATACAAAATGTAGATTGAAGAGCTAAATAGGCCTAAATTTAGAATTCTTTTGGCATAATTATGTCTATGACTTGGAGAGTCAAATGTCGTTATGAATTATTTTGGGAGTTACTACTGTACCCAAGTCTAAGTTCTTAATTTTTTTTTCTTTATTGAGCCTATATGATATACCTACTAATCACTTATGGAAGGCAAGTCTATAGAGCATCTGTGTGTAATTAGCCAATGCGAAGGGGTGGATTTAACATTTGCAATTGGTGGACTCTTGAATAGTCTAAAGTTGGGGTTAATACAATTTTTGGTGATTGAAAGGTTAGGCATTTTTCAATTTGGTCACCCGACATTCAAATGTTTCAATATGGTCACCTGAAGTTGTTTTTTGTTTCAATATGGTAACTCAGATCAAATTTCTCACATTCTGGTTAGTAAAATCGCTTATATGGTATTAAAAAGTAAAAATAATTTATAAAGTGGGTGATGTAGAATTATAGGAGAAAAATTAAAATATAAAATAATTAAAATACCAAAATCCAAAGGGAAATTTTATTTACACCACATAAAGTATTAAGTTTACATAATTTTTTTTACCTTATAAGTTTACATCCATATTTGATAAGTTTACACCAAATATTTAATGAATATCCTAAACTACCCTTAATTTATAAAATTATGATTAACAAAGTGTTAAGTTTACACACCTCATCAATTGAACTAAAATTATATTATGTATTTCAGTCAAGTATTTGGCAATGATTGTTTTGTCTTGAACTGCTATGCAACAAGATGAATCAGGAAAATTCAAAATGTTGGATTTAGTTAAGCCAAATCACTGCACAAAGCTCTCATCCACATGATTGCTGTTTAGAATTTTTTTTACCATAAAACTTATAGGAACAAGTTCCTACTATACCCATATCCAATCTGACATTATTCCAAGAAAGATATCAATAATTAATCATAAAATTTTATTGAGAAGTCGTTATACAAATTAAAAAGTAGAATGAATATAAAGCTACAGATTATTTAAACATATACAAGAAGCTAAAAATGACTGAAGCCTTACAAATTCATTAACCATTTAATCCATTTTAAGCTACCAAATAAAACAAAGTACAAAAAAATGGAGCATGTAAACTATTAGAGCAAATTTTTGAAATTCCTACATTTCTATATTCATGACAACACTGCTAAAACAGAAGTCCTTTAAACCATCCTTAATTGGAATTAACATATTTACTCCAAACTTGATAACATTATACCTAGAAAACGGGTATAATTGACTTTGAAATTGGTAAGATGATATTGATATGTGATGTGCATATTATTATATACCTTTTTGCTTATGTTTTTAGGTTGAATTGACGTTTTGTTTATCGAAATAAGATCGGTTTTTGCATAAATTATATTTTTTGTGCTTTTTCAGCTCCTTACACTCAACAGCTGCTCAACCCATACTCGAGCATAGATGTCACAATATTGACCAGCAGCTAGCTCTCAACAGGCGCTCAACAGCTGCTCGGCAGAATAAAATCCGAGAAACAAGGAAACTACAACACAGACAGAGTTCTAGACGAACAAAAAACCACAATAACCCAAACTCAAACCCAACTAAAAACCTTTTTCTCAAATATATCGGTACCTTGTATCGATTTAGATTCATAAAATTGGATTAGACAAATAATCAGAGGGTATTTGTTGATCGTTTTGTATATGAGACTAACCCTAAAAAACTTACCTCTACGCCATCACCATTCTTTGTATAGTCGTCAATGTTCTTTTCAAGTTGTTGAAGCTGATAGTCTTTCGTATAATCCTTCTGTGAATCCTTATCTTCCATCTTCAACACTTCTTCAATAAATATTGCGTTGAAAAGTTTTTGGCCTATAGAATTATATCTCTTTTTTTAGAGAATTTGTGTGTAAACTTATAAGTTTCTAGTATAATATGTAAATACATATTTAATATTTATTTTTAATAAAGGGTATATTTGTAATTCCAAATAAGGATATATATGTAAATAAAAAAAATCAAAAAGTTACATAAACTTAGTAGTTTATGTGATGTAAATAAAATTCCCAAATCCAAAATGGTTATTTCACCACAACCCTTCTCTCTCGATTCTCTCCTTTCTCAGTACAATAACAAAACAAAATAAAACTGTAGTGCTAAATGGCCCAAGGTTTTTTTATCCCAACTCAGCCCAATCCTAGGTGGCATTATACATAGGATTCCGCTTCAGTAATTTTACTCTATATAAGCACCATCTCTCTCTCTCTCTCTCTCTCTCTTTCTCCTTTTCCCCCTCTCACTCATGAGACAACCACCACCACCACTGTAGCATCACCGTTCGGCCACTGATAGAAGTCATCGACCCACCAAATGGAAACGCTCGACTACCACCATCATTTTCCGACCCACCACATTACCTACCGTAGCTCGTTTCATTGGAAAAAAGCACCCAAAGGAGGACGACATCACGACACAAAATGCATCGATCCGGTCACCTCCGGGGACGTATCCAGCAACCAACCTCATATTTGAACTCCAGGCATCGAGACGCGCCTTACCCATCCATTTTCCAGCCAAGTAGCTACAGATTCCGACGACCTGAGCAAATTACATTGTTTTAGAAACAATGTAATTTGTCGATCCAGCCATCCACCCACCTTCAGCAACATTTTAGGCCACCTGCAGCAACAATGTAATTTTTTTCTCCTTCTTTTGCATATTTGAAAGTTACATTGTATTGAAAACAGTGTAACATTATGTTTACAACCATTTGGACCATTTACAAATTACATTGCTTCTGAAACAATCTATCTACCTTATTATTCTAGAAGAAGGTGCAAACTTCTCTCATGTAGCTACCTACTGTTGCCGCGGTGGAATTGGTGGCAGCTCCAAAAGGAAGAAGATGAACCAAAAGCGATGGTCGTGCATGAGTTGCTTCTCAGTCCTATCCTTCCTATCTCTACGGGGGTTGCTTTTCTCCCATAATAGGTCTCGATAGATTGTCTTCCACCATGTATTTGCTGATGTGGACCTAATTGCCCAATTGATTGCATGGGGTGTTAGACAGTTGAGCTTCAAGCTTTATCTATGGCGATTTTGTTTTCTTTCGGGTTGAGGAAGAAAGGTTGCTAGAAGAATCCCACGACCTAATTTCCTTTTCCATATTTTCAATATTATCATGTATTATGGGTCTTGAGCTTCTTTTACTTTGGGCTTGTTATTGTTTTATTATATTAGTCTTTAGGACCTCAGCCCGTTTGCCTTAGGCCCAACTTTTCATATCTCAAGTTTTTTTATTTATTTCTAATATTGTCATGTCAACTTGTTACCGTTGACAGTACAGACTCTTGTATTACTTATATAGGCTTTTAGCCGTTGTAATCTTTAAGCTTGAATTTCAATTTCAAACCTTCTTCTCTCTCTTGTTCTACCTTCTTCTACCTTCATCTTCTTCTTCTTCTTCTTTATTCTCATCTCCATGTTTCTACTTGAATGACTTGAGATACAAAATATATACAGTCAGCAATTTAAATCATGGTATCGGAGCCATGTTATTATTCTTGGTATTGAACTACTAGTCACACACCAGTGTCCACAGTCATAGCTGAGGCCACAAATTTTGTGAGAGGTACCCATCCTTTGCCTCCATTAATTTATGATGTTCCTTTGACAACATTACCGTTTGCAGGAACTTCAAATATATCATTTTCAGCATCACAGAACCTTAACACTTCTCAACCAATTTTACCCACCCCACCACCCATTTTCTCCACTCTTCCTACCATCTCCACTCATCAATATTCTACTCAATCTGTGATGCCTACCCATAATCCATTCACAAATCCTTATAACTTTCTACCCATAGATTTTTCAATAAGCAAGTTAATTTCCTTGGAATTAACTAGCTCAAACTATCACATGTGGAGTTCTAATTTCATGAATGCCCTAGAGGCAAGGAACAAACAAGGTTTTGTAGATGGGACAATACCTGTTCCAGAACTTCATGATCCTTCTTATCTGCTGTGGAAACAAGCCAACAGCTTGATAAAGACATGGATAACCAACTCTATTTCTTCTCAAATTCTGGGAAGCATATCCTCCTGGAAGATAGCAAAGGAAGTCTGGTTAGATCTTAAAAACACTTTTTCAGTGGTCAATGAGACCAGAATTTTTGAGATTTACAGGGAGCTTGCAACCATCAAGCAAAAGAACATGACGGTGACAGAGTACTACTCCAAGCTCAAAATGTTATGGGAGGAACTGCAAGATTATGAAGAAATAGCAACTTGTAGAAGTCCAAATTGCACGTGCAACACACACAAATCCTTGCTGGTCAGAAAAGAAAGAGAGAGACTAATGCAATTCTTAATGGGGTTATCAGATGTTTACAGTCATATAAGCAGTCAAATTCTGGTGATGAACCCTAGCCCTGATGCAAATAAAAGCCTACAACATAGTTGCTCAAGAAGAGAGAAAACAAAAGGTCACTAGAATGACAAACCCATCTCAGAAGAAGCTATAGCCATGGCTGTTAGAAAGTTCATGAATGCTAGTGCACCTCAGAATACTAGACCTAACTTTAGGAACAATTAGACAAGGAATACAGACAACAAAAGGAAGGACTCTGAAAATTCATCAAAGTCTTTTTCTTCAAACAAGGAATCTCTTTTTTGTAACTATTGCAAGAAGGACAACCATAACATAGACAAGTGCTATAAGCTGCATGGTTTCCCACCAAACTCATCGAAAAGGTTCAAATCCAACAACACAAACAACAGGAACCACTCAGCAAATCAAGTTTCTGCTACTGCAAGTGAACAAGCAACACCTATTGAGCTTTCCAATGATCAATGCCAGCAAATAATGGAGTTTCTTAAAGCAAAGGGCAATCAAGGAGAAGGCTCAACAAATAATCAAAACAACTTGGTTACTGTGGCAATAGTAGCAGGTAATAAAAACTTCACTTTTAAACAACATTCTAGTCCATGGATCATAGATAGTGGAGCATCTAGTCATATTATTTGTGACATTACATTATTTGATGCATCACATTTAGTTCATAATTCGTATGTGGCATTGCCAAATGGACAAAGACATCAAATAACACACATAGGAAAGGTTATACTCACAGAAAATATAATTTTAAATGAAGTTTTATGTGTTCCCAGCTTCACTTTCAATCTGATTTCAGTAAGCAAATTAACTAAAGGTAATAAATGTTCAATAATATTTACACAAGATCAATGTGAATTGCAGGAGGCAGCCAAATTGAGGAAATCTGGGCTGGGAATCACAATTAAGGGGCTTTATCTCTTCAAATCAGACATCAGAAGACATATAGGACATTTTGGAAGCATAAATATAGTAGTTAGTCCTAAAATATGGCATATGAGACTTGGACATCCATCAGAAAATGTGTCCAAGCTCCTGCCTCTACCTATAGATCAAAATGTCTCTGATTGTATTGATTGTCATATCGGCAAAATGAAGAGAAGACCTTTTTGTATAAGTACTTCTAAATCTAATGAAATGTTTGATTTGGTTACATGGATATTTGGGGTCCAAATTCAGTTTCATCTATAGAAGAATATAAATATTTTTAAACTGTGGTAGAGGATTATTCAAGAATGACATGGATATTTCTTATGCATTCAAAAGATGAAACAAGATCTCATGTCAAAGGATTTATAAAATATATTCAAACTCAATTTAACAAAACTGTCAAGACTTTAAGAACTGATAATGGAAAAGAGTTTCTCATGCATGATTTTTACAAAACAGAAGGTATATTACACCAAAAGTCTTGCCCCTACACACCACAACAAAATGATGTGGTAGAGAGGAAACACCAACACCTCTTAAATGTAGCAAGAACTCTCAAAATCCAAAGTGAATTATCAGAGAGTTTCTGGAGCCATTGCATACAGATTGCTGTATACATTATTAATAGAATTCCTAGTAGGATTCTGGACAAAAAAATCCCCTTACAAAATTTTATACAACAAAACTGTGGATCATACACATTTTAGAGTCTTTGGTTGTTACTGTGTTGCTAAGAATAACAGGCCTCTTGGATCAAAATTTGATACCAGAGCCTTACCTTGCTTGTTCTTGGGATATCCCATTGGAACTCAAGGTTACAAAGTCTTAAATTTAGAAACATATGAAGTGTTCATATCTAGGGATGTACACTTTCTAGAAAATGTTTTCCCTTTTAAACAACAATCTCACCAGGATTCTAATCAAATAAATCCAAATATTGTTCAAGACAACACAAAACATCATTCAGAAAATTTAACTGAAAATAATGATGCTATTGGTACTAGGAACAGAAGATAACCAGCTTGCTTATCAGATTATCATTGTGATATTGTTTCATCTTCCATACATGATCATTCTACTGCATCTAATATACATTTTAGTGCTGCCATATCTGCTCATCGGGAACCTGCAACATATAAAGAAGCAATTAGGGATGATAATTGGTGTAAGGCCATGGATAGTGAAATGAAAGCTTTAGAGGAGAATAGAACATGGGAATTAACTAGTTTACCTAAAGGCAGAAGAGCCATAGGATCCAAATGGGTTTATAAAATCAAATATAATTCTAATGGAACTATTGAAAGGTACAAAGCTAGATTAGTAGCTCAAGGTTTTAGTCAAAGTGAGGGTTTTGAGTACAATGAAATTTTTGCTCCTGTGGTCAAAATCACAACAGTTAGAATTTTTTTAGCTTTGGCAGCTATGAACAAATGGTTTATCCACCATTTGGATGTTCATAATGTTTTTTTAAATGGAGATTTAGATGAGGAAGTTTATATGAAACCTCCTCCAGGCTATAAAACACAAAACATAAACCAAGTATGTAAACTAAGAAAATCCATTTATGGCTTGAAGCAAGCTTCAAGACAATGGAATGAGAAATGCACAAAAGCTTTGATTGAATTTGGATTCAATCAAAATAAGGCAGATTACTCTATGTTTTATTATAATGACAAAAACAGCAAAGTGATACTTTTATTATATGTTGATGATATGGCAATAGGAGGGAATGACATAAACTTATAAATAAAGTTAAACAACATATTGCATCATGCTTTAAGATTAAAGATTTAGGTCCTTTAAAATATTTTTTAGGTTTGGAAGTCAATCAGACAACTTCAGGTATAGCTATTTATCAAAGAAAATATGCACATGGTATTATAAAAGATACA
Organism: Tripterygium wilfordii; assembly: GCF_013401445.1. Lineage (NCBI taxonomy): Eukaryota > Viridiplantae > Streptophyta > Magnoliopsida > Celastrales > Celastraceae > Tripterygium > Tripterygium wilfordii. The sequence continues at coordinate 7,129,339 of NC_052253.1, forward strand.
GGTTTATTACATTCTAAACAATACAATTCTCCAATAGACACCAATGTCAAACTATCTTCTGAACAAGGGAATCCCCTAGAAGATCCATTACAGTTTAGAAGGTTAATTGGGAGGTTAATGTATCTTACCCTTACTAGGCCTGACATTAGTTATGCAGTCAATCCTTTAAGTCAATTTATGCAACATTTTACTGACATACATTTGAATGCAGCTATTAGAATCATCAAATATGTCAGAGGCACTTTAGCACAAGGGCTTTTCCATCCTGTTACTAACACATTGCAGGTCAAAGTCTTTTATGACTCTGATAAAGCTGCAAGTACAGTCAAGGCATATTGTGACTCAGACTGAGCTGCTTGCACAGACACAAGACGCTCAGTTACAGGATACTTAGTGAAGATTGGAGAGGCTTTGGTGGCATGAAAATCAAAGAAGCAGAAAACTGTCTCTAGGTCATCAGCAGAGGCAGAATACAGCGCGATGGCATCCACCACAAGTGAATTAGCATGGATTTACAATTTATTCAACGAATTACAGATTCCAATTGTCTATCCTATACAATTATTCTGTGATAATCAAGCGGCCATGCACATCGCCACTAATCCAGTTTTCCATGAAAGGACAAAACACATAGAACTTGATCTTCACTACACCAGAGAAAAAGTACAAGACGGTTTGACAAAATTACACTACCTGAAATCGGTTGATCAACCTGCAGATCTTTTGACAAAAGCTCTCTCAGTTCGTCGTATACAACACCTACTCTCCAAGCTAAGCATCATCGACGATCATGCTTAGCTTGCGGGGGGTGTTAGACAGTTGAGCTTTCGGGTTGAGGAAGAAAGGTTGCTGGAATCCCACGACCTAATTTCCTTTTCCATATTTTCAATATTATCATGTATTATGGGTCTTGAGCTTCTTTTACTTTGGGCTTGTTATTGTTTTATTATATTAGTCTTTAGGACCTCAGCCCATTTGTCTTAGGCCCAGCTTTTCATCAATTTAAATCATGGGGATCTTGATTTTGAATGGGGAAGAAGGTTATGCGCATAGCCCAAGACTCAGGTAGATGGAGATCGATTTTTAATTTTTCTTTTTGTTTTTAATTTTCTTTAAAACATGTGTTGATTAACAAATTTGTATTTCAATATTTTTGTCCACGTGTGAGCAGTGTTAGGCTACACAAGCAAGAAATCAGTTGAGATGACGATCAAAGTGCCACGTAGGCACTTAGATTGATCGGAATGTGAGAATTCGGACCAAGTAACTATATTGAAACAAATAAAAATTTCAGATGATCATTTTGAAACATTTGAATTTTGAATGACCAAATTGAAAAATACATAATCTTTCAGTGATCAAAAATAGTATTAACCCCTGCCAATGTTTATGTTGGCTTGCTCATAACCAACCAGGCCAGTCTTGTGGGGACATATTGGGATTCGTATTTAATTAGCATGTTTTTAATGTGATTAACATGGAATCTTTTCTTGTACGATTCGAAAACATTTTTAAAAATTGATGATGTGTATTTAATCGTATTTTTTTAATGGTTTACTGAAAATATTATATCATGAGAAATTTTATTTACACCTCATAAATTGTTACGGTGACACCACAAAATTTAACCATATAAATTTACGCAAAATTATTTTGAATTTACACTGAATTATTAATTAATATTCCAAAATATTCTTGATTTGTAATTTGTAATTATATATTTTGCATCAGAGAACATACATGTGCGTACATCAAAGAATGTAATCTTACACCCGAGCCAATAATTAAAACATACATGTGCGTACATCAAAGAATGTAGTCTTACACCCGAGCCAATAATTAAAGTGATAAGAATGATGTGTATCACTATAGTGATTAAGGTTCGAATCTCCTTCCTCCTCCGTTTAAAAAAGAGAAAAAAAAGGTAATCTCACTGCTGCTACCTATTAGAAGACTCCGGAACACACATTACATTTGACCAAACACACATCCCAAAAAAAAACCCCACATTATATATTACTTATTACAAGGTGTAAGAAGACCAACAATCAAGATGGGATCAAAGATTATTATTACATCAGATCTCGATGGATTGAATTGTGGAGGATCTTTGTATAATTCTGGGTCGTTGTGTATATATGAAACATACATGTTTAAGTGACACCCTTTCTTTATTTCAAAACCTTCAATTGCTCCATCCACCATTATTCTTATTGCCAGAACTTGCACAAAAGAAGAAAAAGTTGGGACATTTCCACTTTCCAGTGAAGCTTCTAAGAGCAGAAATTTCAGTGCATCTTGCCTTCAATTGTGCAGTCTGTTAGTGCAACACGAGGATACCATAGCACAAATTATTAATTATATAAATAATGAACCAAATCTGTTTTTTTTTATAAAAAAAAAAAAAAGAATTGTACAATCAGCCATGTTAATTATTGAGAACAAAATTGGGATGACTGTCTCGATTTATTTTCATTTAAAGGTATATTAGATATTTCATACATGGATATAAATGTAAATAAAAAAATATTTCTGAAAATGATGTAAACTTTAACACTTTTCAATGTATAAATAAAATTTCTCATATATCTAGGGTACCAAAATAGCTATTGAAAACACATTTGATTGTTCATTTAAAAATACGGTAAAAAGAAAATTACTTAAAAATCATATGAAAATAAAAAACTAAAAAATATTTTTAAAAAAGCTCTTGTTAACGAATATTTGTTCAATTTGTGCTTCCCCAATTATAATTTTGGTTTTAACGGTCAAACATGTTGAGGGGATCGAAATTGTTTACTTCTTCTCCGAATGACTTAATTGGCACAAATTAAAGTGACAATCAATTTTGATAGTCTGTGACCAATCCACACAGTGTTTTGATATTTTTGGTATGGATATGTTGTATTGGGTATATGAATGAAAAAGGTCTATGTTCTTTTTCTTTTTTTTTAAATATTATTTTTGTCTTTTTCTTTTCCTTCTTTAGTCAGCCTCTTTTCTTTGACAATTTAATCTGTCCCGCAGTGAGAGAGAGTCTGTATACGCGCTCAGAGGACCTAGGAAAATATCAAAAATAATAATATATTAAAAAGTGAGTGCGCGTGTCGAGAAATCACGTAGATTGTACCGTTCCCGTCTTGGGACTGTGGAGTGTAATTTGTCTTTTGTGCATCTCCACTCTCTTTTCCACTCCTCCCTCCCAACTGGCAAACAGAATTGTGCTTTTGAAATCCTCTCTCCAGATTTTTTTACTTTCATTTTTATTCTTTTACTTTTACTTTTTTTTTTCCTTCACACTTTTATTTTTGACATCTTAAATCCAGTCAGTCATCCTACCAAATTCAAACCCAACTTTTGTCTTTCATTAAAAAATCCAACTTTTCTAATCACACCTAAACAACATAATCACCATTATATATACATATATATATCATCATGTTTAGTAAGAGACACCACTTCCAGTCTTCCACTTCCCTCAAATGTAATTAATAGTTATATAAAAGCAATCATATTGAAAGACATATTAGTCTATCTGTACCACATTTCACATTATCTATGCTACATTGATTCAGATGGATATACCCTATTTGAGAGAAGCATTCAAGCTTCTCTGTCAATCTTAATGAAGCAAAAATTTTTCATTCTCAATCGGCTTAACAATTTGATTTAAACTGTAAAAATATCTTCTTTAATTCAAAAAATACTTTGACAACTAAAATATTTAATACTATCGATCTGTGCATCTCACGGATTAACGACTAGTTAATGAAACAATCAAACAAAACTCTAAAAATTATTATAGAGATGTTTTGTTAAAATATGCTCTGTTTTATTTGTTAACAATACTCCTAGGCTCCTAGCTCTATTTTTAATTTTAACAACCTAGAGACCAAAGTGTAGAGCAAAGCAATTTTTTTTTTTTAATTTAAGGTATTGTTTTAGGGAGGTTGTTTTCATGGGGGGGCCCTGCTTGGTGTGTGTGCCCTCAAAATTTTCTGCCCGGGAAGGAAACACACCGAAAGCACAAAAGATTTCCCAAACCCAATACATCTCGCTACAGTCTATACTCTATACATACATACATACATATGCATGTATATATATATATATATAATGAATTAAAAAGGACAAGCGTGAAACCCACTTTGTCTGTCACAAGACTCACAAATACAATACCTCCTTTTCTTTTGCTCTCCCTGGCTTCCATTCTCTCCTTGTCAATCCAGAAGAGAGAGAGATGAGTAGCAATACTATCTCCATGACCTTCTCTTTTGTATAATGAACAATGGACTAAAACCCTTCTTCTTCTCAAAAGAAGATGGCAATGCGACAAAATGATTGTGAACGAGAACAGCAACAACAGAGCTCTTCATTATTGTTAGATGCTCTTTATTGTGAAGAGGAGAGATGGGAAGAAGAAGATGATGAGACTAGTTCAATACAAACCCTGAGCAACAGGAATCCTTGTTTGTTTTCTCTTCCATTGCTAGAGCAAGATATGTTTTGGGAAGATGAGGAGCTTCTGTCCCTCTTCTCCAAAGAACAAGAACAACAAAAACAAAACAATGTGATAACGGATCCTTCTCTGTTTCTGGCTCGTCAAGAGGCTGTTGAGTGGATTGTTAAGGTCAATGCGCGTTATGGGTTTTCAGTTCTCACAGCAGTGTTGGCTATAGACTATCTTGATAGGTTCCTCTGTAACCCTTGTTTTCAGAAGGAGAAGCCATGGATGGTGCAGCTTGTGTCCGTCACTTGTCTCTCTTTGGCTGCTAAAGTTGAGGAGACTGAAGTCCCCCTTCTTCTAGACTTCCAAGTAGGTCAAAAATGCCATTTATTTGATTTTGATGATTTTGGATCTGTTTATTGTATTGATTTTGTTACTAAAATGTTCCTGTTTTAATTGTTCTGGTTTTAGGGGGTGGAAACTAAGTATGTGTTTGAGCCTAAAACGATTCAAAGAATGGAGCTTTTGGTGCTCTCTACACTCAAATGGAAGATGCACCCAGTAACCCCACTTTCATTTGTGGATCACATCATGAGGAGGCTTGGATTGAAGAACCATGTCCAATGGGAGTTCCACAGGCGATGTGAGAGTCTTCTTCTCTCTGTAGTCTCTGGTAAGATTGAGAAGAAGACAATAAATCTGATTTTGTCTGTAAGTACAAGGAAATGATTTATTATATAGACCCCTCTTTGATTTTGATTTCTTATTGTCTGTAGATTCGAGATTCATGGGTTTTGTTCCTTCAGTCATGGCCACTGCAACAATGATGCACATAATTGACCAAGTTGAGCCCTTTAACCCAATTGAGTACAAAAATCAACTTCTGGGTGTTCTTGATTCAACAAACAAGGTTCGGTTTTTTTTTTTTTTAATTTGGTTTCATGTTAAAACCTTTGAAGCTGTCATTAATGGAAGCTCACAGGCCTCCATTGCCTCTGCATTGTGTCAGGAGAAGGTGAACGAGTGTTATGGACTGATTGTTGAGCAGACCAAGATCCAGCACACCAAGTCCAAGAAGCGCAAGTTGTTAAGTGAGCCAATAAGCCCAAGTGGCGTGATTGACGGTGCTTTTAGCAGTGAATGTGAAAGCTCAAACGACTCATGGTCTGTGGGTTCATCATCAGTATCAGTATCAGTATCAGAGCCACCTCCATTGAAGAAGAGCAAAACCCAAGATCAGAAGATGGGTTTGTTTTCACTCAATAGGGTGTTTGTGGAGATTGTTGGCAGCCCACGCCCAGGCTAATGAAGAGTCTCGCCAATCTTCATCTATGCTATTTAATTTTGTTTAATTAATTATCATGTGAAGTAGCCTTCCATCTCCATCATATCCCAATAATTTTCCAGGAGGAGAGGGTAGTGAGATTGGTTGAGATGGGGTGGCAATTTTCAAAAAGAAGGAAGCAGACACCAGTCAGAGATGTACAATGTCTCTGGTTCTTGGTTTTGTCTTTTGTCCTCCTTATTATAATATTATATGAACATCAACAGACTATTCAGAATAACTTCACGGACTATTATTGACTTGACTGGTCATTATATATATTACATACTTGTGATCTAGTAATTAATATTGTTAATCAACGAGACTGGAATTGGTTAAGTATGGATTAATGGGTTTGTTTGTTTGCATGTGAAGAGAGACAGGCACAGGCTGTTGGGGGTAATCGAGTTTGGTTGAGACGACTTTTTTGGTTGAGGTGGGTGACCATTAAAAATCATGAAATTAATTAATGAGCATCTCAAGTATGTCAGTGTTTTTTTTTTCCTCAATTATTCCAAATGATGAGATAGATCCACATAATTTTAGATGGATTATGTGGGTCTCATGATTTTACATGAATCTTGTGTGTCAATCTCATTATTTGAGATAGTTGGGACAAAAACACTGAGATCTTAACATTTTCATTAATTAATTTTTAAACAAAACATGTTCTAGATCAATAACGAGATGAGGTTCCAACTTGAAACCTTAACCCTATATTTAACAATACAATCAAACATGTTCTAAATCTTTTTTAGCTTAATTTTCTTGAATTTCTTCTAGCATATGCACTACATACTATATAGAATTCTCTCATATGAACTTAAAATAATGACTCGTGTTTTTACCATTAATTTAAAATATGTGTAATCCAAAATAGTGGATTCACTTGTCATTTCACTCATATACGTCCTCAAAAAATGGTCATTATTTAAGGTCTTTACTTTATGTTGACAAGTGCTTTACCACTTTAAACAAGTTGGATACATATTGCTTAGCTTTACTACTACCTACTAGAAGTATATTTTTTTTATAAGATTCTTTTCTATTTGTAATATCGTTTATCAATCCGATTAGACTAAGCTTAATTAATTAACCCCATTATCTTTTCAAGCCAAAGTACCACAAAAGTTGGAATACCTTTAAAAAGACTCTCCTTCTTTCTGTAAGTTGCACTATCAACAACCTTTATGCAATTCTAATTACTTTTATTTTATTTATTTTTCTTTTAATTTTCCAGTTTTTTTTGTCCACGTGTTACACAAAATAGTACAAAAATATTATGGATCTGAGTCTTTTTTGTTCCAATTATCACAAATGTTGAGATAGACGCACATGATGCTTGTGAAATAGTGATCCCATATGATTCATATGAAATCATATGCATCCATCTCAGCATTTGAGGTAATTGAGATAAAAAAATGTTGACATTCGTAAGACTGACACGAATATCTAAGAGTGCATGCAAGCAACACTTGTTTTGAAAATAAAAAGTAAATAATTCATTAAGTAGGACTCAACCCAAATGTCATTATAAGATTGAGTTTTTTTTTTCCATACAACGCTTCTGACGGATTTTAAATACCACAATAATACTCCCATGTTTTTTTTTTTACCGAAATGGCTTTCGACGATGTTATCAATAGCGTCATCAATAATGACGATGTTTTGAACAGCGTCACTAGCGACAATAGTTTTTTTCAATTCGGAGACGCTTTTTAAAATAGAGTTTTCATTATATTTTAAAAAAGACATTGTTTATATAGATGAACACTAATGACGCCATGTGTAATAACGTCATTTGAAGAAATAACAATGACGCTATTATTAACAGCGTCATTGTTAGAAGTAGTACACAGCTTATGACAGTTTTTAGCGACCTGTAAAAATAAGAAATACTAACCAAAATCTGACAATAGAGTAAATTTTTACCAACAACATGACATCATATAACATTACGTACCAATTGAAGTTTCTAATTCATTAACAAACTACATGTTAAGTAATATAATCAAGGCGGTTTACATGCCAATCCTCCTCCTAGTGCGAGGAGGCCACATCAGTTGTGGGCAACATCGTCAGCAGCATCATTAACCGCATCCCTCAAAGAAGAAGCAGCAGCTCTCCTAGTCCCCACCAATGCCAAAGTCGCCTGCTTAACACATACAAAATAATTATTAATTTTAGAATATTGCTTATATGGATATTGGATAAATGATAAAAGATTAACCACTCGCTGTAGTCTAGCTTATCTCGTGCGAATAAGAGGACTTGCCGAGGATTATGTCTATAACTCCGATGAGTGACCCATCTAATAACATTATAATATATTAGTTTAACATTAAATTGCATACTATATAAGGAATTACCGATTTTTTGAAATTAGTGATATTACCTCGCTCAAGTGGTTGTAATGGCTCCTCTCCTCCGGCAATATCAGCCTCTCCGGGTGGTTACAGTGAAGGAACCTCTGGTCGACATAAGTGCAATCTCTCTCAAGACCATAATTGCATATTTTTAAATTTTTTTGCATTAAAAGATTTATAAACTCGAACATGCTTCTTATGAAAAACTATGGTTTTTTTAAGCTACCTGAAGTAGCAACACACAACCACCCATCTGTCTCATACCCTGCATACACCTTCGACATAAATTCCGATACAAGCAACCCAACACGACACCACCCCAACTAAAGTCTCGCGTGGCCTGTAGATCTTCTAATAAAGGTAGAAACATTAGTGGAATGTTGTCTCCCGTGGTGCTAGTGAAGAGTATGCTACCAAACATGGCCATAATATACGCCCTAGCATAACACTGAAGAACCTCATCTAGGGCATTAACAGGAGGTGGATTGAGATGACCAAAATGCCTACATAACCATGTCAAAGACAAAGATGCGCCAGTCCTCTCCTCCCAATGTGCCAGGCGATCAAGTAATTGCATCATCACCTGATCCCACTAATCCTACCCACTCCCAATAACAACTGGCCCGTCGACTCTAAGTCCCAATAAAACAACAACATCTTGTAATGTGACCGTCGTCTCACCACCTGATAGATGAAATGTGTGTGTCTCGTGTCTCCAACTGTCTCGTGTCTCCAACGCTCAGCAAGAGCAGCCAATAATCCATGGTTGAGCTTAATATGAGCAATTTGAGTAACACCGTAGAAACCCACCTGAATAAGAAATGGTCTAACAAGTGCATCTAATGGTCATAAATGATGATGCCTAAATGTGATGTAGTCTCGTACAACCTACAACAACAGTTCAAATATTAATACTGATATTTTGGTTTTGTGTAACAATATATATCACTACCAAATGGCGTTATTTCACATTATCTTGAATGACGCTCTTTATAATAGCGTCAATAGTATAAAACAACTAATTTTCCTCAAGACGCTATTATAATTACGTCATAATGTAATGATTTTTAAAACCTTATGACCCTATTGAAAACAGCATCATTAGTGTAAAAAAAATAATTTCGGTTAAAAAAAAATATGGGAGTACCATTATGGTATTTAAAATCCGTCAGAAGCCCTGTACGGAAAAAAAAAACTCTATAAGATTAGCTCCACGTACAACAATGTAATTATACAATATTCAAGTGCTAAGACAGCAAAATATCAACATATAATTTATGTGGTCAGTGTCATGAATTGTATTTGAAAAGTAAGTATGGACATGGAAAGTAGGATTGAGATCTAGTGCTAAACTTGAAACGATTATCTCATTTAGATTGAATTAATTTTGATGGAAAACTCCACCCAAACACCAGACTAATATTAAAAAAAAGGGTAAAAGGTGTTGGATTATGAATTTTGGGGACAAAATCTTTGATTTGGTTAGAGACGTCTACATAATATATTTATGCCCCCTGCCCCTGTGGTCCATTCTTGTTATTATTTATTTAAAAAAATTTGTATTCTTGTTGTGCTTCCTATTTATCAACGCATACATTTTTTGTATTCTTCTATCCTTTCTTGTTCTTACTTACTTTAAGGTTGGTAGAGTATTGTAGAGACAGAGAGAGAGAGTATGTGGATTGTTGATAGGAGTGAAAAGATAAAGAAAAATGCAGAGAGGGTCACCAACACCAATAATTGTAGAATAATATGATCACATATATATATGAGTTCATCTAATTGTGGTTGACATTAATAATTAAATTACAAATCTGCACTCTCTTCAGTCTCTTGTAACTATTTTTTTTGTTTTTTCTACTTCTTCTGATCTCTTTCTTGGTCACAGCTGTAAAGTTTGTTTTTTTTATTGGGGGAAATGGAAACAACATTCACAACGAAGCACTCGCACAACCACACATGCACATGCCTTTCCTTATGGCCTCTCCTTATGCCCTGCTGCTTTTACCTCTTGGATAATGAATCAATATAATACTCCTTTTGACTTTTAATACTACTACTTTGAATTCCATTTCCATATATATATATATATATATATATATATATACCCAAAATTTTATTAATTATACTAAAAAAAACCAACGGTCTTATAGATTTTGTTTTTTTTTTTTATCCCAACTATCTCAAATACTCATCTGAACACATACGATTTCATATGAATCACATGAAACCCACAATTTACATGAATAATGTGTGCCCATTTCAACATCTAGCATTTGGGATAATTGTGATAAAAAACACAAACATCCTTAACATTTTTCGAAAAAAAAAGTTATATTTTATGTATTCCATCTGCACATCACCTTCTGTTCATAAATTAACGAGACAAAACAAACTATTTTGATTTGAATATTAGATTGTTTTAGATTAATATGTATAAATAAATAAATACTTTTTTCCTTTTTCATTGAAATTGTTTTGGGTAAATTTGGCATTAAGGTAGATTGGGGTAAAAAATACAGCCCATGCGAAGATCACCAGATGCATGCATGTCGTCATAATACCCAACCAAACCTTATATATTGCAATATATAATATAATTACAGCTTTGGTAGTTAGTACAAACCCCCAAAAGCTATTGTATCACTTACATAACCCTAGCATTTGAAACTCCCAAGACAGAATTTTTGAGATAAAAATCATATTCACCTGAACACTTTAATTTCTCATCCACTTGATGGATAAATAATAGCTTTCTAGCGAGAACCCTAGTACTTTCTATATGTATATATATATATATATATATACATATGGTGCCAGGCAGGGCAGTGGGGGAATGCAGGACAGGTCCATGGACCCAATGAGATCAGAAATTAAAACAAACCCACCAGTGTCAACTTGGCAAATGCACACATACACATTCATTTCGTGAATCAAATAATTGATCCAAGCTCATCCTTGTCTACTGCTACGCAACTTATTGTTGATACCTTCACACCACTCGATCGGCATCCTATGCCTACCTTGCAGATCTATTTCATACCCAAGTGGTCACAATACGTACGTTTTGGATACTTTAGATATATAAAGTCAACTTTTACAATGTCATTAGCTATATACAGAGAGTCAGAGATGATTGAGGCTCAGGTTTAGAGGGACTTTTACAAGGTTTGGACAGTCGTCATTGGTTTTTAGATTAAGAAAACGTGTTGATTGTGTGAAAATGATTAGAACTGTGCTTATATATATGCCACTCATTTGAGTTATAGCAATCCAATGTACGAATAATGAATTGATTTTGTGTCCTAAAATAATGAAACCTTTTGCTAGACTATATTCTGCAAAATCACCACCTCATTGAATAATCTTCCCCAGAAAAATGACTACATATAAGTTATCAAATATAGAAAGCAAATCGTTGCAGATCAGCTAGAAGAGGACGAGTACGTAGAAATAATGGTTGAAGAGCAGTGTTATGGGTACGTGGTCCTTGTGTGCTTTAAATGACAGGGTAGATAATGGATGTTAGGTGTCGTAGTACTATATATCTATATGTATTTATCATGTATGTATCCTTGAGAAGGTCAGGTACTATTGATTTGTAAAAGCAAATAGCCAAATAGCCAATAGGGTTGGGTTTGGGGCCTCAAGAGTCACAGAAGATAAAGTAGAAATGGAGTTTTTGATGTATACAGTGTCTCAGGGGTCACTATGGTCGTATATATATTATACATATATCATTAATGCTAGCTGTGCCCCCCAGCACCGAGAAGTGAACACCCAAAGCATGTCTGCTTCTCTTCTCAGACAAAGATTTTGGTATCTTTTGTCAGGCTACATAGAATGACACCCAATACCCTTATCAACAGTTTTCTTTTTGGTAAGTCAGGTCCACAGGGCATTTATTACATACATATATGTTTATATATAATTATATATGGGAAGGGGAGGCGGACTGTAACATCAACTAATTACATGCTACAATATTTTTTATCCCAACCATCTCAAATATTAAGATGATAAAGATTTAGATTATTAAAATAGAACAAATTTTAGTTTTAGGCCACTGACTTTCAATATTTGGTGACGAAAATGAAATATGACAGAAATATCTTTCAATGATGACATATTATGTTAACACAATGATGATAACAACACATTTTTCCATAAAAGATAACCGGCATTTGAAGAACCCAATAAACAGAAATTACACTCAGATCAGAATTCCTATAAACTTGCAGAGTGGTGGATTCAGACATTCTTTTGGCTTTTTGTGAACAAAACAAAAAAATAGCATCTATTGAATCCTTATACATATTAGGTAAAGTAATTATGTTGTTAATCTATCAATAATAGACTAATAGTCGATAACTTGATGGGGTAGCTTAACGAAATCAGTAACATGTCCAAATCCTGGCTGTTGCGCTAGGAAGTAGGAAGTTGACCTTTGAGGCTCCTAGTAAGGTAAGCACTACTGCGAGGCATCTTCAGGAACCACCAGTCAAAACTAGTACAAAAACAGTAACACAATAGACATAGTACTGACATTTGAATTGGTGAAATAAAAGGTGAGGTTTCTTTACCATGGACTTATATCCCACCCTGGCCCAGCCAGATGGGAAGAACACTAACTGCTCCCCATATTTCTTCCTAAACAAAAACCCGTGATTGTATTCATGATCAATGATTGATGCTTCTTTCCAAACAAACGTGACAATCTGTCATCTTTTTTTCAAATCCCTTAATCCAAATAAAACAAACGCGAAAGATAACTGTCAGGTCATTTGGTACACATAGACTAGTCCAGATGAAACATAAATGAATGTAGTAATTAAGAAGCAAATTCAATCTCCATCGCTGCCGCTGGAAAACGGGGCGGTGTCAACGGATCAAGGACCGGTTTTAGTGTTGCAAGAGCACAAGCAGAAAGTTATTTCAGCTGGAGGGAGGATCAGGTATTTAAAGAAATGTGAATGGAACTGAAGTTTCATTCCTCGTGTTTGGCAGATATTCCTGAAGAAGTCATAGGCCAGGTATTTAAATTATGCTCTAGCCAAACTTAATTATACTGAAACACCTTGTAGTACCCGGTTTTCGTCCGGCCCAAAAAAAAAATAGAAAAAATAGAAAAATTAAAAAATACAATAATAATAATAATAATTCAAAAGTCCGTTCTGGAACTCGTAAGCTCACAAAAAAATTCAAAGCCTGTTTCTTGGACCCACAAGCATGCAAAAAATCCTAAAGCCTATTTCTTGGACCATAAGCCCATAAAAATTCCAACCCAAACCCAATAAAACTAAACCCTAGAAAATATCTAAAAAATAGGAAAATTAAATAAATAATAAAGAAAATTCTTAAGAGGGAAAGGTGGTTCCTTTATTAGGGTTTCACAAAAATAAAGAAAAGACAAAAATGTAAGTCTTGAGGGTTTTAGAGAAGGAGAGGAAAATAGGGTTTTTGGGGGCATTTTGAGATTTTTTGAAATAAAGATAAGTTAAAAGGGAGTGGGAGCCGCATAACAAAGAAAGAAAAAGGGGGCCAACAATAGGAGGGATCGACGGCACAAGAGAGAAGAGGAAGAAAAAGAAAAGCAGAGGAGAGAAAGAGAGAAGAAAAAGTCAAGAGATAAGAAGAAGGGTTTTGAGTGATTGAGAGGTGGAAAGGAAGGAGGGTAGCGACAAAACAATGCAAAGAAAAGAGGAAAAAGAGAAAAGGGGTTTCATCTTCTCCATTTCCATTTCATTGAGAAGGTAATGACTCAAATACCTTAATTCAAATCTGGTTTCATTTTTATGTGTTTGTCTGGACTCGTTGCTAATATGTCATTGTTATTGCTCAAACCCTTTGTTCATAAATCTTGTTCATGATGTGGGTTTTTGTTTTGTTCGATGTTGTTAATGATTGATTGAGGTTATTCCCTGTTTTTACCCTGCTAGTTGTAGTTAATTTGCTGGTCTTGTGCCGGATTTGGTCTTGTAATTATCAAGTTCTATATAGAATGATAATCGGTAGTATTAGTATTGGATTTGGACTTGGTTTTGCAATACTGGATCTGGATTTGATTTGTTCATAATCAGTCAATACGGTATGCTAATATACTTAGTGTATATGTTGTTTTTTTTTTCGGTTTGAGTATATTTGATATTTGATGTTTTGTATATATGTTTTGTTTTGTTCAATCCCTGATAACATTAGGAATCTGCTGTATAGTTTTTTTTTGGTTCAGAATATTTATGTTTATGTGTGCAGTATGCGTGTATATATATACGGGATGTATATATATATATGATATGTGCAGTGTGCGTGCATATATATATGTATGGTGGGTATATGTACATATATGTGGTGTGCGTGTATCTATATACAGTGTGTGTGTATATATTGTATATGTGTTTGTATATGAATATATACCATTTTGCATATTTGTATAGGTGGTTATATATCTATAATATATATGGGCCTAATTTGATTTGAGTTTCTATGATATTTGAGCACCATTTTAACCCCCCATTATTTTTTGTGTTTGATGTTGGGTTTGGACCGAGTGGACTACTTGGGCCGAGGGGTAACTTGACTTGGGTCGGAGAGTTCATTTGGAGATTGGACCGGGTTTGAGCAGTTAATGGGCTCCATAGGCTATATTTATATTTGTATTTTTACCTTTATATTTTATTATTTGTATATATTTTTTGTCTTATTTTTATTTGGCATGTATATCCTTGTAAATGTAAGCCATGTAAGAGGATAGTGGAAAAATAATGAAAATAGTGTAGAGTAGTGTAATTTATATTTATGCATATTTAAATTGATTAGTATGCATGTTAGGGGTTATTAGTTAGGATGCATGTTTAGAATGTATATTAGAATTGTATGCATAGATCATTTTCCGCAAATCCGTCAATTCAACAACTACGTCTTTACCAACTTTTCACAAAAACAAATTAATGGATACTACATTAAAGTCAATTAGGAGGAGGACTTGATGACATTCAGCTCCTGCCTAGACTTTAATTGTGTTATCCTTATTTAAACAAATGTAAATGGTAATTTAATTTACTAGATACCTAAATTAAAGTTCACTAGGAGGAGGACTTGATGACATTCAGCTCCTGCCTACGCTTTAATTATGTTATCTTTTCAAATTAAAGTGTCATTTGTATTTCTAAACACAATGATAAATTAATTTACTAGATACCTAGATTAAAGTTCATTAGGAGGAGGACTTGATGACATTCAGCTCCTGCCTAGGCTTTAATTATGTTATCTCTTCATATTAAGGTATCATTTGTACTCGAAAACATAATGGTAACTAAATTGAAGTTAATTAGGAGGAGGACTTGATGACATTCAGCTCCTGCCTATGCTTTAATTATGTTATCTTTTCAAATCAAAATATCATTTATATTGAACAAACAACTTTTCAAGAAAAAACACATAGATCAATCTAGGTAACCTTAAACACATAGATCAATCTAGGTAACCTTTTAAGGAGTTGTGAGGTGCCTAACATCTTCCCCACACTCAATAGACCCCCTTACCCATTTTCTAGTTCGTAGACCACATTTTTTAGTGTCCAATTGCACTTAAATCAATTGGTGGCGACTCTAAACATTTTTCATCCTTTCATCGCCGGTCAACGTCGTGACCCCGGTTGCGACACACCTCATACTGGTTTTGTTACCGATGACCAATGAAACGTTTGTCATTAATTTTACAGGAGGGAGAAACGATGAAGAACAAGACGGTATAAACAAGTGGAGAAAGAAAACATGAGTGCATTGTATTATACACGAAATATCATCTATTCATCTCTTGTAACCATTAATTATGCCAATAAGAAAAGTACTGAAGGCCAGGGGAAAAAAGAAAGAAGAGAACAAGAAGCATAAATTCATTAAATTGTTGATACTCTGCTGAAGATAACTAGGACCACAATAAGCAAATCTGCGCCAAGTCATGCTTTATTTATTTACAGCACATAAGTAGGCCGTCCTTCATAATTCCGCGTGTCTATGGATTGTAAATTGGTCCACCTCTAAGCAGATCACAGCTAAGTTCAATGGGGCTCTTGCCGTATCTGCAGGAGATTTACCAGCCAGCACGAGGATGGAACTTCAATTAAAAACAAAAAGTGCTAATTAAGCGAAAAAAGAATGGGTTGACAGTACAACGAATCAGAATGCATAAAAGAGATGCTTCCTTTTGTAATAGTTCCGATAAATCATCTGCAATATGATTACCTACAAGGAAAAAATACCCATCATTTAATCAGAATGCATCTAATTGGTGATCCTTCAGATCCCAGCAATCTTAAAGGCAAGCAATGAACGGAATATATCCCCGCTGGGACATCATCAAGTTTTAGGCCTTCCACGAGAATGATTTCCTGAGAGGTATACGAACAGTATTAGTTTTGAGTTGATTTACCTTGCATCCATGCAAGAATGTAAACAGAAATGTACTTCATGCAATTTGACCTCATTAAATACCATAGTTATTCGTGGGGATATGCATGCCAGCAAAAGGAGCATGGAGAGGCACACATATATTTATGAAAAATAAAGCAGAAAAAAAATTCCCATCCATTAGATGACGAATGGGCTTACCCTGCTTTCCAGAAAAACCAGATGCGACGGAATCAAATCGGCATAAGCAGCAACAGATAAATAATCAATCCCTACATTTCAAAAATGGCTCGTACCCATTAGTTCATCAAGAAAAACATAAGGAAACGAATAGCATATACACATGGAAATAAACATTAACAGTGATATGCTTTGCAACTTATGAAAGCAACATTAACAGTGGATATAAGCAACATCAATGTGTAAGATATAGGCAGCCAGAGAGGGGTAGGTAGTAATAAACAATGGCTCTACAGATAAATAAGGTCCTCAGGAACTACAGAATGGAAAATCAGGGATTGCATAGCAACCTTGATTAATCACAGAAGATTTTAAGTTGATTACAGTTATCATCATGTTAATTTATTGTTATGAAATAATCCACCTTATGTGATTGATATGTACAGTCATCAGCCATACAAATATTGGGCTATTGGGGAAGTCTCGTGTTAAGTTAGCATAGCATGGATTAAATGTTTAAGACTTGCTCAAATCAGAGATACTAAAGAGCTGAATATAGCGAAATCATACAAGGTCAAGAAGGAAAGAAATAAATGAATTACATTAGTAATTTAAAAAATTTGTTTGATAGTTAGAACCTCTGATAGGAAATAGCAACAGGCAAGTCTTAATGTCTTATTAAAATGAAACAAAAATAATTAGCTTTCAACCATATGCAAACCATGGGATTCTTGTGTAACTGAGGCAAAGTGATGATTTCTTCAAAAGTTTTAAGTCACATGCCAGGTTATTTACAGATAGCTTACCAGATCTCTGGCATATTTCAGACATATAGACATTTATGTTCCTTCGAACACAATTCAAGGAACCTCTATGAGGTCAATAGCACATATAGATATATCTCCTAATTGATTTTAGAAAACCAACGAAAATATAGTTCCCAAGATAGTCCAATTTACCAACAAGTTTGATGTCGGTGTTCTCCACTAACCATTTCGCCCCGTCCTTCATAAATCCCACGTAGCTGGTGTCAAACTCTTTTTTGAACATAAGCCGCCTGATATTGATTAGATTTCAGTCAACATAAAGTAATCCATTTTCCACGCATGGCAGTATCTTCTAGCACTTGAATCAAGCAACATTATTGAGCAATAATATTGATAATCAACTCACCTCATTTGCCGATCTATATGCAGAAAACATTCAAAGCCAATAATAAAAGATACCAAAAAAGGTAATATTATGGGCTGAAGTCATGCCAAAATACTTATAAATGGTTCCAGAAATAATGATCTGATTACGTAATATAAAGGAGCAAAAAAAGATATGCAGAAGTAATTAAAAAACCACGAAAAAACTAAAGGAAGCAAAGACCTCTGCCAAATTACATGTAGAGTTTGAGGTTTAGCGTTAACCAACTCATACGCACAATGCTCCCAGTGGATGCCAGCTTGAAGCAAGTTTATCAGTATGCAACAGGGTCACCCTTTGTCTTAATTAATACAAATATCATGCCCATAAATACAAGGGGTGAGGGATCAAGATATTAAACTTAATACTTTGTCTGATGGCTGGATTCTCATGCATTACTCTTAGTGCTAAAACTTCCAGACATGATTACCTATGTATGTTTTTGGAACACGAAAAAAAAAAAGAAAAAAGAAGACCTTGAAGAGCCAACTCATCAAACAGAGAACAATTATAGACCCAAGGGTCATATAATCGAAGGTAATTCCAGGATATAGGGATAAGGGCTCTAAAGCTTCATCATCTAATCGGTCTACAAGGGAAAACTAACACATGAAAGTCTTAAATTGTAATATAATTAATTAATTTTCACTTGTGAGCAAAACTAATAAACAATAAACGAAGATGCAAAAAGAATCTTACTTGTGCTGTATTAATCATTACCTATTTTGATTTGCTTCTTAAAACAAACTAGCAGCCAAGAAATTGCAAATGATGTAGAGTGCATATCATGAGGAAATAGTATATTGAAGCTTACCTGTCAGTGTTCAATGTTCTGAAGAGCACTCGGCGTACTCCCTTGGGAATGTCCAAAGACTTCATAACATCAGCTGCAAGAAGTCCACAACATCAAATCCAACGCATCCAAAAAGAAATGAAGTAGAAACAAAGTGTTCAAGCCTCTTTCAAACATAAGATAACTATCACAAATTCTAACCAAATTTCTAGTATTTTATCCAGTGGTATAAGATCCAATCTTTTTCGCCACTCAATACTACGAGTGCTACTTTTATAGTGTCATTAAATAGTTATCCAGGGCACAACAACTTTTATTCATCATAGCAGAAACAAGACTGAGAAAATTCCCAATACCACTGAAGAAGGTGGGTAAGAACCAAAACAACTCAAAAGCAATTTTGTTATGCCTTGACGACTATTTGGTAAGATTTAAACAGATAATGAGTATCAATAAACTAAGACAGCTTGGAACATCAACAATTTTCACTGTTGTTTAGTGTGGAGAATTACCTGTTATGTTCTTCTCTCTAGGAACATCAACCAGCAAAGCAGGACCTATCAGAACAAAGAAAGTGAATCATCAATCACAACATCACTCGAAATACTAACTCGTTGAGAATGAATCACCGGATAAAAAGTCACAAAAAAACTATATTAAGCAACAAAAAAAGAAAAATAGAAATCGCGCTTCTCAAACAGTGGTTACCATTGAGGACTTCAAGGTCGAGGGTATCGACATCGAAGCCTGCGTCGAAGTAGTGGTCAAACACGTGACCGGGGGCATCAACATGCGTGCCTGTGTGAGCGGGGAGTTTCATCTCGGAATTGTTAGCGAGAGAGCCGTTTTTTATGCTGGCGGGGAGCCAAAGGAACTGCCCCAACCCCTCCGTGGACGTCCATGTCGGCATGTCATTGACGTACCTGTGGCTGATGTCGAAGATTCTCCCATTATCGTATACTTCTCGGCGAATCGGAATTAGATCGTCGTTCCGCAGAGAGCAACTACTCGTTTCCGTAACGGAGGGGTAGGCGGCAGTTGTGGCCCCGGCGGTGAAGAGTGAGAAAGGAGAAAGAACAAGGAAGAGCAGGACTATAAAGGCCATTGACGGGGAGTGGAGAGGCGGTTTGCGTGAATTTGACGAGAAGATAAGGAAGTAATAGACTGGTAGAAGCATAGACTGTGGGGACTTGGGATGCTTGGGCTGGACTCGCATCACTGCATCAGTAAGTTAGGCCCAATATGACCGTTCAGTCGAATAAAGCCGCCGTCAAAACCTTCACGCGGGGATTCGAAATTCTTTTGGTTTTTCTAGCAGACTGAAAGACAAAATCGGGATTTTACATAAGATTGATGGAAAGTCGGTAAGATCGAATTGTAAAAAATCGAATCATAAAATTATAAGATTTTACAAAATTTAAAAAATAAATATAAAATGATATAATAATTTATTTGCATACAAAATTAACATAATATAATATTCTATATGTAATAAAAAAATAAAAATATGATTATTACTTATTATAGACAATACGACACAAAACTTTAATTTTCTAATACCTCCAAAAAAAAAAGTACGAAAAATAAGATACAAAATCTAAACCACAATAATTAAATTGCAAGTTGGACCTTATAATTTAACATTTCAATTCTAGATGAACTTTTCATGAAGATTGTCCTTCTTTCTAGCATAATCATTGTCATTATTTCCATCAATGTATCTATCAACATAGTCATTAAAATTAATATCATCAAAAGAACGATCACTAATATCCAAAAAGTTATAGAATATTGATGAGAACCAAGAAAAGATAAAATTATTATTAGTAATTATTTTCAATTAATATTTGTTTACACTACAAGAAATTCGGGTTTCCGTGACAAGCTATGTGTGACAAGCAAAAAAATTGTCACTAAAAGGGATGTTTTTGTGACCAAAAATTTTTGTTGTCACTCATAATTTTATTAAGTGACGATAATATTGTGTCGTCACTAGATAAAACCATTCAGTGACCCCTTTTTCTTAATCGTCACTAAATGTTGTAACTGAAATAAAAAATAAATTTTTGACAAAAGTTAAAGACAAATTCTATATGACAACAAGAAAACTTGTCACTAATGGTCTATTTTTTGTGACTAATTTAAAATATTGTAACTAAAGGTCTTAGCAAAAATTCTGCAAAATTTATAGCGTGAAATACAAGCGCCAATTTATTCCCCTTTAGTTACCATGAAAATTTTGTCGTCACATTAAAATATTAGTGACAAGGTTAAAATGAAATATCTTGTAAAAAAAATTTGATTACTTAGAAAATGATATTAAAACAATAATAAAAAAAAGAGTTTAACCTAATTGAGAGACCAGCTCCCCAAAAACACCCAAAACGTTTCCTTCGTCAGATAGTGAGGGAGCCAACGTCGAAGTCTTGCCTTGGGCTCTTTCCATTGAAGGACGGTATCATCGGCTGCCATTGAAGAAACGAAATCGCCCATAACGAAATCGCGCTTCTCTTCAGTCAAACTCACTCAAGCCTCAATAGTGGAAACCGTTCTCCTAGATTGCCATTGAAGTTTGGGTATGTTAGCACTGTACGTTTTGTTTCTCCTTCCATGTCCTCTCTCTCTTGGTGCTCCATGTTTTGTTCTTTGTTTTCAACTTAATTGACCGATTAGGTTGTTAAATGCATACCAATTAGGTTGTTTAATGCATACTGATTAGGTTGCTAGTTTTTCTTCTGGTATTCTTTTCTTTGCTGGGTGTTGCAGGTTTGTTATTTTGGTGGGTGTGTTTTTGGTGTTTCAATAGCCGTGTGGGGAGTGTGGTGAGTCAGTGGTGTGTTGGGGAGTGTGGTGGCCGGTGTTGAGTTTGTGGTGAGTTGGGTTCTTCGGTATAAAAGTGGTGTGTTGCTGTTAGTGTTTTAATGCCTCTAAGCTTTTGTCATGACCTTGGTTGTCTTGTTTGGTTCTGGCTCTGTTTCTCTCATGTATAGTTTTTGGACTTCAATTTTGTTGGATAGTGCCAGTTTGCTGCGTGATTGCTGGTGTTTTTTGGTGTAGCTTAATTAGTGGTTGCGTGGTGTTCTTTGCTAGTTTGGGTGTTAGTTTGGGTCAAGTGTTAAAATTATATTTTCATATTGTTAAAATTTATTTTGAACTTTCTGGCAGAGTTTTATTTCAAACGTCGTATTGTTAAAATTTATTTAAACTTTCTGGAGAATGTTAGAATGGTGAAGGAATGAAGAAGTTATGGTGATTTTTATGTTCTTGGCAAATAGTTACTCTTGGTAGTGAACACTGAACATTATGTTGTGACATCGTGGTTGTTCATTCACTTTGATGTTTAGTTTATTTGCTGGCATGGACCATTTGAGCAATCTAGGCTACTTGGTATACGACGACGACGGATGTTGAGTCAGAAGATGGTTTACACCCTTACACTTCAGTTGCATCCTAATATGTTTGTATGCCTACACTGATCCAGGGCTGTTAAAACTAGAGGCGTTAATTCACCCATGTTGAGTTATAAATAAATTCACGGACAAGAACTGTGAATTGTATAGCCAAAATACTCTAGCCAAGTCCTCTAATGTATTGAGAACGTGCTCTTCCCAAGTTTTGTGAATATCCATGAACAACTAGGACTTAGGAGTCTCACCAGAAGAAGCTTGGCTATGCATGCATGCATTATGTGGGCCTGTGGGGTTTATTGGCAGCTT